>NW_008795017.1:4315633-4347916 GCF_000699145.1 Aptenodytes forsteri
ACTCCATTCACCACAACTCTTTGGGCCTGGCCATCCAGCCAGTTTTTTACCCAGCAAAGAGTATGCCCATCCAAGCCATGAGCTGCCGTTTTCTCCAGGAGAATGCTGTGGGAAATGGTGTCAAAGGCCTTACTGAAGTCCAGGTAGACCACATCCACAGCCTTTCCCTCATCCACTAGGCAGGTCACCTTGTCATAGAAGGAGATCAGGTTAGTCAAGCAGGACCTGCCTTTCATAAACCCATGCTGGCTGGGCATGATGACAGGAGCGATGAACAAAATGGCAGGGACTCCAGCCAAACCCATGACTTTAATTCCAACGAGTAGTCAGAGAAATGCTTGGCAGTATTCAGCCAGCTCTATTTTTAATATCGTGTTTACATGTGTAATGACCATGTGCACATAATAGCTGTCCCCCTCCCTGCTCCACCCAGCGCTTTCCAGTATTGCTCACTATAGCTTCAAGCAGACATGCCTTATGGCCATTCCTCAATTTGTGATGGCATAATCCGGGGAAAGCACCTCAGCCATTACACTTGCAAATGTGCTAACTATCAAGAATATTATTTTAATAGATTTTTCACAGATAGCTTCTCCTGTTTGTCCCACTCACCATCCCAGAGACCCGTTCAGACTGGGATGCAGGGAAGGGGAGACACCAAGAGGGAGGTGGGGATCCAGCAGTTAGTGTGTTTTACTGCTGCTGGTGCTCCGCAAGCCCATCGCAGCTCAGAGCTTTGCAGGCAGGCAGGAAAAACAAGGCAGTCACCTGGCCACCACTGGCAGGTGGCTTTGCTGTGAGATAAAGCACCTGGAATCACAGCTGGGCTGGCCCAAACCCGAGCACAGGGGGCCCAAATGCTTTAGTTCATCGTCGGTCAAAACTCCCCTTGATTTCTGGCTGCCTGGAGCGGCAGGCAGCAGTCAGCAGCAGCAGCCAGCTCGTATGGCCAGCCTCCCCTCCCAGCTATTTCCAGTTCTGCAGTCATCTTTTCAGACCTACTCTTGCAGCGATCTTGCAGATGTGGCTTTCAGCACAAACACAATACAAGCTCCCTTAGCAGCAGCAGCAAATTATACATGAGCGATGGTCAAAACCGTGGGGTCCTGTGCAGTACAGAGCTTCCACTGAAAAGCAGTCAGAGTGTGATGAAAAGGAGGATTTAGCATCGCTAAGGACATCTGTAGCAACAATATTTTCCAAACCTGTAGCTGCAAACTTTGCTGGGAACATTATTCATTAAGCTGTGGTCAGTGCAGGAAAACAATTTTAGAAATCTTAATAGAATCAACCATTTACTGTGCTTGGTTCTTAATGAGGTCTCCTGAGATTCAAGTGTATAAAGAGTGGCCACTTGGCTCCCCATGGCAGCAAGGGTAGCATGGTGCCCATCCTGCTGCAAAGCACAGGGCCCCATCCCCCTGGAAAAAATCAGGATCTGCCTTTATTTTGGTTGCTGCTACCAGGGCCGGAGAAGCTGAGGGTGTAACAGTGCCGTTGAGTTGGGCTGCAGAGGTGGGAAAGGCAGCGGGGACACGCACCCCACTGTCCAGGAACATTGCATTGGGCCACTGAGTATGGGACCCCTGACCTGTGTGTGACCCATACCAATCCTGCATGGCACTTGCACATCATAAACACCCCATTTAAAATACAAACCCATCCATTCTCACTCCAAAAGAGGCGTGTCCTTTGCTGTAACCCATGCTGCTACCCATGTAGCCATGAACACACAGCACCCCAATGCTGCATTATTCTGTGGTAAGCTAAGCTGTTAGGACTAAAATCAGTTTTAAGCTCTCGATGCATCATTTGTGTCCTTATGTATTACTAATCTGCACTCTAATTGCCAGTGCACCAGGCTGAAAGTGAGTAGGAGTTGGTGAGAACCTACAGCCAACATTTGTGTTTATTTTTCCCACACGAGGGGAAATGTCCCAGCCATTCTCCTGAATTAAAAATTGGGTTTGTTTTTCTTGCTGAGCTAGGATAATATGATAGAAGGATGAAGCAGTGGAGTAGAAAACACCAAACTGTTAGCCCGTAGCCATAGGAGAGTTTCTTCATTATCTTGTTGTGCAGTGCCTGGCTGTGAGGACCACTGGCCTGTAGGCACAACGGCAATGCAGATCAGCCTCAGCATCACAGCAATGGGAAATGGCACGGGAGAAAGGAGAACAAGCGAACAGCTAAAGTGACCACACTTTTTCTGTTCACCGTGGCCGTGGGCTGCCATCTTCCACCTGCTGGCCACACATTTATAATGTGATTGCTCTGGGAGGTGATTTCTTTACGGAATGAATTCCAATTTCCATAACAGATTCAGCCCTTGAGAAGCATGATGCTCATCTAGAGCATAATATAAATGCTCTAGCATAATATAATATTATAAATATATATAATATAAATAGCTCTATTAATAATAGCTGTCTCACTGACCAGTTACGCTATGCACAGCCCTACTTTATCACCAGATGGCTGATGGAGATGATCCTATTTTTATCTGTTCTGCATTGCCCATGAAAAGCTTGTTGTTTAGCCCGTACTCCTCTTTCCGAGTACTTCTTCACAAAAGGAGACGTTCTGCAAGTGGGATCGTTCATGTGACCATTGTTAATGGAGAGGAGTGGAGGGTTTCCCAGTCTTTCTGGAAGCAAATGGAAAGAAAGATGTCATGGCAGCTATCTGCTACCAAACCACTGCTCGTGAGCACTTCCAAAGAGCTGCCTCACTAGAGCGAGGCCTGAACTGTCAAGTGCCAAGAGATATTGCTGACCTCATGATTTTCCAGAAATTTTTGTAGGTAAATTTTATTGTTGTGTCGCTCAAGGTATTCAGGAACATTTTGATATGGCCTAACCTGTTATTATCCTCCAAGGGCAGGGTACAGGAAATGAAAATGGCAATTACCCACTATTTAATTACACTGTCCATTAGTTAAGCCTTTTCCTCCCATGCACAAAAAGGCTTCACCCAAGATGAATCCCTTGCTCTACACCTCTGTGGAAGTGTGAAAGTGGCCAACAGCTTGACTAGCTCCAGCCATGCATCCTGACATCTGCAGGCAGACCCCACCAACCAACCTCAAGCTGTGCTACCTGCTCCTTGGCAATGCAAAGCTCCTTCCTCCTTGTATCAGCTCGTCCCTCACCTCTGCACACAGGTGGAGTAAGACCTTGGGGGTTCAAGCAGAGCACACATGGGGTAGAGCGACTGACCCCAGAGGTTTCACCTTTGTCAGGAGATCGGCAGTAGACGTCTCTTCACCCAAGAGGGTCTGTGCTCGGATGGCACCAGCAGAACTTGTGCCGGAGTGCTGCAGCATTTCATACTAGAAAAAAAAGTGGCTTTTTTTTTTTTTTTTAAATAGAAAAATAGCCTTAGGAAAAAGCAGGAACTCAAAGCATGCTCATTCCTCCCCCTACAACTTTAAAATAATAACAAGGTTGCATTTTTGTGGGCAAAAACCAAGAGCTGCCTCAATGCAAAGAGCATGGAAGAAGAGTATGAGTCAGGAGACCTGAGCCAGGTCCTTTGATGTGCTGCGCTCCGGAGGGGCCAGGAGAGCTCAGCAGCTTTCCGTGTTCCCCCAACTCCAGTGCCACCAGGGCCTGCCCAACTCTCTGAGCAGAGCGGGAAGCTGGGGAAAGCACGAGCTGCTTTTTGTGCAGAGGAAGTCTAGTAACCTGTGGAATTGCAAACAGCTTTGTGCTACTCAAGCCACAAAGCAGACTCAGAGGGGACCAAAGAAAG
Organism: Aptenodytes forsteri; assembly: GCF_000699145.1. NCBI lineage: Eukaryota > Metazoa > Chordata > Aves > Sphenisciformes > Spheniscidae > Aptenodytes > Aptenodytes forsteri. Next base: position 4,319,387 of record NW_008795017.1, read on the forward strand.
CTAACTCTAAGTCTTTTCCCAATTAAACTGCAAGCTCTTCAGCTTCCTCTTCATGTATTCATACAAGGCAAAACGCACGTCCCCTGATTTCAGCCATCAAAAAGCAGGTACCTCATCTAAATACTTTTGGAGAGGGAGAAGAAACAGGATGAAGACTTTAGCTATGATTTAAGAATATAAATTAATGTGTGGGCACTGTGGATTGTGAGGGCTTTGGGTTTGCTGCCACGACCCACATGGAACAGGGAGGTTAATGTGCATCTGAGACAACCATATCATTTCGAACCAACGTACTGTTGGCCAAAACGGGCACTGCCAAAGCAGTGCTGCCATAAATTTTTAAGAATTTTTTTTTGCTTGTTGCACTAAAAATTCTGAAAGAAAATCCTGACTTTGCTCTTTGAGAGAGGCTCTTAAAGAATCGGATTTTGCTCTCTCTTCTGTGGGCTTTTTACTGCAAACTCTCTTACTGAAAGGACCATTTATGAAGAAAGGCAACAGAATTGTGCTTTTCATTTAGACGGAGACAAGGCGTCCTCTACATTGTAAGGGAAATATCATTTGCAGCCCAATGAAAGTATCTCTTTGTAAGCCTTCAGAGCCAAAAACAAGTAAATTAAAAACTTACATCCCTGAATATAAAGTCCCAAAACACTTTCTTAGTTAATAAAACTTCTAAAACAAAATAGATTTGAAAGGAGCATCCTGTTAACCATTGTAACATCGCTAGATGAAAGGCTGCTTCTTTTTTGGCCTTTACATTTTCTCTTGTGTCAGATTAAGCATTTCACAAGAATTTCAAATATAATTAAAATTTAGAGTCCTCAGGATGGGATGCAATAATTATAATTACTATTGTGAAAATGGGCGTGAAAAAGATCTTATGACTTGTTCTTAATAATCCGACTCACACTTCATTACAGTACCTGCAATACTTAATTTGTGAAACCAGTGTAATTGTATTTGCAAGATGCACTATCATGATGGTGTGAGGAAAGCAAGCAGCCTGCGAGCCCGCCAGATGAGGAGCATGCTGCCCAGCCTCCCGCCCTGACTGCAGTGAAATCGCCAGCAAAGCAAAATAAATTGCTTTTGCTTAGCCGGAACAACACTCTGATCTCACCCTCCAAATAGAGAATTTCCTGCTCCTGCTGCTCTGACTCAGCAGCTTGCTCAGAGCAACAGGAAGAAAACAAAGAGGAAGAGGTCAGGGAGGAAGGCAGAGGTGGGAGCCCAGCACTCGCCCGTCCTCTCCTGCTGGTCCTCCTGCTGCATCCTCGCACATCCCGCTGCTCTGGAGCTCGGCGCTGGACCTGGGTCACCATGCAGGAGTCCATCCATAACCCTGGTGTGGCTTCCCTGCGCAGCCACAGTGCTCCCTGTCTCCCACCCTTCCCCAGGTCCCCGGTGAGTCTTTACTGGAAGGGTCCCTACTACACCAAAATATTTGGGTGTGGATGGAAGGGTCCTGCATGATTTTACCAACTGGTAAGCACCATCCACAACCATAGAAGTAAAAGACACCAGGAATTCAGCGTGGCTCCTGTAGGCCCATCTCCTTCCCACTGACACACTAAACCTCCTCACTAGGATAGATAAAAGGATGGCACTAGAGGCATGGCGGGGAAGAGGAATGGCAAGGCGAGCCGTGACTATTCCATTCCCTTTGCATCCAGAACAGCTATGCAAACCAAGCCTACAAATAGCAAGGCAATGAATCACCGCGCTACGCTAGATGTGGCTCTCTTATCACTTTTATGCTGATGCCATGGATGCTAGCGAGGTTCCTCCTGATTTACAGCAGCCTGAGACGAACAGGAGCACGCGAGGCTCACGAAGCAGAGCCATGCAATTGCAGTGCAGCCTCCTGAGAAGCAAGACATGGAGGTGAAGATGTGACTGGGAACAGCATAGCAGAGCCCTCAAGAACTCGGTTGGCATTGGACAGAAGCTGGACTAGAACAAACAAATCTGAGCAAAGACCACATGCTATTACATTGCTTACTTAAATTCTGATTAAATATTACCTTTTCAATTTGTATTTGTCCAAGGAACCAAATGACTATACTGCTGGTGGTATTCAAAGACTACCTGCAGACTGATCTGCAGCTCGTGATGCCAGGCTTCTCCCTGCTGGTACGCTGCACTCAGTACGAGCAAAGCAGTAGTGGTAGGTCCCACACTGAAACCTTCCCAGCTGAGCATTTCACTTGGATAGTTATTTATGGAGTGACTCACAAAAAACTAATAATGAGGGAAGGGAATTAAATGTTCTCCATTTTTCTGTGATTGAGTCAGTAACCCACAGAGCGAGAAACCCAGGCACGAAACTCCGGCACTCTCTAGTGAAAGCGGGGCTGTCCCCGCAGGCAGGCTGTGTAAGGCTGGTTTGCCCCACAGCTCCTGTATTGAGTGGACTATGCAGATGGATATCCTAAAATAGCAGTTCCAGCTTTTTCCCTGAGCCCCTAGAAATGCTGTCTCTGTGCTGGTACATTAACAAGGGCCAGGGCCCCAGCCCAAATACTGGCAGGCAGGGGTCCACATGCTGGCGTGCTCGTGGCAAGGAGCCACAGTCCCTGAGAGGCAGCCTGGAAGGGACCACCTTGTCCTCGAGATGTGAACTCTGCCCCCAAGCCAGAGACCCCTTTGGTGCAGGGTGGTGGTGAGGATGGAGGCTTTTGCAGAGCTGGGGCAGGACACAGTGCCACGTGCACCCCTGAATTCAGCCTGGGAGCCACCTCCCCTTTGCCGGGGAAGGCACCGCTTGGAGCTTCTGGGGCTGCTGGGGTTTGCTTTGCCCCCCAGAAGCTGGCCCCAACGCTCATCTGCAACAGCCCTCATCTGTAGCAGCCATTGGCTGCGGCCCAAAAGTATTCATCAATAGAAAAATAAATTCTATGTATATTTAACTTCCTAGATAGATGATATGAGTCAGTATGATGGCATTTTTAACCCACAATGTCATCATCTACTGCACCTACCCCTATCTACTGTATCCCTCCCAGTCCTGGACTTTGCTCTTGGGAAGTTCTGCGCCTCATACAGGGTGTTTACCCATGCAATAAGGAAATAGCATTACAATTTTGTTTTCCTTCTTTTCCTTTTTTTAGCAGCCCCATGTAGTGGGGTTGACAACAGGTTGATTGTATCTGATGTAAATTTTCCAGAAGTTTCATTCTGCTCTGCAGTGCACGTGTGTAAGGGAATTGTGTTTAGTACTCACTTATATGAGTACTGGGATAATAACCCAGTGGATCTTGCTGCTTAAACTGTGGAAATGGAAAAAACCTCTTTCTGCATGTGTATGGACATTTTCTGTCATGCCCAGATCCAGCTGTATGCAATCCAAATATATTCTGATATTAAAATCACTTTGCCTGATAATGTATTTGTGGACTTAACACTTGTACACCGTGCAGAACTGAGTAGCCTGCTTTATTTCACAGGCGGGGTGTTTGGCAGAAGTTTGGCAACTGCCTCCAGCTGTGGAGCTCTTTCTCTCACCAGGTGCAGATGGCAGCAAATCTCCTTCCTCTGAGCTAAAATGCAAATTCCAGCCCTTACCAAGATAGTGCACTGGAGAGTAACCGCTCTCTTTCGTAATATGCTGCCAGGCACATCCTCAGGAAAGGGCAGAGGGAAGGGAAGAGGGAGAGACAGAGGTGCATCCATCCTGTAGCAGATAGGGCAAGGGAGAAAACTTGGGCACTGGTGTAGATCATCAAAAACGCAGTTAATGAGGGACTATGGGGTTTGCAACAACTAGATTAAAGAGGGGTTGAACATACTTTAAAAGGACACTGTCAATATGCAATGCTTTCCTTTTCTGATTTGAATATCACTGTAGCAGCAAGCAAAGTCTGCAACCACCTTCCAAGCGGCTGGAGAGGGGTACAGGGTACAGGATGTGGGATGCGGGATGCAGACGGGCCATCGCAGGGGCCAGGTGGAAGGAGCAAGCTGGGGAGCACGTTGCTGAAATCTGTGAAGCGGTTCAGAGACAACTTCTATCACTAGCCCTATCATCAATATCCATATTTGCATCAGGAAAGGAGCAGGCAGGAATGTACAGGCTTAACTGTATTTTCCTGTGTGTTGCTTATTTGGGAGAAAAAACCATCACCCACCATACTAACATGGTCCCTTTTCTCCACTGCCATCACACACACAGATACATTGTTTGCTAACTGCAGATCACTCACAAATACGGGGCACTAAATTTAGGTTGAAGTAGTGTTTCTTTGTTTGAAAACAAAACAAACAAAGCAAAATAATTATGGGAGTCTTGCAAGTGAATACAACAACAAAAAAACAGATGCAAAATAGCACTTTTATCTCTAGAGCTCAAGCATTTCTGCAAAGCTGCGTTGGGGTTGGTGCCTCCTCCTTGCTGAAAGGAAAACAAAGCACTTGGATCCATTCAAGAGCCCCTGGCAGAATTAGGAAAACCTTCTGGGTTTCTTGCCTCTGCAGAGCTCATTGGAAAGATCCGAGATGGGGAAGTCTTTCTGAGACAGATTTTCTTCTCAGCATCGTGCATTATGAAATACAATTCTTGATTTGTTTAAACGCTCTCCATGCCAACCAAAAGCAGACAGAACCAGACCAGTCCCTCAAATCCAACACCAAAAATCCACAACAGGGAAGGCCCGTGCAATACATCCCCCAAGCCTGCACCAGCCCTGCCGTGCTGGTTCTTACCTGCTACCAAGGCATGCTTTTTCCAGTTTCCACTTGGAGCTGGTGGGGATGCTGTGCAACCCCCCCAGCTTTCCAGCAACGGCAGCAAAAGCCAACCATAACAGCACTCTAGATGCTGAGATTTTGGTAAACTGCTTCAGCCTTGAACCCAAATTGTACTCCCCAAATACATCAAAAGCCCAAATCCTTTCTCATCTTCTCCCTGTAAACACAAAGGGGAGTACTGCTTTGGGCGCATGCGGAAAATAAGTGCCCACTGCCCCTCTGGCCGCTTCCCATGTGCTCCTTACGCGTGTACGCGTGTCCCTCACCTTCAATAGCAACTAAAGTGCTACTGGTGAAGGATGCCTACTGACAAAGGTGCATTGGGAAGCCCACAGCAAACCCCTGCTAACGACAGCTGTGTGGCAAAAAAAAGCCGCAGAATGGCAAGTGCATTTTAAGAAACAAGGGCAACATCATTAAAACTCTTCCTTGTCCTCAAGTGACCAACTAAACTTCCGCATAACTGTTAAGAGTTCAGATGGGAATTTGCACATTTGGCATGAAGTGGCTACTCAGTGTCGCTGCAGAATAATGCAGCTGGAAAAATTTTTGTCCGAAATCCCAGCTGGTCAGAAATATGCAGGGGAGGCATGACTTGATGTGACTGGAGCTGGATGTCTAGGAACAGCACTGCCAGCCAGGGAAGTGGAGGAGATGGCTCTGGGAACGCTGAATCTGGGTTAAAACTCAGCGAAATCATGTCCAGCCGTAAGGATCTGCTTCTGCAGGGACCTGAGGTCAGGGCGCTCTGGGTGTGCAGGCCTTTTCCTTGGGAGCTCGGGGGTAGCAGCTCTGGGGAAACTGAGGTACAACTCCTCTCACACCACCCTGCCACTGGAGATTTAGGAAATAACACCAGGTATGGGGAGCATCCCACTGAACGCAAGTGCTGGCAGCGCTGGGTACCAGATGCCGCTCAGCTGATGCTTGGTGAACTGAAGGGGTGCTCACAGCACGGGCACAAGGCTGAGGGCTGCAGATCGGGATTTGCTGTGGTCCAGCCCGTAACAGAGTTTACTTTGTACAGAGCAAAACACTTGTTTTCCTCCATAGCCTCCTAGGTCCAGGATCAGACACTCCAGGTGCAACCCTGGAGTTCCTCATTTTGCTCGTGGACTATTTTTGTTCTGCTCTGGTTTTAAGTCTTCTAAAAATGTCTTCACTTACACATGCCTTTTAAATTTATTTATTTCCTCTATTTTCTTATCAGCTACTGGGAGGCTACATTTAAACCTCAGATACAGCATTAGCTCTTTGGCAATATTTAAATTCTTATGGGACGTGTGTGGTCTGGAAAATGAAAAGTTAGGTTAATTGTTTGACCAATTCAATAAAGCAGAGCAGCATCTCTGTGATCTAAACTCAGACCTGCGTTATCTGACAGGGAGGGTGGTTTTTGTTTGAGTCACCTAGACAACTCTGCCTCAAACATCACCGACATAACCCTTTGACATCAGTGCACCATGATTTCCCTATTTGCGTGTCACCACCCTCTCGATCTCAAGGGCAGGAGCTGGCAGGCTCCCCGCTGCCATCAGTAGGGACTCCTGCACGGCAGGCGTGACTCCCAGTCCTTATACGTCGCCTCTGAATCAGCAGTGACCCCACGATTGGTGCTTGGGAAAGGAGCACATTGCACCATTCAGTTCACATCAGTGGTTCCCAGATGACTCACAAGCGGCATGAGCCAGCGCAGCTCGGTTGGAGACTTTTTGGGAGCAGTAGGGCCCTGCCCTCTCCTGCACAGCCTGCTCCCATGCCCGGCTACGTAGGTTGTGCAGAGCAAGAGTTAAAGACAACCTTGAGCAGTGTAGGTCAGTCAGCAGCCCCCAGGCACCAGCACACAAGGACGCTTGCAGCTGCACTGGGATCCCATGAGAAGGCTGAGCCTGGGGTCTCCATGCTGGGAGCCCCTCTGACACCAGGCTCTCTTCGATGGGAAGTGGGCTCTATCAAGTGTTTTTCAAGTTTTATAAAAAAAATCAAGTCACCTTCAAAGCCCAAGGGGAGAAAGCTCCTTGAATGAAGGGGGGGGAAGGTAAAAAAAAGCTCATGGTAGCAAAAATTATAAAGAAGAGAAACCAAGGGCGATGCACAAGAGCGCAGGTAGGGGATTCAGACAACCCAGTGCATGGGCAATGGGATGCCTTCCATCAAAATGGCAGCACGTGCACCTGCACACCTCCCCTGTAGCAAGAGAAACATAAACAAAAATGTGAAAGAAGAAAAAAAAGATGCCTTGCTCTCAAACAGCGATGCTGGGCTTCCCTCTGATGGACACAAGCCCAGTGCATTGCTTCTGGCTGAACAACTCAGTGTATAACCCTCTGAATAAAGCGGCTCCATCACTCACTGGGAGCTGCAAACCGTCCAGCACCCGTTGTTTAACCAATGGTAGGATTTTCAGTTTCTAACTATAACCTCATTAACTAAGAAGAGCAAATAATACTTAGGCATAGTCTGTAACTCCTGGGGTTAATAGGGAATTTGCAGACCTGCCATCTAGGCATTGCTGACCTTCTGTTGGAGGAGGGGATCCATGGATGAATTACTTTGCTAAGGCATCGATTACAGGAACAGCATAATGATTTCTTACAATTTGTTTTCTACTCCTGATGTGCTCGACAGTGTTTTGATACATACCTGGGGTAAGAAACCTTGATGCAGGTTACAGGAATAGCTCCAGACCTAGCTGGCTGGAGATAGCTTATCATTTGAACCCTCTATTGTACACCAGAGTTTCTTAGCCACTTGCAATAAAATCTTTCTCCAACAATCTCTTTCTGGTCCGTAGACCTTTTATTTCACAGCTTTGTTGCAGCTCCTGCCTGCATATTTTTCTGCTCATTCCTGAAGATGACACATGGTCGATGCTGCGGGTAGGAAACACCCGGAGAACGCTCTGCTCCTCTCTTCCTCTGTGTGATCCTGAGCCTGCCTGTAGGGATGCAACCTTGGCACAGCTTCTGCCACCAGTGAATTTTACAGCACAGCAACTTGAACTGCCTCGATGACTGACCTGTTGTGTTTTCTATCAATCAAAACTCCTATGCCCCTCAAACTATGGGATATAGTTTGCTGGGAAGCACTGGCAGGAGCCCACCTGGAGGTTGTCCTTGAACCCTTCTTGATAGGAAGAGTATGATCCCCACCACTCTTTGGGTACTGACAGCTGCAAAGATGTATGTGATGCGGATGGGGAGTGGCTTTTAGCACACTGAGACCCCGAGGGAAATCTCCGCTCAGTCCTCTGCCTCAGGGCACTGACGATATTCCCCCCTCCTGTTGGTGCCCTGCTATTCCTGTGAGGAAGACGCACGGCTGTGACTCTATAAAACTCCAGCCTGGCTAAGTCAGCAGCAGCCGTGTTTGCCAGCTCTGGCAGCCCCCGATGCTGCGGCCGTACATCCAGCTGCACTCGTAGCCGAGCTCACTCGGAGCTCTCTCCTCACACAAAGTTGTTCACCACAGCGTGGGCGTTGTTCTGCACTTGCAAGTATTTTACTTTGTTTCCGAGGGCTCAGGGGAGCCCTAAGGATTGGCATTTTACTTGGTACATTGTGCTGCTACCAGCCACTTGGGCTCTGACAGACAAGCACTCGCAAATCTTGTGCTGCTGCTGCAAGACCCGCTCCTGCTCTTCTCTATTATTATTACAGCAAATAACCAGAGACACCCTAATTTCTCTGAAGCAGCTTTAGACTACAGCTTCTCAGCTTTTCATCCTGATAGGCCTTGCTGATCGGTAGCCAGCGGCTGGCAGCAGGTTGACTTGCCCCTTAATTTGGCTGGAGATGCTATTGGGCAACGTGAGTTTTGGAGGCCCTCAGAGGCTGAGCACAACTCGACACAGCTAATACCGTCCAGCACCCGGCAGGCTGGCGGGCTGGGCCATGGGCACCCCCAAAGGCCCAGAGCAAAGCCAGCTGGCTTGCATCCCCGTTGCAGCACGTGGGCTGAGGTTTGACCTCCTCCCAGGGATGCTTGGCTGAAGGAGGACACCTACAAGGTGGACTGAGCCACTTCCCAATGAATGTAGAGCAGCACCAACCTGCCAAAAGGCCATTTGAAGCTGTTTATGAAAGCGTTGAGTGAAAGAAATGTATAGTTAAAGAACCTGCCTTAATGAGCAATGGAAACTCTCTGCATGGCGATGAGGGAAACAAACCCCGCTAATGTTTTGCTTGCTGGGGATGTGCCAGGGTGTAGGACCCTCCTGTCTGGAGCAGGGCTTGCCTGCACAGGAATCCTCCCCATGCCATGGGGCTCCTTCCAAGGGTGAGGACTGCCCAAATTGGGGCCCCCAGGCTCTGTGCGAGAGCCTCCAAGGGTTTGCTCACCAGTGAGGCACGTGTGGGGTGTCTGGCAGCACTTTAGCCACGTGTTGTGCCGCAGCAGGTAACGTGGAGCTGATGTGCTGGGATTGCAATGCCCTGGAAGGCTTAGGAACAACCCTCCCTCCCATTTCAGTGATGGGATCTGGGAGAAATGATGGTGGTGTGTGGGCTTTCCATCCACTCCCCATCAAATACCATTAAAACCTCCTTCTTTTCTTCTTTTTTGATGTGAAGCTGGCAACACCCCGCTGTCTGAAAGGCAAACGGTGACTCCCAGCCCTTCCCACCTCCGCATGCAGGAGAGAACTGCCCTCCCTTGGAGTAGTGCTCTGCAAACAAACCATGCGAGATGGGGAAAGAGCCTGCCGTCCTATCGACCTGATCTCTTCCCAGGAGATTTAAGGCACCCAGCATTTTATAAAAATGGGCATTTTTATCAGCAAATTGGGTTGTCCTAGAAGCAACTCTTTTCACCTACTTCTTAACTCTCACTACATCAGCAAAGCCCCTGAGATGCAAAATCATCATAAACTGCATCAAGCTTCATGGTGCCCTGGGCCACCACCTTTCCAGCCTGTGCTGCACCAGAGCCACAGCCTCTGCTTTCCTTTCCCCCTCGCCCTTCTTGGTTTTCAGTCTGCCACCAGTCCTGTGCTTGATTTTCAGACAAGCAGAGACTATCCCCGGGTGGAGGGGAGGGAAAGGTACCTCTGGCCTCAGGGTGGAGAAGCCTTGGTAAGATGTATAAATCAGGGGAGGGAGGAACAGGTGAATTCACATCGGGTCTGTTATCACTCTGACCACGTTCTCGCTGGGGAAGGTAACATGTGAGAGGACCCACAGCCCAAAAGATGCTGTACCACAAGACAGCTGGATCCCTGTGTGGGGAAGAGAGGCGTCAGAGAACGGTTGAGGCAGCCTGACATGACCAGCTAAGGCTATCCGAAAGGCTGACATTTTATTTCATTTTTATATTTATGTGTTATTGCTTGCCTTTATTTCTCCGCTGCCAGTCAAAATCAAAATGCCATTTATTTTCTACAGAATTAGCACTCTTCAGAGCACCAGCACCACCACAGCAGCAAGCTGTGGCCAAGGAGGGTTTGCTGAGGGATGCTGTCCTGCCATGCTACCCTGGCAGGGAGAAGTCACCTGGACAGAGAAAACTAAGGGAGCATTTGCTTTGTGCCATAGAGATGCCCCCAGCACAGGGAAACGTGGGTGAGTCTGCGCATCTTTCACTTACACGTTGCCTTCCTGCAGCTCCTCAGGAGAGAGGAAGGCAGAAGACAAAGGCTCTTCTGCATTTACATTCTCCGTTATCAGAGGGAGAAAGAGCACCTTTGATCCCAAATCTCTGCGGCTGTCGCTTCACACCTCCTAGCACTCGCTGCCAAGGCTGGGAGAGATGGATCCGTCCTGCTCCAGGGACCGGGGAGGGAGAAGGACCAAAGCGGCTGCTCCCTCCTGGCCACTGCACCACGGCTCCTCTGGTGCTTGGAAAGCACCGGGAACTGCACTTGGGAAGTGCTCATTGAATCTCATGTCTTCCTTGCCTCTTGGTTAAGACTGTGGTGGGAGAATTAAATGAGGCAAGGGATCCTCTAAAGCATTTGTGTTACATTTTGTCCTTCTGTATATTATGAATCTCACATTTTGTGACAGGATTTAGCATGCCAGATTGCTTTTCCAAATAATTATGCACAATACGCTCTTTCAGCCAGCCCTCCGGTGACTCACCAGCAGGTAAAGCTTTGAACAGGGGGAAAAAAATCCTCCAGCACGTTTCCATGGACTCTGCACAGCCACCAAACAAACATCAAGTCTAGCCTCTTTGTACTGCTGTCTGGCTGCTGAATCCCACGTCAGACACAACGAAAGGAGTTTCGTGCAGAAGAAAGCCTGCAGAAGATGGTCTGCTTTGGAGAGAAGTGGGGATTTCAGTGGTTTTGGTGTTGTCTCCCATTCCTTGCTTTGCTTTGTCATTCCGAGCCACCAAGTCTACCAAAATGACTCACTGCGAAAGAAAATAATCTTCTTCAGGGTGGGGCAAAACTTTACAGCTGGGTTTGTGGTGTAATGTCATGTACCAAGGATGGTCCTGCCAACAAAGAGCATCAGAAATGGTGAATCCCTTCTCCCGTGTCCCTCCCTGCCTGCAACCGAGGGGCTGGGAAGAGCTGAGACCCTGGTGAGCGCCGGGGGAGTCCCAGCTGTGCTGCTGGAGCCGGGAGCTGGGCGTGCGCATGACTGCGTTTGCAAAGCAAGGTCGTGCGTAGCAGGGGAGTTCACATGTAGGCAGCCTGTCTTTTTTCAGAGAGTATGGTTTGGGGACAGCGGGGTTAAAGTTTAATTAAGCAGTGCCTCAGAGAGGAAGGTCCCACCTAGAAACTTGCCATCAGAGGTGGTTTCACGGGAGCCCGAGCACATGATCTCTTTCTAAGCATCTTTATTTTTGCACGGCTAATGGACCTGATACTTCACAGAAAAGCAGATTCCTGCCAGGAGGGATGGCAATATAAAACGTTTGTGGTGGCTACTGGCAGCAGTGCTGCAAAAGGGGGTGGCAGAGGCTCAGGCACCCAGAGCCAGCGGGTCGCATCCTGCCTTGGGGTCATGGAGCCTGTTGGCCTCTCCATCCCACCCTCTTCTTGTGGGGCTGATGCCACCACGGGGTGAGGTCGGGGCCATCAGGCCCCAGCCCCTACAGCCACCACATGCCCAGAAACATCCCCTGTCCGCCCTGTGTCCCCGTTGCCCACCAGACCCCAGCTGGCTTTGGTAGCACCTCCCAGATGCTGAGTGCTGGAGGAAGTGGCGACCAGGTCCGACGGCTGGACCAGGAGGACCTGCAGGTAGACCAGCAGATTGCCATAGGAAACGGGAGCAACAAATTGTTAGGAAAGTGAACGAGCCAAAGCAAATCCTTCTCCTTCATTCAGTAACGGTACGCAGGCACAGAATGACGATGGGGCCAAATCTCTCCAAGTTTTTTGGGTGCATAAAACCCTTTTCTTATTAATGGGAGCAAAGTGTCAGATGGCTTTGAAAATCTGTGCTATGGTTTATCTAGTTACAAGACGCCATTCCCTCGATGGCCAGGAAAATCCAGTGCAGAGACCCAAATGTGGGAGGATCAGGAGCAAATTGAGAGACAGGAGACTTTGGGAAAAATGCAGTACTTAGAAGAAAAAAAAAAACCCTGTTTAATTCATATTTTTTCTGATATGGAAAACTGGATACTTGGAGAAGAAATGTAGAAGAAACTTTCTTGTAAATTAATTTTGCTCTGAGTGAATGGTGAAGCAAGGTTAGAGAGATGTTTAACATGACATTACTTCTACTGTTCTCAGCTCTTCAAAATGCTTTCTATAACTAAAGTATTTCAAATGAAGGCCTTTTATTTCAAAAATTAATGGTATTAAGCAATTAAAATGCTTACAGACTCTAGGCTTCAATACTGTGGGCCTAATTTAACTCTGGTCTTGACTGTGGTGTTGTGTTAGCTACCTTGCAGAGACTATGGAGAGAGAGAACAAATGTTCATTTTTCGAGCCTTTGCTTTATTCTGTTAAGTCACTCTTGATGTCCCATTGCTGAGCCGTAGGATACAGCCTTCTTTCTTGTTTAGAAGACAGCTAGATGGCTGCTTTTAATTTTCAGCGTTTTATGTTTCCTCAAGTTAGAAATATATTAGTGGGCAACACATGCGTAAGTACTTCAGCGTGTAGTGATGACCTCTCTCATAATTTGAAAGTAAAAAATTAGTACTCTGCTTTGTAAATGTAATCAGCTCCTTCGCTGTGCTAACTGCATAAAACATTTTTCACCCTTAAAGAATTAAAAAAGAATCATTCTGATAAGCAGTATAACTACTGAAATTATTTGCATTTTCCCAAATTTGGTGGTTTTTTGGAAAAACTTTTTTTTCCCTTAAGCCTTCAAAACTTCCAGAAATTTTCCATCTCTAGGCAGAACAAGATTTCCCTGTCAGACCCCCGGCATCATGTATTTATGACACCTGCCAGACATGATGTCTTTAGCACCAATGGCCCCAAACCAACCCTGCTCATGAAGCCAGGTGAGTATTTAATCCGGTTGCCTTCCCCCAGCATCTCCTTGCCCCACGGTCTTGACGCACCCCTGCCCGCTTCACCACCACCACCTCCCTTCATCCCCAAGCGCTTTGGGAAAGGGTTTGGTGTCAGCACAGGGTGCTGGCGGCCCTCCTCTCCCATGAAATCCAGCTGGAAAGCAGGGTCCTCAGCCCTGCTGAGAAATGCCAGGTTGCATCGGAGGGTTAAAAGGGGCTCGCTCCCTCCGACCGACTGTACTGCAGGCTTTTTGGATAAACAGTCACCCTATGGAGATATTTTGCAGATTTTTAGTGGAAGAGACCTTATTGCAGTGAAAGCTGTGCGTTCCCCAGAAAATGATGGGAAGTCATCCTCGTTTCCATGGATACCATGTAAAGGGAACCGAAAATGAAGCTGAAGCCGTACTTTCTGATACGGCTCCCTGAGCCTCCCCCTGTGTCCTCGTGCACAAGGAAGGGACAAACAACCCCTGCGGCATGAGGGGTCCCACGCCACAGCCTCGTCCACCCACGTCTAGCCTCGGAGGATCACCATGAAAAAATCCACATTTGTGGCTGAGCAGGACTGGAAACTTTGTCGAGGCACCTTCTCCTCGACATATGGAAACCCCGAGGGCCAGGGAGGCTGAGCAGTTCAGGGCTCTGCTTTCTCTCCTCCCGATTAAATCTGGCTGAGTACATGTTTTATATATGACCTTGACAAGCTGTTTGATCAAATAGACTTTTATTTCATCTATCCATAAATGTCAGTATTATGTGGCATATTGAAAAAAAACCACAATAAACATAAAATGATAGATCAGAATTTGTGGGCATCACATAACTAGTGATGCTCCCTCTGTTGCCAGCTACATAAATCTCCGGCCATTAGGCTCTGTGAGTTCCGTCACGGTGGCACCAGCCGTGGTGAATCGCATCTCCTGTTACATTGCTGTAAGCACAACCACGTGCCTTTGCTTTGCATCCCCAGTGCTGCTGCTGCAGCAGGCAGGAGGGAAATCAGACTGGCCCCAAAGCACTTGTGAGTGCCGTGCAGCTCAGCTCTGAGCTGCTTCTACCAGAGACGCAAAAATCAGGCTCCTTCCCTGATGGAAAAGGCCAGCATCCAACGTTCCCTGCTTTATGCACCCTTGCACTTGCTCGCTTGCTGTTCCCAAGTATGACCTGCACTTTTAAGAAGCCATGCTCAGCCCTGCTGTTCTGCGCCAGGCTGCTAGCCATCTCTTCTTTCTCCTTCAAGAAGATGCAGAGCATCAAGATGATGCTGCACCTGCGTTGCTCCAAGCTCGATGCTGATGGGTACAGCAATGAGAGGGCTGGCTATTTTATGCTTCAGGGTCCTCATGCGGACTCCATCCCAGAGATATTTCTTGCAGTAGCATTACAAACCATTTCCCAAACAGGCATGCCTCAGTACTCATCAGTGCATCTCTCACGGAGGCGTTTGGAGAACTGGAGAAATCCAAGTTTCTGTTGTCCCAGCTGCTGGCCAGTGCAGAGCTAAACCTGCTGTCGCCCTGCTCTGAGCACATGCTGGCCAGTGCCACTGTCTTCCCAGTACTGCTGTGCTCTGTCTTAGTCATCTGTAATTTTATTTGCAAAATAAAATGAGAAAAGAAGGGGTATATTAATGTTAAACAAGAGAGATGTGAATATTGATGCTACGAGAGCACTTCAATAGTCCTTGGAAGCAGCTGTTTTGTTGGAAGGATCTTTGATTATTCTGGTGGATGGGAAGAAGCTTTGTGAGGAGGTAGTAGGAGCTGGTGGAGCTTGACCCCTGGTTCAAGCCAGGGTTTCTGCTCCAAGCCTGGCAGCTTGCCCTAGGGCTCTGCGATCTCAGTGCTTCAGTCTGGGGGTCCCTTGGGAAATGGGAAGCCCAACAAGGACCAGACCCACAACACAACCACCACACCCCTGCTTTACCCCAGCGGAGGGCCTGGACTTGCAGGAGATGAGAACACTTAATGAGCAGAAGTCAGCATGAGGAAGGGAAACAGAAAGTTAACTGAGTATTCAAGATAACATCAATATAAAGTGTGGCTTGCCGAGATTTTCTTTCAATATTATCTATTGTCATTTAGTAATTGTATGTACACACATGCACACATGAAATACAAAGTGGTGGGATGTAAAGTTTTCCTGGCATGGGCTTCGACTGATTCATTACCCATGGAGGGAAGAGGCGCAAGTAAGCTGTTCAGATCATCCCTCACGAGTGCCAATAAAATCTTTATACCATGCCATTAAGCATTCACGATGTACCATCTGGACTGCAGAAAAGCTAATTTTGGAATGTTTTAAACACAGCAGTTTATAAACTCCGGTGCATTAGTTACCTAGGTACCTGGAGGGCAGTTTTGAGAGAGAAACAGTAAAACGCACACAGGTGGAGTGCTGCAAAACAAACTGCATCCGCAACCATGCAGTTTCTGAGTCCTCCGTCCTGAGCTTGTGGAAAACCCCTAAGGGCTCTGTCATGCTCTGGGAAGCCACCGATTGTCCTGTTCCCAGGGGACAAGCACTCCTTTTCCAGCCAAACACTGGAATTCTTTTTTTTTTACATTTAGTTGGTGCTGGCCAAATTTTGCTGACCGGGAGCAGTAGAGACAGAGGGCAGCAGCTCCTGAATGGCAGAGAAGAGGAGGAAGAGGAGGAGGCAGAGGAGGAGGAGGAGGAAGCAGCCGGCAGGTGGATGGGGCTGTCTATGCATTCGGTGGCTCTTTGAACTGGTTTGGGGCTTGGCAGGTTCTGGTAAGTTGCTGGCTGCAGGCCAACGCTGTGGTCAGGGTTATTTGCTCCTCCTTTGCCTTCGCAGTTGATCCTAACCACAGTGCGTGCAGCCCACGCCGCCCTGTGCAGGCACCGTGGTTCGTCCTCAGCTGAAACTCAGGGCTGGAAGAAGACTTTCCAGACAGGTGAGCAACCTATGTAAATGGGATATATTCTTCAAACCAGAAAACAGGCATTTTCCTTTTTCCCCCTCTGAGCACAAGGGAGCACTGCGAGGAGCCCCATCTCTGCTCCCCTCCAGGGCTGCTCAGCCCCGTGCCCGCAGGCAGGTCCTCTCCGGCCCCTGCTCTGCTTTTGTAATCAGAAAAGCTCATGTTTATCCACCTGATTTATCTCTGCTCTGGCCAGGTAGCCTAATGCCTTCATTAGGTCCTTGTCTGCAGCTGGTTTTAATACCTAAAGGCATTTGGCTGCTCTTTCTGCTAGCTTGGACCCATTGCTACTTTAACGAGACCTGCATGGACCCTTCCCCTCCCAGTGATGGCCATGAACACCTGCAGAGTAATAACTGTGCACACATGCACTCACACATCTTTTTTTTTTTTAAAAAAAAACCACACTGAAAATATGGAATGCACATGTAAAATTGCCATGCCTCCAGAGAAAAAGTGTTTATTTTCACGTTAAATGGGTTTACTAACCAATAACATGTTGAAGAATCATTTCTTATATCTGAGTTTAGCAAAGTTTTCTACATATTTTCATAGAAGTAGAAATATTTTAATGAAGTAGAAATAGTTGTCCAGCTAAAATGTTATGCCTTTCTCTTTTCCTAGCTTCTTTGCAACAGTGTATTTGCCTTTTTTACACTTCATACCTAAGGAAGCTCAACTCTGGCTTTGGCTGAGGAAGGCTTGGGGGTTTTATCCAGCTCTGAGCTGTTTTGTGCTAACTTTTCCTTGGAAAGGAAACCTCCAGTCCACCTCAGAGACTTAATTTCCTTTTATAGGACTAGAAAAACGTTGCAAGGTGCTCAGCTGCTCTTGATGCCACAGGACCTCACAGGCCACAGGTCGTGTCCTCCTTGGCACACTGGCTAGTGCAGAGGACAGGGTACATGGGGGCATCACCCCGTCAGAGAGCTGGAGGGTCTGGGGTCCGGGGCAACATCCTGGAAATCCACATAGGACAGCCTACCCACATCCCAGGCTTTTGGGGTGGTACCTGCCATGCCAAAAACTGGCTGGGATGCCACAGTGAGCTGAGTCTCCTGAGTGCATACATGTGGGTAAATATAAAAATAAACTGTCAGGAAAGATAGTTGCCCAAGGTGTGTAAGGAAGGAGCACTAAGAGGCAATAAGCTGTTTCTTATTAGATCTGCTCCCATCCTAGAGTTATGATTAAATCATGGATAAGTCAAAGCCACCTCCTCATGAAACGTAATGTCAGGCTTCATCTGTGGATTCATTTTTTGCCTGCATAGGCACTGATCCCCTTGGCTGGGTCCACGGTGTTGGAGGAGGATGTGCGGCACCCCGGCTCAGGCATGGACAGGTCCATGTCCAGGCTGGAGAGAGCTGGGGGCAAGTGCCATAGTGGGGGCTGGTTGGGAACACCATGAGAGACTTCCAACTCAACAAGCCAGAAATCTCATGGCAGCATCCAGGGTTTGAGCAACCACCCCAGACTGTGAGATGCTCTTCAAGAAAGGAGGTGTAGCTTTATCATTTTAATGATGACAAAGACATCCCCCACTTTCCTCTTTCCTAAACCCCGTAAGTCCCCCCAGTTCTTTTCCACCTGTGCCAAAACACAGTCACGCACCCACTTGCTCCCTACACAGCACCAGTCACAGCCCTGTGGGCACACGTCTGTGATTTCCAGATCTGAGCATTTTTAAGGGTCTCCCTGGCACTTCCACTGCTTTTCCCTTCCTCTTGGAAATTGTGGAAGAAGCAGCAAAAACAAGAAACTTGCAATTAACATTGCTAAAAAAAATACCCTCAAAATCAGCTGGATTGTTGCTGGATTGATCTCCAGATCATTGGCTGGAGAATGAGATGCTTCCCGCACCAGTAGCTGCAGGCTCCTGGGGAGAGCAATCTTTCTATCAGTCTTCTCTATGGCAAATGATGCCAGTCCTTGGCCAGTGTGGGCCAAGGTGCAGGGTCTCCCCTGCCCTGGGACCTGATGAAGCCCATGGCCACGGGATGCCCCGCAGACTCTTGTGCTCAAAGCCCGACAGCTGCAAAAACCATCCAGCAGATGATAACTGCACAAGAAAAAGTGGGGGGAGATCACTCTTTCAGAAGTTTTGTGCAAAAGGGAAACCACGGGTGGGCATAGGGAGGGTGTTTCTAACCAGCCTCGGTGCATTTTTTCCTGCACTGGCAAACGGTGGGAGAAAAATTCTCTTTCTCGTTGTTTCAAGAAGTTCTACTTTTAGTTATTTTGTGATGGTCCTCCTCCCATCCAGACTCCATCTTTTGCTGAGACAAGGTAGGTATAAATAGCTCTTTCACAGCTAAGACTTTCCAGTGACACCCAGGGACGGTCTAACCTTGCCCAGCCTGAGAAGGGCAGATCTGGGCTTGCCTACGTGAGGAACCACACTGCCTTAACCACATCAGTGCAGTGAAAAGCATTCATCCTCCAAACATGGACATGCTTCCCCAAGTGCAAAGGCACTCAAATACCAAGAGAAGATGCAGAATGGGGAATAGCTCCACTAAAATAAATGATGTCTGTGTTTTATGCCTTGGGTGAGTAGAAGAGCCCTCAGCAGCTACGATAGCTGGAAAAACTTGTGGATACAAAGTGGAATAGAGACCTGTACCAGCTCACCGTGAGATCCCCACGCACCAGCATCCCTTAGCTTGTCTCTGCTTTTGAGCCATTGCCAGTGGCAGGGAATGCAAAGCCACTGTGCCTGCACTCAGATTGCACCTTGTCCTAGCAAGAGGAGGCTGCATTTCACGTTCGTCTTGCTCCGGTGTCAGCCGTCCTCTGCTTTCATCACCTGGGACCATAGGTATGGGGGAAGCAGATGACATAGGTCTTCAGGGTCAAGTAAGTGGCTTAGGAGATGCTGGAGCAGCAGCTGACCAAGGCTGCAAGGTTCAGAGAGTGACCCTGGAAACTAAGGCATGACAATGGGTCAAAATTTTCAGTACAGAAAATGCTTCCTTGGTTTGTGGGGTTTTTTTTTTCTGTATGTGTAAATTCTGCCTAAGGAATGTGGAAGGTCTAGGGCAGAGCATTAGCACATTGTCAGCCTAATCACACAATAAAACCTGCCACAGCGCAGCCAGAATAACCATTTATGGAGTGAGACGATGCTGAAAAAAATGTTGTTTACAGCTTAGCGTCTCCTCTGTCTGAAAATCACCCAAAGAGAGGAAGGAACTGGGAGAGGATTCATTTGGTGATTTAATGTTTAAATAAGAGTGTGAAATGGGTATTTCTGTCTCCACTCAAGCGGATTTGGGATTTGATTCCTCCAACTCCCTGCAGCCGCTGCTGGGGAATGAGCATATAGGCTGCACCGTGCCCCGGGTGTCCCCTGAAATGGGTGCCAGCAGATGAGAAAAAGCCCATGGGAATGGGGTGCCATCACACTTATAGCGGTAGTGGAGAGGGGGAGAGGGGAAACCACATTTTTAATGAATTATTTCAGCAGGACCGTTTTATTAACGACTAGATAAGGGATGTGAGTCCATTCTGTCAATGGCTTTAGGAAGAGAGGGCACAGAGAGATCCCGATTTTCATCTCCATTTCCAGCCCTCCGTAGATCCATGGACTCCTGGTCTTGGTTAGGGTAGCAGCAGGGTTGCACCCACACGGCAATACAGCTCCGGTGGCAGTAAGGTGCTACCAGCCTGGATTTTATCTGGATTTTACCTAGATTTTACCTGGATTTTATAGGTGGCAGTCTGAGCCACCTATAATTTAATCCCTGCAAAATCATGAGCTAAATCAATAGTCAAAGAAATCATCTCCTGTTTATTTTGGTTAGTCAAAAGAAATTGGTACTTTCTTCCAATCACTAGAGCTAATGATATTTAGCTCCTATATGAAGAAACATTCCCCATTTCCAAAATAAATTGCACGTTCAGGCTAATCGACTCTCGCATTGCCTTTGTGAGGTAAATAATTGTGATCACTGCGGAGTAACAGGGAGCAATTAAAGGCAAAAAATATTATAATTGGGAATCACAGTTGTTGAAATAGGACTGTTGGGACTCCCCACACCACCCATGGCACCGTGTCCTTGCTGGAAAAATCCCATGTAGGTGCCCAGCTCCGCTATACAAGTATCCACCCAAGTGCAAATGCTTGTTTCTCAGCAGACTATTTCCATTTAACGTGCTTGTGTACATCCTTGAGGCTGCATCTACATCAGGACCCCGGCAGCCCCACAGACCAGTGGCCCCCGAAGGAATTAGGGCTGTTGCAAAAGGCATGGAGGACAACACTACCCCGCAGCACGGCGGTACCCCAAAATATTCGGCCATGCTGAGCCCAACTTTTGCCTGTCCATCTGCTGCGTAGCAGTCTGCACAGTATAAAATGAAATATTGTTGTTCTGATTAGCATATGCTTTTCACTTCTTCTAGACTGATGAAAACAGTTGCTTGATAAATCTGGCCCCAGATTTATCTGCTTTCCTATTTATTGTGCAGCCTGCTGTGTCACTTCCCTTCCGTGTTACAGTGGCTGGAATATATTATTGCAAAAGTATTTTTCCTTAAAGTGCTATTTTTAATGTCACAGGCAAGAGCAAGAGCAAGTGTGGTCTTGGGAGCTTTCAGCCAAGCTGAAAGTGTCTGCTCTAACATACGGCATGGCTGCTGAAATGCCACCTTCCGATCTGGAGCCATTACGGTCACTCAATCAATTTCACCTAAGAAATGCGATAAGATTGTTATGGGCAGAGGACAGCCTGTGTCTACCATCTCCTGTTCCCCATATAGGTGCCACCAGACATCTAAGTCCATTTTCTCCATCCTGCTAGCTCCTGGCACATATGTGGCATGTTGCAAAGACTGCTACTTGCCAAAGGAGATGGCAGAGAGTGGACATAGCATGTCATCAGCCATTGCTTTCTGTCCTCCCTGCTGCTCCCTTCCTCGCCCTCCCTTTATACCACCAGCACCAGGCTGGAGGATGCCCCCAGCCTCTGGCACCAGGGGATAGTTGTTCTGGGCACCTCCTGACACCATTTTCTACAAAGATCAGTACCAACATCGAAACCTGCCCAACTTTTTCCCATCTTCCTCAGAACAGAGCAGGGTTACTCAAATAAGCTCATTACAAAAGTCTGCAGAAGGGCAATACTAGCATCATATACATGAAGAAACACACTGCCGTGTGAGAAAGTACCAACACAATGATGGAAGCTTTTGGAGCTGTCCCACAGAATTCTTCAGTAGGGATTTTTAGTTTCTGCTAACTTTCTAAAGACTTTCCTACGGGGGACATCAGCAGGGTGTTTTGCTGGATCGGTATGCCAGTATGTAACAAAAATAACAAGAAGCAATTCAACACAACCCACACAGGACTGAGTGCAGAACTGGGCATGATCCAGACCTCCATAGTGGGACAGCACGGCTGTGCTGGAGCAGCAGTGGCACCTGGGTGAGACAAAAATATATCCAGGGCGGCGCGGGTCAGGAAGAGGTTAAACAATGTGTGGGAGGAGATGACCTGAAGACTG
The DNA here is from genome assembly GCF_000699145.1 of Aptenodytes forsteri. Lineage (NCBI taxonomy): Eukaryota > Metazoa > Chordata > Aves > Sphenisciformes > Spheniscidae > Aptenodytes > Aptenodytes forsteri. The sequence continues at coordinate 4,341,021 of NW_008795017.1, forward strand.
GAGGACCTGGTTGTTGCTCTGGGGCATGGGAGGAGCACTTCCAGAAGAAGCCTTTTAATGTGGTAGGAGACAGGAGCAGACCTAGGTCTCCCTCCACTTCTGCTGAGGAGAGGTTAAGGTAGGCACCAAACAGAAGAGATTCAGTTAATTAATTCCAAAAAGTTAATTAATACTGTGGCTTCATTGGAGCTTTCTAGAAGCACCAAAGCAGCCACATGCTCCCTGTCATGCCACCGTTCTTCCTTGGCAAGATGGCCTTTGCTGGCAACAGCAGACTTCATGTCCACCAATGGCTTTGTCCTCAGAGATGCTTCCTGAGCTCAGAAAAGCATTGGCTGACATGGGCTTCAGGGGGGGATCTCCCCGACTATGGATGCTGTATTGAGCATCTCCAGTCATGTATGGACTCCCAGCGAGAGCCCACAACGTCATCTTTCCTACGAGTGAGATAGACGGTTCTGTGCATGATAACTTTCAAAAGCACTGTGCACATCTGATTGCAAGGACCAGCCTGAGAGCAGCTCTGGAGAGGGTGATTTATGAAACCCCCATAGGGACAGAGAGTATTTGGGAAACAGAAAGCTAAAAGCCATTATCTATATGCCTAATGCCTTTACTTAGGAGGCAGTTTCCCTTCTTCCGATGCTATTAGCTTCCAGGTAACACTGGGAGGATGAGACCCCTTTTCACGTGGGGTAATTAATCAGAATACCCAAATAAGCATGTGAAAGCATACAAAGCATGAGAAAAAATAACCCCTCCCGCACACACATCCCTGCTTTCTCCTTGCCCAGGAGGAAATGCCACCTTGGATCAGAGGACAGATTTGGTAGTTATAACTAGAAGTCTTTTCTTCATGAGTAAACTAATTTTTTTTCTGATTCTGTTTTTGTCTTTAATGCTACCTATGCATTAACACAGAAACTACCTTTGCTAGCCTTTTGTTGGCAAGAGATAAGATGTGACGTATAGGAACACCCTAGAACTTGCAGGTTTGAGGGGGGAGAGGTGATATTTGAGTAAAAATTAATAAAGATCAGTAAGTGATTAAAAGGAGCAGCCTGCATTGTGGCAGCTGTTAGGTGGAGGATTCTGAGCCATGGCTGTTCTCTCAACAGCACCCATCTCTTCAGCCTTTGGTCTCCCCAGTGAGTTCACCAGCAGTGAAATTGTCTTAGGACACCCAACCCCAACACAGTGTATGTAGTCAGAGGAAAAGCAGCTCTCCTTCAAAAGACCTAAATGCTTTGCTCTGGGGTTTCCACAAGTGATTTTCTGTGGCTGTATTCATGTGTCCTCTGCAGGCTCTGCAGTTCACCCGTGGGGAAGTGCTGCCTGGACAGAGATGTCCAGGCTCGGTCCTGCATCATCCCTACCCCAGGGCATGGTGCTCGACTGCAGGTTGTGCTGCACACGGCCGTGCCCAGAAGTATCTGCTTTTGGTCCTAGGCAACAAATCCTAAAGTGCAAGTAACCCCCGTGAGACGAATAAAAACTGGTTGCAGGAAGATAGATAATTCACTAACCAGCACGGTGGTGGTTTTACATTAATAAGTAATAGCACATTAGCCGGTGGAGGAACTCTCTTCTACTTTAATGGAATAATATTGGTGTTTTAATAGGTAGAAAGCCACAGTTACCCAGGGAGGCTGCAGATGGAGGCTCCAGCTCCTTGCTTTTCCTCAGCTCAGAAGTAATTTCTTCCGGAGCTCAGTGGGAAGACATCATGACGGCATGAAAACACGAACACTGCTGAGATTGCACCCAGGAACTTGCACATCCTTTTGGCTACCCCGTAGCTGTAGTTTATTGAAAGACAGAGTGGCACTGTGCATGCAGGGGCAAGGGGATGCCAAAACCTCACCTGCACGCTTTAGGGCTGTAATTGGAAAAGTGTGAGGAAACTGCAAGCTAGCATCATCTGACACCAGCAGTCCTGGCTAGAAAGCTGGATTTGACACGTAACCTTGCCAAAGCACTTGCAAGCACCGTTTGGCATCCTCACAAGCAGCGTTGAACATTTCCACAGGACATGTGGCCAAAATTGTAAATGGAAGGAGTTTTCCACAGCACTTTATCTGGGATGGACAAAACCCCTGGGTAGCCCAGTTGCCCACACCGCTTTCGGTGGCGTTCGTGTTTCTGCCTACATCAGTGGCACCCAATGGGACGTGTGAGGACACACATCGGAAACCAACCTCACCATCTCAGCCCACAGAAACCACTAGCAGAATAAAATGAACTTAAAATGGCTACCCGGGCCCTAATTTCTAAGAGGAAAAATGCCCCTTTTCAGGCTAAAGGGCTTGAAAAATGAAGGTGGATTTATTAAGGCGGTCCTTTTCCATGAGGCTCCAAGGATGATTATAATGATCTTAATTCTTAATTCATGTTTTAATAATCAGTATTTAATGATCACTGGGAGCAAAAAGCTAACTGAAAATCATATGAATTGTGGCTGAAAAGTTATGGTACATGGCTGAACGATCTCGTTCCACTGACTTGCACTATTTCTTGGGAGAGAAGTAAATACTAACACAAAAACCTGGTGGTTTAGTTCAATTTTATGTCTCAGACCAGACCACTGATTTTGATATCTACAGTTATGAAGATTGTATCCCCTAAATCAAACATCTAAAAATAAAGAAGGAGAAGACTAATGAAAATTTAGTAAAACCAAGACTTTTAGCGGAAATTACTTTTTTGAATGCTAAAATGTGTTATTGATGTTTCACCCACTGCTGGAAGAAGCTACAAAGGGGAGGCAGGAGGGAGCTGCTCCTTCCCCAGCTTACCCCCACAGCGTAACCGGGGTTTACCAAGGACAGACCTCACTCACACAGACACAGTTTTGTAACTCATATAACGCATGATGACCAAGAAAAAAATGCACAACGGCTTGGTAAACTGAGATTTATCCTCCCCTTTTAACATTTCATGTTAGCTCACAGGTACAGCAGCACTCCTGCAGTCGCTGTGCTGTGCGGTGCAGGGAAGACAGACAGAGCCTTCTGAGGATAAATATTATTAAAAATACATCTGACCTGCAATCTCTGCATCCAGAACTGAATCCAAACTTGCCAAAAGTTCAAGGATGCTTAGATCAGAGGTTTTGGTTCAGGCACGTCTCTGGAGACCTTAGAAACCCGTTTACTCTGCGAAGGGAAAAACAGGAAGCAGAGACCATTTCAGCCCCCGGGGCCTTTCCTCCAGCTGAGCTGGCATGGTCCAGGAGAGATTATTTCGGTTGCAGGCACAAACAGTAGGAACTTTCCTCTGCTGTTTGGTTACGGCTTCGTCAGTGGAGTATTAACCCCCTGACAAGAGGCAGCGCCTGCTAGCAGGCTGTTTCCCAGCCAAGCTGGTGGAAACCAATGGAATGGATCAATGGTGTCTTGGGCTTATTGGCACTCGGAGGTAGCTTGCTTGGACCATCCTTTCTGCACTGAGATTATCACCGGTGCTAAGCAAACGGCTGAATATTTTTTTCAGAGGAGAACTGAGTCTTGGTTTGGCCTATCGCTGGCTCTTGCGTTTTGGCTTCCAGGTGGCTTTCATGTTCAGGTGGTTGGGGTTTATCAGAGGAAAACTCACAAAATAGGACAGCAAAGTGCTCTTCAGAAGTGAATTTGTAAAATCCATACATTTGTCAAAATTGCATGTGAAGTCTAGAAACCATGGCACACAACTTGGGTAGCTAATCAGCAAAGCTGTAATTGCAAACCCTTGCATCAGACAGCTGAGTCACGAGAAAAAGTGGGAGAATTGGGGATGAACAGCAAGAAAATCCACATTTTTGGCTTGGAGAGACACAGAGCATTTCTGGTTCCCTCCCTGGCTACTGTCAAGGCTTTGCAAGTAAATAATCAGCGTGAATAATCTATGCATCTCACGTACACTACTCACTTAGAGTAGTCTTAATGTGGAGAGAGTTTAAGGGATTTTGAGAAAAACTGCTCAGAGCAGTTTCAAACAATTGCTAGGTATTAATGTCACATTTGCAAGTCCTGGTGTTGCCCTGATTTTAGCAGAACAACATTTTTTGCTTATTAAGGTTTTATCTGCTTGCCGTAGCTTTAAAAATACCAGGGACAGATGCTAAATTGCAGGTAAATATGCCGCTGTGCTAGGGAATGGCCTTGTACCACACGTAATTGAAGCAAACACTTTGGAAAGCCAGGAGGCTAAAAATTTGTCATTCATTCAATCTGCTTAACAAGGGTTGGTACAATTAGGGAAAATCAGAGCTGATTCATGGGCTATATACTGGCCAGAAGAGAAATAAATACATGCTGAATACATTTTATAATAAGTAGTTCAACCAACTCTAATTTCAGAATTGTTCACACCACGATGGCATGCTTTTATTCTTGCTCTGCTTTTGAGATATCAGACAGAGGATTTAGTTCTTCTCCCACCCTCTCCAGATAATACACCAGCTACCACTCGTAATAACACATCTGCTAAATTTCCAGTGTGAACATCCCCACGTATGCAGAGCCCTGTGTGTCTTACGGTTTCACAATATCAGGATTATATGTTTCCGAGAAGCCTTTTTCAAACGTGCAATTTGAAGTGATGGTTTTAATCATTATCTTGTGTGTCTGAGCTGGTGGCCTGTACTCTCCTGACAAACAGGGAGACAACCTACTCAAAGAAAATGAAAACCTTGGTAGGGAGAGGAAGTTAAATCCTCTTTAAGGAACTTCAGAGAGAGGTTTCCCAGGGTAAGTCCAGAATAACTTTGGGCTGTGATTCGGTAAGCAGTGTAAGACAAGCATGTATTTAACTCCCATTTGTGTCTCTGTTAGCACTGCTATGCTGAATCAGTGTAATTAAGGACTTTATCCCTTCCAAAAGGCTTTTTTGTAGATCACCTGGCTTTATGGCATGAGGCAGAGAGTGCCTCCCTCTGATGCTCTCCAGAAACCGGTGAGAGAGCGGTCCGGATTGAATGTAGCAATAAACCACCCCACAAAAATCCAAAATTACAAATTTAGAGAAGTTTGGCTAATGGCCTTTGAGACACAGCTTCACAGCATCCCTCTGCCTTTGTCAATTTGAAAGGCCTCTTCTGTCTTCTGCTAGCAACGCTTGGGTCCGTGATGTAGCTGTGCTATGAAAGACAAAGGAAGGTGTTTATCATGGCTGAGACGTGCAACGGGCAGCACCAGAGCAGAGCTCAGCCTGCTCTGACACCCATCACGTGCACACGTGTGTGCACACACACTCCTGTGCCCAAGGCAAGGGCATCATGAGGTGTGAGCACACACGTAACGCTTGGGTCTGTGATGTAGCTGTGCTATGAAAGACAAAGGAAGGTGTTTATCATGGCTGAGACGTGCAACGGGCAGCACCAGAGCAGAGCTCAGCCTGCTCTGACACCCATCACGTGCACACGTGTGTGCACACACACTCCTGTGCCCAAGGCAAGGGCATCATGAGGTGTGAGCACAGAGCAAGCAGCGCAGCCACCTCCTGGAGAATGTTAGGTCCCAAAGGGTTGTCCTGTGTTCCCCACCAAAACCAACCCCGCTGCAGACTCTCTGATGTCTCATATGGGAGAAGTTTGCATGGTGGCCTCTTCCTCACGGTGGGCATTCACTCCCTTTTGGCTGCCCTTATTTTTTGAGGTATCAAAGCTAGCAAAAACATCTAGAACAGGTAGTCACCAGGAAGATCCCAACAGGTCGCAGCTGCCAGTGCATGAGTGAGGTTTCAAGGCAGACTGACCCAGATCAGTGGTATCTCCTCTGCAAACCATCCCACCCCAGAATTTTTATCTGGGAATGTAGCCTCACTCCTTTCAGGCTTATTTGCCAGGAATTCCCGAGAAAAAGGGTTGTGCTGCTGCGACATGCCTGGAAAATCCCATGCTTGTCCACACTAGGAAATCAATCACTAAAGTATAGAAAAATAAGCCCAGGCTAGAAGTGATTTTACAGTATGCTTAACAACTTTTTTTGGAGAAGAAGCACAGCAGGGTCTTTACTTGACCTTTCCACCCAGCATCTCAAGAATTTCTGATTATGGAACAGTTCATTTTTTCATTTTACAGGGGTTTTAAACTGCAAGCTTCTTTTATTACTGAATGGACTGTGGGCTCCTGTAGGGCTTGAATCCAAGATCTTTCCAGAGCAATTATGGAGACCTTGCGATAGGGCTGTCAGTAGAATAATAGCCCAGACAAACTTTCCAATACAGACTTTCAGACTGACTTCCTAGGGAATATCCTAGGCTAGCTTTTACTGTCACTTTATAGACACATTCTTTCTAATTTTTTCCTTGTTGCACTCTAATGGTGTGTGAACAGTTGGATTTAACCTCACAGTAAAAGCCAAGAGCTGTGTATGCTGCCCTCAGCTTCAGCAGATTACCTTGATTTTCACCACAGAAAGATCTGCCTTTGACTGTTGCAGTCCCTGTTTGCCACCTGAGAAGTGATTTTTCACTACCTATGTGCTCTGACCTACAATTGCAAGGTCCTGAGAACCCTAATATTCACAGACATCCAGGTAATTTCTGCATGAAGATCACAATTCATGTTTGTTCTTAAAAATGCAATGTGTAAATTTGCTGAAATGTCATGGGTTTAAAGCAGTATAAACCTATTGAAATCAATGGGGTTCTCTGGATTCACAGCATGAGGGCTGTCTCCGTCCTTGCTTGCTCTACAAAATTTCTCAGTTCAAGCGTTCGTCTGAGGGTAAAGGCCGCGGCTCCAGCTGGAGGGTCTGCACCATCTACCCCAGCGGCGGCCAATGCCTCCTCGCAGATGGAACTGCTGAAGGGAGAGGCTGCAGTGCAGACCTCAGGCTGCAGGGAGTGCCTGGACCTCTCTCCTGGGGTAGGGACAGGCAGCAGACCTGCCTGCAAAAGCTGTGCCCAGGTGGAGG
>NW_008795017.1:4353291-4368353 GCF_000699145.1 Aptenodytes forsteri
GAAATATTTTCTGCTGAGGGTGGTGAAACACTGGCACAGGTTGCCCCGAGAGGTGGTGGATGCCCCATGCCTGGAAACATTCCAGGTCAGGTTGGACGGGGCTCTGAGCAACTTGATCTAGTTGAAGATGTCCCTGCTTGTTGCAGGGGGGTTGGACTAGATGACCTTTAGAGGTCCGTTCCAACCCAAACCATTCTATGATTCTATGATTCTATAAGCAACGGGGCTTCTTCAGTTCTACTGTCTTGGAGCCAAACTTATTTAATATATTAAGAAATTACCTTGGCATGAAACACAGGAGTGAGGTAATGACATTACAGGCGAGGCAGTGCCAGCCCAGAGGAGGGACAGGCTGTCCTATGAGAGTGCAAAGTGGACCAGGCTCAAGGAACGGCTCTGGGGATGATCAGGGAGAAAAGCCTGGCCAACACAAGGAAACTAAGCATGATTTAGCCTAGTAAATCGGGGCAAGAGTGGGGATGGTAGGGATCTCCATTAGTGCAGCAAACATTAAGGAGGAGGAGGAGGATTAAGCTAGGGGGCAGCAGGGCTGGTGTCAGCAGTTGTGCTGCAAGAGCAAATGCTCTGCTCAGGAACAGCTTCAGACTGAAAATGAAATGGCAATTCTGGCCCGTTAGTATCTGGAAAGACTCCTCAGGGGAGCAGAGCAGGGAAAAACACCAGTGAGCTTGAAGACAGGATTGGATTTGACTGTGAGATGGTGGGAGGGAGATGGCGAGTGGCAGTGCGGTCCCTGCCCATCCTCTGCATCTCACACACCCACTTGAACCCGCCGTCAGGGACTGCACTGCCCACAGGGCACTCACAGCCCTTTCCAGGTAGCAGTCAACTCTGCTAACAAAAATCCAGTCCATTCTGCTGTTGCTTTGGCATTTAAACACTCACCCACCGGCCACTGGGCTGCACTGAGGAACCACATCTTGAGGACTGCAGCACAAATTGGGTTCAGACCAGTAGCACTGGAGTGAGGGGCCATGTTGCAGTGCCAGCGCCCTGTATCATCCAACTCCCATAAATCCACCTCCTTGTTCATTAGCGTGGACCTCAGTTGGTACAGCTTTTGCATGAACAACCTCTTTTTTTCTTCTAGGTATACTGCCTTTTCATTTATTACTATTAACTAATAAAAAGTCTGAAGCTATGTATTAAACAGCTGTGCATCTAACTGAGCCAGCAACAACAGATTATTTTTATCTTTTTCTTTCTTTAAATGAGAAAAGCCTCTTGTCAGGCCCTCCTAAAGCGTAGGGAAGATAAGCTAAATAAAAGTTAAATCAGTGTCAAGAAAACAAGCCTACAGATAATGGAGTCCACAAAGTGGTCCTGGGGAGAGAGCAGCACTTATCTCATAGGTTAGGTAGAGCTTGTGTTTCAACATTAAACTCTTAGCTGTATCAAAACCAACCCTTGTTTCCACTGAAGTCATTACTAGCTATTCCCAGTTGATAAATACCTTATTAAAATGGGATGCTATTAAAATTATCTGCAGCAAAGCTCAAAGCACACAGACTTTCACTCAACAAATGCCTGGAAATATTTAGTATGTGTTTTTCTCTACTTAACTACTTATAAAATTTGGATGTGTTACGAAGCATGTTTACACTTAATATGATGCCAGTATCATCTGATACAGTTCTTGTCTAAATGGACATTTGCGATAGACTGGGCAATCCCTGTGATGAGACATTAGATGAGCGATAGCTGCCCATAAGCAACTACACAAAGTGTAAATCCAGCGGGTTGTGCTGAACAGACTGCTGTGTTCTGACGGATAAGGTACCTGTGCCATGTTCTTACTAGCAGTATTACCAAGCATTATGTGGGCATATCAAGGAGAAAAAAGGCTTATTTCAACTTGTGCTTTAAGTACAAAAGCCAGTGGAATTGCTTTAAATTTGGTCCTGATGTAGGAAATGTGCTTTGCAACTGAAAAAAAGTGAGCACAGAGATGCTGAATGGTACAGCGATGCTCCTGGTGTATCACTCTGACTGCCAGGATGAGGAGGAGAGTTGAGGCAACCTGGAGGAGGCTCTGTTTCCTTCTGAGCCTAATTATTTGGAGTCAGCTGAGACAGGAGCTTCTACTGGCCTCTCATGCTTTCCCTCCTTACGGTACATGGGACATGCCAGGCTCCAGCCTGGCCAAAAATGTCATGGCCCCGTCTCATGTATCCTGCCATTTGTATAAGTTGGACCACACTGTTGTGGTGCACAAAGCTGACTCCCCGGGAGCTCCTCCCGGGCCCTGGGAGGATGCTGGAGGGAGGCTGGCATGGTCAGCAAGCAAGCCGGCTCCCTGCAGGCCAGCAACTGCATGAGGGTTTTAGGTGGGGAGTCTCGCAGGCAGACAGAGGCGCTGCTTTTTCTTGTCTGAAGATCTTCTCCTTCCTTCCTCTCTCCCTTCCTGAGACGGACAAAAGTAGGTAAAATGCCAGGGCCAGTTCTCTGCATGGGGGATCATTTCTGACTTGCTTCTGCTTCCAGACTCCTATGTTAAGTGACAGTCCTGGGTATTACTAGACTTCATTTTGTATAGGATAATTCAACTGCCAACTTTTTAATGTGAAGACCTTGTTATCCTGTTCTACAGAAAAAGTCTGGATTTTAAAGGGATCCATTTCTCTACATAACAACCACACCCAATAGTTAAGATGTTACTTTAAACTTGCTAGGGGTTAATCATTCAGGATAATATTTCTGTTATGCCCAGCACCACTTGCAGAGTCACAGAGGATGAAGAAGCCCTTCAGCAGCAATGCCACTGTAGGAAAACTAAAGAACAGATGCTTGTTACCAGCATTATCCAAAGAGTAACACAGACCAGAATATCCTGAGTTTGGTATAATCAGCCTAAACACAAAAGAGAGATTAGTGAGAACTACAAGAATCTGAACACAAATGCATGTTAATCAACTTGCCTTCAAAAAATATAAGGAAACAGAAATTAACCGTTGGGAATAAACTCCTTCCTCGGGGTCGCTTTGAATTGCTTGTGAATCCAGAGACAAATGGGGCCAGGGTATTTTTCAAAGGCCAGATTAACATGGACTCCAAAAATACAAACACAGGTCTGGTTGCATTCAATGCAGATGAGAAACCTGCTTGATGAATAAAGAGGAGAAGAAACTCGCAGATGAAACCCAACGTCTTCCTCAGGTGGACGATGCTCTCGGCACAGCGGCATATGCCTGTTTTCTGGCGCTGTTGTTATTTTTGGACACAGCTGCCCTTCTCCCCTGGAACTGACTCACCTCTGCAGGAAAGCCTCTTCCCCCCCGTGCAGTCGTCTGTGTTTTCCTTCCATGGCTCCTGATTTCCTTCTAGGGGTTTGCATCAAACCCCTCACACAAACAGTTTTAGAGCATGACCACTGCAACTGTTTTTACAGGGAGAAACCTGAGCCAAAGAAAACAATAAATGCTTGAACTCTGTCCCGTTAATCAGATCTCAAAGCATGATTATAATGAATCTCATAAACCCCAACAAATTAATTCCTTTTATCCTCACTTTGTGTACATGGAAGGTCAGGCATAGACAATTCAAATTATTTCCCCAAATTCACGCTGTGTGGCAGGGCCAGGAATAGATTTTAGATCTAGAGATTCATAGGCAGCCCAAGCTGGAAAAGATGAGTTTTCAATCAACATCAGAGCAGAAGCTGGTCTGAGGTGTCCCTTCTCAGGGCCATTACTTAAATTGTACCAGGAGGTAAAGCACGGCAGGAACCCTCTGACCACAGAGGAGACACAAACCTTTCTCTCAGAAACACTATAATTACTCTTTTTCCAGTAGAAAAACTGTTCTTTCAAGTAGAAAATGAAACCTGGTGATTCATGAAGCAAGCAGGCACCATGTTGCACAGCCCAGTGGGACCAGACGCCCCTAAAGCAGGGGCTGTTCAGAAGCTCCAGGGACCTTTTGCAGAAGATCCTCATGGTGAATCTTTCCTTCAAATTCCCACATAATTTGTCTTAAAAGTAACAGGCAACTGAAAAAAAGGCAAGCATCTTAGTAATAATTTTAAGTCTTTAAAAAATAAGGGGAAAGTGTTTCGTTAGAGCTCAGCAGTCTGGTGGACCTGTGGGCGCCCAGAGGTGTGTGTCTGGTGGCAAACCCTGCTGGGAATGGGAGATGTGGTCATGCCCTGTCCTGGAATTTCTTTTGTTTGATTTTGTCTCTTTGCCTTCCTGTTGAGCTAACATTCTCTCAGGTGATGCACGAACTTCTTGTACCTTGCAAAGGTTTACAGTGAACTGCCTTTTGATAAATGTTTCATTTTAGCAGATCCATCTCCCCCAGCCCTGGGTGCACTGTAGCATCCAAGAGGAAGGCCAAGTGCTCAGCATCATTCCTCCCAGAACAGCACCACCAGGTATCAGCCTACTGTGGCCAGAAAAGCCTTCCCTATTTGATCAGAAAACCATAACATCAATGAAAACTTCAATTTCCTTGCTAAAATTCAGATACGAAATTTGCATGTAAACGAGGCCTTGCAGGGTCATCTCACACTCTGGGCTGATCACGTTTCTCTGCCCACTCTTTCTCGTCTAAAGTTTTTAATGGCTTAAATATGTAAGTGTTTGGTGCAGTCACAGTTTGTATCTGTGTTTTAGAATAAATAGGAAGTGAGAAGACTTGAGCAGCAGTGAGGTTGCCATAGCAATTGTTTGTTGGAGAAGAGAAATCACAACAACAAAACCCTGGAGAACATGTCACTGTGCCTCCACCTTTTGCATCACGACTGCCTGGACTTCAGAGAGGACAGGTTGCATGGGAGAAGAGAGCACCCTTGGCCTCCCTGCTGCTCTTCAGCAGGCGTTTCAGGGAAGCTGCCTGGGGGCACAACCAAGGCAGCAAACTCATCAGTTCAGCCTGAAGTTTCGCCGAGTGACACACACGGGAACTTCGCACACACGTTAAATCACCCATGAGTCATCAAGTGATCCCATCATTATATCAGTGCAAGTGCTTACTTATAAATCATAAATGAATCATAAGGCATTAGTGTAACTCTTTAAACCATGGAGTATCAATCATATGTTTTGTCTCAGGTTAAAGCCTGCAATCACTTTGAAAACAAGCTGATCTCTGGTGTGGGAAGGTTATCTGCAGGGTGCTCTTGTGCTACTCAGCTGAACATTGATGGGCGACTACCTAGAGAAGTAGTTAAATGGAAAATAAATCCATGTGCAATTTGGGAGATTTACTTTCACTTACATGAGCATATCTCTGAGAACCAAACACCAGATACATCAGTACAGCGATACTTGTACTGCTGTTATCTGAGCAATGCAATGATAAGTTGACAGCATTTGTAGAGAGTTTTTCACTTGTGGCTTTACATTTGATGCTTTATGTATTTCATTTGCTTACACCTGGCACCAGCCTTTAATGGCTGATACACATTATTATTCTCATCTTACAAAGGGAGGGACAGGGACAGAATGTAAATGGGGGGCAAGGTGAGATAGACAGAGCAGAGCTGGAAATAGATCTTGTTTCCAGGCTCTGTTTGACACAGACCTTGCCTAATAGTATGAACTCATGGACGTTTTGCTGCCATTACAGCAGGTGCTTCTGGCACCTCCTAGATGTGAGGGTCACATCATGTCTGAGCACCAGCGTTTCAGTGACAATGTTCAGAGTCACCCATGGGACATCTATATTCGCATGTCAACATCACTGGCCTAAGAAATAGTATTTGCATAAATAGTTTAAAAATGCTGCCTGGAAAATCTTAACCACCATAGGACACCCTTCTCTAAATCCAATAGCAAAGTGACAATTGTGCCTTAGGAAGAGGGATGGGGTGGCAGAGCAGTATCTCACCAGTCACTGGACCAGCAGCCGGCTGCACTGGGCATCAAAGAGCACTTGCAGAATGGCTCTGCCCTTCTCACCCACAGGCAGGACAGCTCAGACTAGCACGGCACTTCTAGAGGAAGGATTTAAAAGGTCACTCCATGACTGTGTCTGTGCTAGACTATACTGAAGCATGAATGCCTAAGCTGTACTCACAAAATATACATGGGTGATGGCATATCCAAAACAAGTCTGATTACCTTATTGGGCATAGTTGTCCCCAAATGATCTTTTCTCTTGGAAATATTTGCCAGCATCTTGTCAGGCACAGCTGATCCTGTCTTGGAGCAGGACGGTGGACCAGAAAGCATCCCAAGATGCAAGAACATAATAAAATCTGTAGCATCATTTTTGATCCCTGCTTTGAACTATTAGAGCTTATGAAGCAGAAGAAATTGCTCTGATACTTCTTCAAAGTGGGGAATTGCCAGAGATCCAGTTGTGTGAGGTATTGACCAAAAGCTGTGGAAGAACACCAGAACTGCCTTCCTACATAAACCAATGAGCCATGCAACCTAGAAGCTGGTGTCTGACAGCGGTCAGTTATGCAAAAGTCAGAGAGAGATGCAAAGTAGCACTTGGCGTAAATTCATTCCCAGCATATCACACAGTGTTGACCATGAGTTAATATCATTTACTTTCAAAAAAAAAAGGCAGCTGTAGGATAACTCACACCCACTTGCCCTGTAGCTTTACATTGAACATAGCTTCCTCAGAACTGCCTGGTATTGGTAGTTGCCGAGCAAATTTTTCATGCACAAAAAGATCTTCTTGCTGTTTAAAATAAAAAACAGCTTGTCATAAAGAAATAAAAATCTGGGACCTTTTAGATATTCCCAAGGCAGTTTCCAAGACAGGATATGAAAAGCTAAGGCTGCACTTAAGATCCTGCATTAACTGAATGCTTGTGTTAGTGAAGGTTAGAGAGGGAATAGCCAACTTGCCCTCAGAAAAGACAGGAGAAAGTTTTGAGGTGGGAATTTGTTTGATCTGCTTGGACCAGCTCATGAGAAAACCGCCCCATGCCAAGGAGGGCTTAGCCCTGGCACTTTCGCCAAGGCTGCTCCTTGGCACGGTATCTGTGTTGTTCTCCCTGTAGGGAAAAACAGTTCACCCTCTCACTGATACAAACCTTCATGGTTACCAGGTGCATCAAGAAGTGAAGGTCAGTGCAATAAATCCTACATGTTTGCCACCATGTGGAAACAAAACACCTCTCAGTCTGCAGAGCACATTTCTGCACAGTCTTCCTTCTGCAGCTTGAAAACATTATGTATGCTTCGCATCTTGCTACCTCGATACTGTGTCATCAGACGAAGCTACCTCCCTTGAATAATGTACTGAATACCAAGAAACACAAACCATCTTACACGAGAAAATTTAGTTTGCTTTAAACAAGCTCAGCTACCAAATCCGAGTTCTTTTTGCTTTAGACATGTTCGATAAAAAATATTTATATAATGTCATCCTTTGGAGGGTTTGAACTGCAGGTTCGGCTTTCTCGCTGACTGTGCTTCAACACACAAATGAAAGCTTTTTATTTTTCTACGTTCCTGCCTTTTAGCTTGGTCAAAGATCACTGCACTTGCCTGACAGCAGAGCACATCTTCGGAAGCCCAAGTCAGAGCCCATGTGTGCTGGCTCTCTGTCAGATCTTGCACTGAAGCCCCTGGACTCAGAGATGTAAATACTGACTTGATACCATCCAAGCACTAAAGCAGTTTCCAAATCCTCCATGCTAAGGAGCTACTACTGTCTTATGAAAAGCTTTACCAAGTGGAGACAGGTCTGCTCATGGGTCAGTTCCCTCCTCTTGTTTTATTGCAGATATTTACCTGAAAGTAAGATACTTTGTTCATGAAAGGTCATCTGTTCCTCGATGCATTCCCCCACTAAAATCCAGGTTGTCTCAGTATCATATGCAGAATTAGTAGGCTACATCAAGGGGATCAGAAAAAATACCTCATGTTTTTGAAGTCTTCGGTACAACAAGCCAAGAGTGGGGAGAAGCATAAGTTTATACTGTCTCAGCAGGGCTATTTTCTACTGGAAAGCTTTTAGATTTGTCAGCAGTAGATTACGAAATTAATTTCATTTCTTAGCATCCCTCTTCAAGGTTATACATCCACTGGGACTCTTAAAAATTAATTTTTTTCCCTACCCCTGGCAGAAGGACTACCAGTGACTGAAACAAACTCCTGACCAGGCCCAGCCCTCTCTCGGATAGCAACCAGGCAGCATCTGAGAGAGAAACTAGGACAAAATCTGTGCAACATACGGTCCATGAAGCGACTTGCTCAGCCCCGCAGCTGCTGAGGGGGAGTGGGAGCCACGCAGCCCCTCCAGAGGCCATGAGGAGCAGCCAAGTGGCCCATCAGGCTGCAGGGACCCAAAATCAGGCTCTTGGCCGGTGACAATGTGTGTACCATTTGGCTGGCCAAGTGGCGCATATGTACTGCTGGCCAGCAGCCAGATGGCTGAGGTAAGGAATGAGGAGGGACGTGGGATCTCGTGGAGAAGAGGGAAGGGAAATTGAGGGCTAAATATCGTGGGTGCAGGGAGTTGTGGCCCAGTAGTGGTTTGGTGGTTTCTAAAAGCTGACATGCCCACGTGAGCTGGGTTGCTCTGGGCTGCCTCTCCAGGCTTCAGAAAACCAGCTTCACCTCATGAAGCTTCACTTCACAATGCACCTTCGTTGTTTGCATTTGTAAACACCAGACCCACTGAACAGCAGGGTGTGGATCAGTGCAGCCTGCACAGCATACTTGTATCCTGTTCAGGTTGGGCAGCATTTATGCTTTCCATCTTTTTCTTTTTTAATGAGTGACTTTTCTATTCCTCATGGTTGCAGGCAGAATTTTCCAAATTGGGACTGGGTATCACAAGGCCCATCCAACCATGTAGCCTCAAGTTCTCATTTCACCACGGAGTATAATTAAAAGTGAAACCCTTCTTTTTCTGATGTGCATGCACCTCTTGTGAGCCACACCAGTTAGAAGTTTATATTCTCAAACACATTTGAGCAGGTCTACGGAAGGAAAGTGATGGTGATACTGATTTCTGCAGCAGCTCCCTTAGCTTTGACTGTGCTTGGGCTCTAGTTCTGCATTGGCAGATCAGCTCTGGAGCAGAAGGCCCCTGACTCCATCGAGACGGCACAGCCATATGTGCCCACCAGATCAGACTGCTGGAGCAGAGGCTTACCTACTAGATTACAGTGTCAATGCAGCTAAGCAATAACCCAATACCACAGGAACAGAAGTCCTACAGATTATCACCAAATGAAACAGCTGGTATTCATTGCATTATTATATTCTTTAAAATAACATTATTATTACAGGAAAAATATCATGACCACTTTCTCTTAGCAATGATTGCTTTATTTCTGTATTAGTGCTCATTAGCAAATTTTTTATATCAGATTGTGATGCTGGCTGGAACATAAAGTGTTGTATAGGCAAATAGGATTTCATAAGCAAGTATGATTCATTATCACCACCAGATAATGGACTTACCTTTTCAAAGACCTCTGAACTGTTCACTGTTCACTGAAGGTGAACTATGATGTTTATTAGCAAGAGGTATTTGTATGAGACAGCTTCTCCATATTCTCAGGAGTGCATAAAGGCACTACAGCGCTCGTCAGACTATGTAAAGAAAATTAGACACATCAAGCGAAAATTAAAGGACTTAACCTCTCCGATTTTGGCTCTGAAGGGAAACACAGTGAAAACGTGCTTTTCTCTGTACTGCCACTAGAAAGTCAAGAGGGCAACTTGCACCAACACACAGGTTCCTGGGATGGGAGTGGTCCTGGGTGGATGCACGTTATTCACTTAGCCCCAAGCAGCTATGGAAAAAAAAAAAACAAACCATGAGCCTTGGTGATAAGAGCTTCTGCGACTGTGAGTTAATGTTGCTTCACGCCATTGCTGGCACATGTCAGCAAGGGCACAGGTGCAGGTGGCACTGCCTGTTTCCTTTGCTCTTCTGGAAGCAGCTCCAAGCTCCCCACAGCAGACGCATAACCCAGTACTATCTTCAACCTCTCCTGATGAAATTTTCCCCTTCTTGTTGCAAAAGCAGTGTGGTGTGCAGCACTGCCAGCACTGGGAACATCAGTGTCCAGGGGTTTCCCAGGCATCTGGCCCACCATTGGTCAAATGCATACTCAGGAATCAGCCTGCAAGAGTTTAATGTACATTAAAATCTTCTTCTGCCAGGTGCCCTTAGATTAGGATACGTCTTGAAGAACGGGGCCAGAAGAGGTCCAACAAGCAGCCATAAACATCTCATGGTTATCCCTTTTTGTTCAAACAGTTAAATGCCAAATCTCTTGAGGTCTCTGGCTTCCTACACTTTGCTATTTCATCCCATGGTGATGTTCTGCTACAGGAAGCATGGCCTGTGTAATGCATGAGTAATATCCCATGTAGCTGACCTATTTGTGCTCTCCTTTGGAGAGCAGACAAGGTACATTTTGTTTCATGCTCACTAACAATCCTCACTCTCCCTGGGTAAGTCTGCAAGCTAGTCTCCTCATAAACTTCCTGAGAAGGAAGGGCCTTGCATCAGCAAATCACCATTAAAAGACAGAAAAAACAAGGTAGGAATAGGCAGGCAGTATTCTCAGACATAGGTGATTACCAGTGAAGTCCCACAAGGATCTATTCCAGACCCTAGATCATATGAATCACATGGATCCTATGACATCATCATAAATGGTCTGGAAAAGTGAGGAACAGAGATTGATGGTGATATGAACTTATTCAGAGCAATAATATCAAAAGCTGACCGCACAGAGTTGTAGGACAACCTTGCAATAGTAAATGGCTGGATGATAAACAGCCAGATGAAATGTGATATTGATAAATGTGGAATAATGCATACTGGAAAGACAATTGTATCTCCACGTACACAGTGATGGGCTCTGACCTGGTTGTTACCACTCAGGAAAGAGATCTTAGCTAGGTCTGTTAAACTGTCTACTCAAAGTTCAGGAGCAGTTTTAAAAAAGTAATTTTAATATTAGGAAATGTTAGAAAAGAAATCAAGAACAAAGCAGAAATCATAATGGTGGTGTGCCTTACCATACATGTCTACAGTGCAGAGCGTTGGCATCTCTTTCCAATATTATATAGTAGTAGTAGAAAAAGTGCAGACAGGAGGCAAGGGTGATCTTCCTGTATAGGGAACAACCTGAGACATAAGGAATCTCAGGAAGAGATGACTATGAGGAATATATATTAGGGTTTATAAAATCATAAAGCACATAGGGAAGGTTAACAAGGAATAATTATTCAATTTCTCATAATAAAAAAATGTACAGGACCTCACCTAAAACTTTCTAGCGGCAGGTTTGAAAACAAGAGGTGTACACAGTGTGTTGTTAAACTGGGGAACTCACTGACATATGATATTCGTGGATGTCACAACTCTATGGGTTCAGACAGTGAATAGAAAAATTGATGGAAGAGAGAACATGTCAAGGACTATTAATCGCAAAGATATCATATGTGGCTCAGGAGTTCCTTGGCAAAGCCTCCTGGGGAAGTTCTCCTACACCTTTCATACTTCTGTGCCCTTCCCTAAGCATCCACTATCAGTCACCTTATTTTTTCTGTGCTTTAACTGCTTCATAGTTCTAAATATCATTCTGCAGTCCTGTCAGAGGTGCGAGGATGCAGCAATGAAACCTAGTAGAAATGTAAGTCAAGCTCACGGGGACTAAATGACATCAGGGTGTGCTAACCCAGGTCACAGAAGGAACAGGTGCTTCTTAGAACAGAGGATTTCTATGGTAACAGTGAAAAATTATGATCTTCTTGCTTGTCTTGACCTCTTTTGATCTGCAGCAGCCTATGGCCTGCACAATGTTTATCTCTGCTTCTGGACATGGGCAGAGACAACCTGCTAACCAACCAACCAACCAACCAACCAACACCAACCACCCATCCAGTCTCAGCAGTGCAGAGTTGGTCCTAACGCTTTCTGGTTGGCAGGGATCTTAATAAAAATGTTGGTAGTGTGTAGTGTCTGTAGTGTGCTTCATGCAGTGGAGGATTAAGTGAACAAAATAATACAAAAAAGAACAGTATAGATTATTAATTGTGAAGATAATAATAACAAGACAAGACTTGTTTGTTATATGCTGGAAAACAAAAAAAAAAATGTCCTTTTTTGGTACTTGAACTTGTAAAGAACTTTGCAGCTTTCTCCTGTACATTTCTTCTCACTCTCAGCCAAATTTCCACATGCCAGCCTCTGTGCACTTGGGGATAACCAGCAAAATCCCCACTGAGGGCTACTGTGCAAGACCTTTTCATAGGCTTCCTTTATGTTGTGATGCCCAGATTGATGCAAAAATGAGCTACGAGCCACAGTTCCTGTGTGTGCACAACACACATCTCTACAGAGGAAGGGCAGTCGCTCAGACCTCTCAGGGTCTGGGAAAAAAGACAGGTAGCCTTTACTTTCTGCAGGTACAAACACTTCATCCTCACCATGGGCGTGCTGAGCACCTGCCAGCAGTTGAAGGTAGTTGGCAGTATAGACACTTCATATGGAAATCAGAGACATTTCTTATTCCGAACTGCTGCTGCCTTACCTGAGAATGGATGAGCAGGTGTTAGGCATGATTTTGGAGTGTCTGCAGTGTGTGAATGCAAGCTATGCATTAAGTAAGGTTATTAACTGCAAATGGAAGTGATCAGCTAAGTATGGCTCTGAAGAGAAGCATGTTGAGTTTGGCTGTTAATCTGGGGGGGCTGTGCTCAGGGGAGTCATACCTAGATGAATGAGCCAAAATAAGGCTGTACTTTCAACAAGTTTGAGAAATATTGACTTGGATGGACCCCACTGATGGTAAAACCAGTGTGAGCAGGGTCTGGTCTGCTGTGCTGGTGTGGGGCTGTACAGTGTCCCCAAGGACACTCTCCTGTCCCATGGGTGCTAGTGTCAACGATGTGTCACTGCATGAGCACAGCTGAAATGCCCTTTCAATGTCAGTAAACAATGTAAGGAAGGCATCAATTAGATATTTACCCTGCTCTACTTTGCCTTCTGTGGCATCAAAATCCAGTATTATAAAATGTAGGAAATTTATAAAGAAAATTAAGTACCTAGAAGAAAAGGTCATCGCTAGCAGGACAGATGTCAATAAAAAGATGGGATGTCCATTTTGCTGGTGCTAACAGTTGGATAAACCTTGGCTTCCTGAGCAGGTTGTGAAGTCTAGGAGATGGCTGTTGTAGTAGCAAATTCAAAAATAGCAGGTTAGCACCCCTCAACAACTGAAGGACAGTGAGTTGTGGTATTAGACAAAAAAGTAAAAAAGCTGATGAAGGACAAGAGTGGAAATGTAATTATGGAAGACAAGCCCTGCCAAAGAGAAGATTTAATTCTTTGAGGAGATTATGTGTTTGATTTATAACTGCAAAGACATAATAGACTTTTGCAAGTTTTTTCTGAGAATCATATTGGCATTCTGGTTAGAAATTATCAATATACAATATTAATAAAGCATTAAGTGGATTAAGAAGTGACTAATAAACAGCTCAAAAAGTATTTTCTTCATCAAAGAGGTTTGTTATCTATGGGATCTTAGGAAGATCAGCAGGAGCTTGGTACCTCTCCAAGACTTTTATCCATTATCTGTAAGACACAAAATCACTGTTGGTAAAATTTCAAATGCAGCAAATGTTGGGGAGGACAGAAAGATGTGGATCATGTAGCAAACTGAGACTTTTCAAAAGCAAGGCATTTAAAGGCAGTCAAATTCAAAGTTGGTCTGACCCAAGCAAGGTAGACCAGCCCTAAGAAGAACTGCATCTTAGAAGTGACTCTGGAGCAACCAGTGCAATGTACCATGAGCACTCAATGTGATTAAAAAAGGCAAAAGAGTTGTCTAGTGGGCAGAGAGGCAGTAGAAGTAATGCAGTATGTTAAGGAAAGCATAGAGAAGCTGAATACATTTCTCTCAGCTCCTTCCAATGCCTCCAGACCCATAGAAATCAGCAGCAGCCTTTGCACTGTGTTGGGCGCTGAGGCTCTTCCCCACACTCCCCCCACCAAAGCCCGCATCCCTCCTACTGGATGCTGCTGCTTTCATTGTTTCTAATCTCCTGTTGTTTAAAACCAAAGTTTGCCCAATCACTTGAGAAGCAGCCACCTTGACAGAGATACAAGCAACTCTAGAGAACGTTGGTCTGAAAACAAAGATTTTCCTGGCAGCTGATAAGAGCAGAGAGAGGATGGGACCAGCAAAGGTCATGCCACCGCTAAGGAAGCGTCAGTGGTCAAGGCTGCTTCTGCTGGGGCATGCATAAGAAACTGCACTGCTTTGTCAAAGGGCTTCATTTCTCAATGGTTTTGAACTACTTATGCTGTACACATGTCACTTTCTAATTTATTTTTGGCTACTGAAATTTCTGAGAAGCAAATCAGATTGCTATTGACACTGAATCTAATGCAGCCCCTTCTTTGTCACAGTCACTTTCTGAAATGAAGTTATAACAGTGCTGTAAAAAATACTTGATGTGACAGGCCTGGAAGATGAAATGGTTTGTTGATGTCAGTCTGTGGTAATAGAAGCTGAGCCAAATTGCTCAAGAGCAACAAATTATATAGATTTAGGGCACAGAACAATTTCAGCTACATCAGCTTAATATCGTTTTTAATGGAAACAAATTGCTTTGTGCTATGTAGTGGTGCCAGTGGGAGCTGGAAAGTTCAAAATGGCACAAGGGCATTGGTAGGATACTCATCCAGTTCAGTGGAAGCATGACAGAGTGAAAAATGAGGAAGGAACCAAGTATTTGGTCCCCAACACATACTCTGGAGCTTCTGTTTAGATCCTGTACTAAGCCAAATATGAACAAATATTCTTGTTTTATTAGTATCATAGAATCATTAAGGTTGGAAAAGACCTCTAAGATCATCGAGTCCAACCATCAACCCAACACCACCACCCACTAAACTATGTCCATAAGTGCCGCATCTACACATCTTTTAAATACTTCCAGGGATGGGGACTCAACCACTTCCCTGGGCAGCCTGTTCCAATGTTTAACCACTCTTTCAGTAAAGACATTTTTCCTCATGTCCAATCCAAACCTCCCCTGGTGCAACTTGAGGCCATTTCCTCTCGTCCTATTGCTAGTTACTTGGGAGAAGAGACC
>NW_008795017.1:4369619-4387025 GCF_000699145.1 Aptenodytes forsteri
CTGCCAGCTCCCTCAGCACTCTCAGCTGGATCCCATCCGGCCCTGTAGACTTGTGAGCATCCAGGTGGCGTAGCAGGTCGTTAACTCATAATAGTTATTCATAATAGTAACTGCTTATCGTTTGACTTCATCAAAGTATCCATCAAACTTCACTTAAATTTGCAACACTTCTGAAGCCCGGCCTAAGTTTCAAAGTGTTTAGTCATTTTAACTACGGTGATATAATTGCAACAGAAAAAAAACAACCCCTAAAATAAGTGGCTGTACCAAGGAGCTGTTATCTCAATACAGTTTATTTAAACTGTGCAAAGCAACATAAGCAGTACTTTTATGAGTGATCATTATTTGTAGAGTGTGGCACTTTGGGCTCCCAGCAACACACCCGCATCGCTCTGTACTAGGTATTAGATGAATATACAAATCTTAAGCCAATATTTTTGTACCAGGCTTTTAATATCCCCAATATATTTGCAAAAGATCAAGTCCTTAATGGACATAGTGCAACCATATCTTCATTTTAAAGAAGAGGAAAACTGAAGTCAGTTGAATTCTTCTTTCTATCACAAAGGTGGAAATTGAGACATTTACAGATTTCCACAGAAGAGACTTGACAGGACACCTTTGCCTGCAAAGATATTGGATTGCTTATTCCAGGTCATATAATGAAGTGGGACTGAGTCCTTTCCTCCTTCCTTACCCTGACCATGGAGAAGCGTTATCCTTTTTCTTTTGGAGATGACTACATTTTAGTGCCACTCTTCTGTATTGTAACAGTGATATTTTTCAGGAATAAACCTTCGCCTTTGTACGTGTAAGTTCACAAATGCCTTGAGGCTAGTCTTTAAATCCAAATAGTCTTACTAGGTACAGACATTATCTACCTTCTGTGCTGGAAAAAAAAGCTGGAATAAATATTGAAGTCATCATATCTGTGTTGTTATAAGGGGCCACTGAAAAAACTGACTTTGATCAGGTTGGCGATCCTGATGAAAGAGCTGTGGTGTTGTTCAACGGACAACACAGCTATGCTGTGGCTCCGCTGTGCAAGAGCTCTGGGACTGCCCTGGTACGGCTGAGCTTGGAGTAACCACACAGTCACTGGTGCTTGGTTTTGCAATAAAAGAGAGCTCGTACAGCTTTGACGGGTATATAATGCTTAGATCATATCCCATTTCCACCTTTTGATGCTTAGATGACACACAAAACACTTGTTCACTTTCAATTAATGTTTCTACAAACTAAGTTTTTGCTAACACGTCCATGTTATGGATGATATGATGCAAAAGCATCATAAATACTTCTGGAGATAGACATTGATTACATGGCTTGCAGGAAATTGCTGCTTTGCCAAACTGAAATGCATGAATGAATTGGCAGTCGGATGCTCAGAAAGCAAAAATCACATTGTATGAGCTGGGTGACTTTTCCTGCAGCATGAACAATGGATTATCTTGGGGAACATGATCAAATTCTAGGAGGAAATGTATTTACTCAACCACTGGCCAAATAATTTGAATATCAAGTACATTTGTAAAAGATCGAAGTCTATTGAAGGATAACTAAAATGGGCTAGTGTGATAAAGCACGTGGCCAGAGAAAAAATATCCTCTGCTCTATGCCCCATCAAAATTATACCGGTTTCCAAATGGCCTCCATTCCCTTGTACACATTATTAGTGCTTTGGTTGTTTGTGTACAGATGTGCAGTCAACAAAACCATGAAGTCTCTATGTGAACCTGCGTATCCCAGTGCTGCCATTACCCAGACCTTTCCACTCCCATGCAGAAGTTAAATTTAAGCCTAAAATGGCCTTGCCTGTGAAATAATTTCTTCAGAAAAGTACTGTGTTGAGCAGTGGTTATTCTGTAATTCGATAGCATGTAGATGATTTGTGAGGCAAAAACCAGGCTGCTGTTACAGAACCTGGAAGCTGAGACTCTCTCCAGTACAAGGAAGACGTGGACTTACTGGAGCAAGTCCAGCGAAGGCCACAAAGGTGATGAAGGGACTGGAGCACCTGCCATATGAGGAGAGCCTGAGAGATGTGGGACTGTTCAGCCTGGAGAAGAGAAGGCTCAGCAGGATCTTATTGATATCTTTACATACCTGATGGGGAGGGAGTAAAGAAGATAGAGCCAGATGCTTCTCTGTGGTGCCCAGAGACAGTGGCAATGGGCACAAACTGAAACACAGGAAATTCTGTTTAAACATAAGAAAAAGACTTCTTTTACTGTAAGGATGATTGAACACTGGAACAGGTTGCCCAGAGGGCTTGTGGAGTCTCCATTCTTGGAGATACTCAGAACCCAACTGGATACAGTCCTGGGTGACCCTGCCCAAGCAGGTCTTGAACTCATTGCTCTGCAGAGGTCCCTCTCGCTGGTACCACAGCATCCTTGCTCCACTTGAAGGCCTGGTAGAAAGTAGAAATCATTCTTGCAGTTTGCATTTCATGACTTAGTTTCCTTCTCCTCTTCTACCTCTTTCTTCTCATACCCTTAATTTATTTTTGATCAGTCTTTTTGTCCTCTGAACTGCAGTTTTATGAGCCAGCTGGCTGAGCTTTGCTATGGCTGGACTGGATTATGGCTGGACTGTGTCTTCAGTGCCTAATGTTTTTAATTGGGCTAAAAGAATTGGAAATGTTATAGTGGGACTGAGCTGGACAATGCTCATGTTGGAGTCACTCTGTGTCAGGCTGCTGCAGGGAATGCCACTGCCCTTGCGTCGAACACTTCGGCAAGCACTAACAATTCAACTTTAAACTAGATCACAGTGACGTGGCTTTATTTAGCCTTACTTCAGGGTAGCTGTTATAACTGCAATGACAGTAAAGACTGAGTAGAATTCTTTAGATGATTGATGCCATATCTTGTGGGATGGGAGAGGTAAGACCAGCGTTCATCTACACAGTCAAGTTGGTAAGCTCCTGACTTTGCTGTCCCTCCCGTGTGCCCCACGATGCTTGAGAGCTACTGCCATGGACAGAGCAGGGGCAGTCTGCAGGGCTGTAAACACCCGTGGCATTGGTGAGCCTGGGTGTAAGGACTTGGGTCACCGTCCCATCTCCCAGCAGGGCTACCTTCGTGACCGGTCTCCTACTACCACATGCCTGCAAACAGAGCATGTATGGGCCTCGAGTATTGTTAACCATTCATCTTCACAAATAATGACATTAAAAATAAACAAAACCCTCACACCTTCCTTTTTTAATCATTATTGTCTTGTGAGTTTTAGCCCACATAGTCTTTCCAGCTCTCTCCCTGCCCCAGAGCACCTACAACAAGGGAAGTTATTCCTCCCTTTCCAGCAGGGATCACCTCGTTGTGGTAAGGGCTATCCTGGTGCCAAGGACATCTCCTTCATTAGACCAACTCCTGGTCTTCTGTCTTAAAAACTGAAGGAAGGTGAATAATGTGCAAACCTGGCATGCTAAAACCAATAAACTCAATAGAATGAATTTGGAGCCTCACCTCTTAAGTTCCTGAGGAAGAAACCCTTTCTCTGCAGGACTGGTGCAGTTCCAGAGAAGAGAAAAATCAGAAAAATAAAAAAAAAAAGAAATCTGAGGGTTGTGGTGTTTCTAGTTGTACACGTATATATACATAGGTGCAGTTTACAGTTCAGTTGTGGTACTAATAACTTGCCTCATTTTGTGTGACAACAAGGAAAATATATTGAGGTAGGAAATAGAAATGAAAGGGACATTCATAAAGTTGTCAGCAAGCACAGTAAATCCTCAGGGTCCAGGCAGGACGGGACACTCACGAACGCACCACTGTACCTGGCAGCCCTTTGCCAGGGGTCTGTTGCTGATGAGACAGCCTGGGAGACTATCACGCCTTTCCTGTGTACACATGGGATGATAACTGGTTTGCTTGGATGGGAAAAGAGAGAATTTTCATTAACTCTGCTACCTGGGCAGGCAGCCTGCTGCCTGCTGAAACCTGACATATGCGACTGGCTCAGACTCACAAAAGGCAGAGATGGAGGAAATCCAGGGTAAGGAATAACTCATACTACAAGCAGACAAAAAAAAAAAAGGAAAAAGATTACTTAGGTGCAAACTCCTGCTAGGTATAAGACAGATGGTTTCCTAGGGCCAAGAGCCAAGAATTCATTTTTTGAATATTGGCCAGCAATTACACGAATCTTACTTATTTATTTATTTACTTAGTCTTCAATTAAAAATACCATAGAAATAAATCTGACAACGTTCCAATTCAGTTTGCAACAGCCTTATTGTTTCATCCACCGGTAGGTTCAAGTCCTTTTTGATCTTTGCTTTCAGGATGGTGAAGTTTAAAAAATGCTATATCAAATTTTTATGAGGGCTGCTGACTTTTTCACTCTGCATCAGCACTCCCAAGGCTTGTCGGCAGCAAAGCCACTTGGGCGGACATGGCACAAGTAAGCCTCGCTCCTCTTTCCCCTCTGCATCAGCAACTCTCCTGGAAGATGATGTCATGGTGATTGCAGTGACATCATCTGTACACAGGGAGGGAAAAAACAGTCCCAAATATCTCAGACCAGGGCAAGGGGAAACCAAAGCCTCTGTGCAAGGCAGGGTAGATGCCGGCTTCCCGTGCAGCGCCGTCACAGATTGGGAGCCTACCTGCTGCAGAGACTGTGCCCCCTCCTCAGCACAGCCACTTTATTTACCCTGACGGAGGATCAAGCCCTCTGCGAGCACATGGTATGTGGAGGTTGTGACTGCATTTCTGCAGCTGCATAGCACCAGACTCTCAGCGCAGGTTCACAGAATGGTTGAGGTTGGAAGGGGCCTCTGGGGGACATCTGGTCCAAAAGTGGTTGTCTGCACTTGTGCAAATATTATTTGTGTTATTACATCCACTTCAAACTGTACAAGGTATGCTGAGACCCTCAAGGCTAGGTTTGCTTACTAGACACTTAGGATTTAAAAAATTGGGGTATGAAATCTATTCACCTCTTTCTGTCAAAATTTGTCAAAGTGCTGCCATATGCGTTTTGAAGGCATGGTCTGGCACAGCATCATACCCCAACCAAGTTTTGCTGAAGGCACAGAGCATCTAGGAGTAAGGTGATGAGGCAAGCAAGCTAACAGCAGAACTGTGCTTGAGGCAATAACACAGAGTAAGAGAGAGACTGGACTGCTCCATGTGATGGGGTCTCCTATGCACAAGGAGCCATCACAGCCAGTCTAACCTCACCTGAGATACTGAGAAAAAAACAGGGAATATCAAGCAAACATGAGACAGAGGGGAATAACCTACAGGAATGCTAAACTCCGTGATGACAAGACCAAGGGAGAAGATATCGTGGCCATTGGGCAAGGGGCCAGCAGCAAGCAAGGCACAGCGCTGCCAGGCTTGGAGAGCTTCCACCTCTGCCCCTATCAGCCAACGACTACAACCGAACCAGGCAGGGAAGGGGACGGGACGGGAAGCACCTCACAGCACTGATGGGATGTGACAGACGTGGTCTGGGGAAAAACCCAACGCATTAGGTAACTTTTATCTCAGGGCTGCCATATCAGCAAACGAGAAAAGTTTGTCTCACATAATTACTTTTAAAAACAAAACTGTTGGGGTTTTTTTTAAGTAAGAAAGGTCTGGTCATGTGACCCAGCTGGGTTTTTACTTATAATCCTCTCCCGCAGTTTCGTGTCATATCATTTCCTCAAAGTAAACTGCCCAAAGACTGAATTAGGATAAGTCAGACAGTTAAATCTGTTAGTTCTCAAGGTTTTAATTTTCCATTTGTTTAATCTAGCGAAAGTTCTTTTATAACAGAAGTGTTGTTTAAGAGAGAAAGTGATTTTAGCAGTTAGAAACAGGAGACAAGGTGTTGGGGCTTATGAATCAGATCGTAAAGGGTAAAGCAATGAAACTCCACTGATTTCCATGAAGCTAAAGCCATTTTACATGACCTGAGCATCTGGTCTTTCAGCTTCAACTCACCTCTACTACCAAATCGCTGTTGTGACAACGTCCTTCAAGGGAGGACATCCATTAAAGAAAAAAAACCACAACAACATGATTTTGCTTCCCTTTCTGCTGTTCCAAAGATAGTTGCAACTAGAGAGTCTCAAGAAAGGTTGTCTTTGCTTTCAGTTTTGTACATGGACATTATTTTGCAGTGTTGGACACAAGATTTAATCACAGTTTGCATCTCCTTAGATACCACTGCCAGCCACCCTGAAACACAAACACCGAGGGAATTCAGCCCCTTGAGCATCACCGTGCAGACTCACATGTGTCCTGCCTTCCTCAGCCGGTGCGGGAGGGAGAGCCCATCTCCTCCGGGGTAAGTATAGGAGGGCTCCCTGCTTACAGACCGGCTGTCTGGCACTCTGAGTCCAGCTCTCCATACTCATGCACATTTCATGGTCTCTGATAAGGAGAGAGAGGCAGACAGCACTTGCTCATTGAGCAGATAAAAAACCTGAAATGCTAGAAAAGGGAGTCACGAGAGGACCAGCCTGCAGCCCCAGCTGGAGCACAGGAACCGACAGGGGAAGCTGAGAGGGAAGGGCTTTGCACCACTGCAGAGGAAACCATGGCCCTTCAGAAGAGCTGCACAGAGAATTTATTAATGCTTTATGAGTCCTGTCCAGAGGTCAGATCACACATAAGAGTCTCTCTGCAGATTTACTCCATCATTTACTCACAAGAAACGCGCAGATTTGCAGCCTACAGGTGACCCAAACAAGAGCATCTTTGCCCTTGGACGCATTTCACCAGAAGTCCCAGTGTCTAAGTAGAGGCAGAACCCAGCCATCCCCACACCTGGCATCCCTGTGCTGGTTAACAACTTCTCGTAAGCCTTTTTTAGGGTCTGCTCTTCAGAGTAGGGTGAAAGCTGTGGATCTAATGCTTGCCTGTAAGTGCGCAGTCTGCAGGAGACAGCCCGTTATGGACTGAATGTGCTATATCAGAGATCATCACAATCTGGGGAGTGAAAGCCTTTCTTCAGCCTAAACCATGATCAGCTTTAGATTTAATCAATTTCTTTTGCTAGGTAACAAGCTTCATTTTAGAAAGGGTAACACAGCACATAGCAAGGACCTGAACATCCCAGCGTGGTGCAAACAAGCCTCAGAGCCTGCAGATCAGCCACATCAATCCCAGCACATTCAGTTGGTATGAACAATCTTCCCAGTCCACTGCCTGTGCAATAAACCTGGAGTGAGATGAGACTCTGAGGAGTCCCACACTCTTTCCAAGTAACTCGGCCTCATACTTCAAAGGCAGTTCTCCTGCTGGCCAGAGACAAGGCAGGCTGCCAGCAGTGCATGAGGAAGGTTTTTGCTGATCATTCCCTGAAGCAGGAGCAATAACTTCAGTCACCAGTGCTGACTTTCAGCAGCACAAAATTCATATTGTTTTTAGAGACAGTTTATAGCTGTTAGCAAGCCAGTTGCAAGTAAGCAAATTAGGTTATTAAAAAATTTGCGTGAAAGAACATGTCTTGAAACCACATGAAACTGCACAACTGTCCATTTGTTTCAGACCTGCTGTGTGATGCCTGCCGAGGATGCCCACGTCCTTAGGGTGGCATCCCTGGAACACCAGCGGGGCTCCACTGCCTGCCCCAGTCCTCCACACCATCGCACTGCTGGTACCGCTCCCTCCAGGGAAAGATGCCCACTGTTATCACAGATCTCCAAACTCAACCCAGCAGTTCCCAACTACAGCCTGGAAATGCAAACGGCAACAGGATCATGACCCCCATCCACAGAGAGAGATTGTTGGCAGAACAGTTTGGGTTATCCATCCGGGAGGCAGCTCCAGCACCGAATCAAGCTGTGGGGTCGGGACTGCCTTCACAAAATGCTGCATTTTGCAGCGAATAGCCTGTCACTTGGTCCAAAGCTTACCCAACGCAGAGGAAAAAGCTCTGCATTTCACAGGGTTTGGATTAGATCCACCACCTTTGATACAAAATAATGTTCTCTTGACTTACTTTTCTTTCCGTTAATTAAAAAAAAAAACACAAACACCCAGTAAAGGAACTGTTATTTGAACCTACAAGATAAGTCCACCCAAATCCTTATCCTCTTGCATTCCAGGACATCTGTGCATATTAAGCAGAAGGAACTATTATCTGCTACAAGGCAGGTGTTTTAGCTGTACTGGGAGTTAAAAATGAGAGCCTTGCTAAAAACTAATTCGATTCAATGGGAAGTTCTTTAATTTAACACACAAATTGATTTGTTTTGGTTGATCAGTAGTGATAAAAATAGAAAGACATGCTTTGAAATAATTAAAGAAACATTTGACTGGAATAAAATGTTGACTACAAATGCCTTTGAATGAGTATAATTTTGACTTCAGTTTTCTGAGAAGAGATTTGGAGCTGACAGTGATCTGGACCAGCTTTTTAGTGTTGGGGTCCTTGGCTGGTTGGTTGGTTGGTTGGTCTCCTGTTACAGACTACAGAAGCCAGGTGCCACATTTGAGAGTAACCATCTGACTTAGGATTTGGGCACTTAAACTGGTGCCATAATTTTTCAACTGCACCTACTTGCACATCTTGTTCAAATCCTTTTTCAGCAGGCAATTCAATGCTCTAAAAATTGAAAAATACATGGTAGGGAAAATGATGGCTCTTAGTTTCTGCAGTTTCTTCTCATTTATTCCCTTCCTGAACTGCTCAGAAGCTGTAAAGATCTAGATAAATGCAGAAGCAGCCTCCTCTAACTTTTAGAGTTACAGTGTTTTGCACTATAATAAATAAAATGTCGCATTATGGAGTGGTCCTTCATCTCTGCAAAAAGTAAAGCATGACTTCTTTGCTCAGTACTTCTTACCCTAAACTGAGGGCTAACTTGGGGCAATTAGTATGAGATGGAAATTAATTAATTTCCTAAGAAAAAGTGGTTTAGGCAACATCCAGAAAGCTAGTATCTAGCCTATCGGGGTAAAAATCTTGTAGTGGGAATCAAAGCAAAGGTGCTGGATGCTTTTGTTTTTTAAAAAAGTTCATGAGCTCAGCAGACCTGGAGCACTCTTTGACAGGCATTTGCATCATTTCCACTGGAGAAGTTACCAGAAAATATTAATAAAAATAATTCAGCAATATTTGCCAAGAAAAGGTGCTAGTAAGTTTTTTTTAATTTTTGCACCCATAAAGAAAAACCTGTAACAGATCCTTATGTTCAAATGATAGGGTGCAGTGGGCTTTGCTGATGGATATGGACATCCTTCATATAGGGTCAGTCTTGTATTACAGTAGTTTGTGTGATTTTATATACTTTTGGAATGTCATCAAGGACTTGTTTTTTAAATAGCTTGAAAAAGCTGTACAGAAGAAATAACTTGGACAATCCCCCTGTATTTTTCATGTGTTACAATTCTCAAGGGACATTGTTGTACAGAGTAAATGTCTAAGCAATCACTATTGAAGTGGGAGACCAAGCAACGAAGTTGGTGCATGGGCTGAGCGTGGGACTGGGAAGCAGGGCTGACCTCCAGGGTTGTCCTCCTGCTTGTGCCACTGACCTGCAGGGTCATATGCTGCCAGATATTCTGTAGTACTTAGCATCCTCGAGGTACTTAATCTTTAGGATGCTTGACCGCCTCTGAAATTTAGCTCCTCAGAGTTTGATGGGTTCAGAAGCAATGAGCACTCTCAGCTTTGGCTAAAGTCAATGAGTGTCAGGGTATCTTGCAGCACGTATGTCCAAACAGGTATGTTAAAATGGAAAATCCCTGGGAAGCAAGACACAGGTCACATTTACTTCTGTGTAGTTGGAGAAGGCCATTCCCATCACCAGCTTCCAGCAGGGATTTCCTTTCATTGACTATCTCAGGGTGGGTACAACCCTGCCTCATCGTCATTAGCATTTTACACGCGGGTGGACAGCTTGAGTTCGCTATGCAAGGTAAGAACATTTTCTATTTTTACTATCCAGTAAAGACAGTCTAAAAGTCAGAGCATTACATTTGTACTTAACATTTACAAGGTGCCCTACAACCCCGGGATCACAACCGTATGCTGTGCAAGAGGAAAACATTGTCATAACAACTGAGAGCAAAGCGTGATCACTCTTTTTCACACCACCTATATTTTTCTAATTGTGCTCTCTAATAATTTTTTATAAATAGAACCATTGTGCAGTTAATGTAGTCTCTGAATTTAATGTAAGTTCATGCTAGACACCTATAGTAAGAAGGGAATAGAAATAGCATTGGTTCTTCTAATTGAAGAAGATAAGCTGCAGAAAGGTCGCAGACTGTGCCAAGAAAGTCTCTGCCTGTACGAATGCAAGCACTTTAATCTGCATGACAAAGACTCCCCTCCCCTCCAGACTGCTACTTCTTTCTGCTTTGTGAAACCAGGAGAAATAACATGGCACCCGCTATTCATTCCATGCAGTCTCTGTGCTGCAATGTGGAAAAAGAGGCTGAACCCGTGCAGGCAGTGCTGTGAGTACGTTTTGCAAGATACAGAACATTAAATTCTCATCAAAATATGTGCATTCACTACCTTGCCCCTATGCAGGGCAGGACTGCACTCTGTGTTTCCTTTGTACACCAGAGATTTTGCAAGCTTGACTCTGAAATACGTTGCAGAGGTTCGATTACTCATTCAGTATAAAATTCTGCATAGTAATAAGATGTCCCTTAGATGCAACCACTGTGCTGCAGTTGACACAGCAGAAATAGCGCAGAAACAAAGGAAGGAGTGTGAATCACCAAAATCCACAGTAAAGAGAGTCTCCAGTCTGAAACACAGGTTGCCTGTTGATACTGACTTTTTGAGGGAGAACCAGCGAGACCCCACTGAGACCCGCAGGGTAGGCAATCCCACCGAGTGATCTACTGGCTGGTGCCAGCCTCCAGACACGAGACCCTGCCCGGGGACGGGGACGGTGCCAGGGCCAGGGCAGGGCAGCTCCCTGGCTGCCCACTGGGTAAGCACACAAGCCCATCGGACCCGCTGCCTCCCCAAACGGTGCCAGTGCTGTGGCAGGGGCTCTCTTAACCAGGTAGATTTCTTTAATTGAGTGGTATGTGTCACTTTTGACTCATGCGTGCTTCTGCTCCCCAGACGCACCAATTCAGCTACCCCGTCTACTTATTGTAAACTCAGACCGGACTGGAAAATCTCAGGCACTCGAGTGCCAAACTCTGCTCTCAGCTGCATGGTGAAAGCTAAATTAACTCCAGTGAAGATAAAGTTTTACACAGAGTAAATAAGCAGACATTGGCCTTTTTTCCCTTTACCACTGACTTAGAATCATAGAATCACAGAATCATTAAGGTTGGAAAAGCCCTCTAAGATCATCGAGTCCAACCGTCAACCCAACACCACCAGGCCCACTAAACCATGTCCCTAAGTGCCTCATCTACATGTCTTTTAAATACCTCCAGGGATGGGGACTCAACCACTTCCCTGGGCAGCCTGTTCCAATGTTTCACCACTCTTTCAGTAAAGACATTTTTCCTCATGTCCAATCCAAACCTCCCCTGGTGCAACTTGAGGCCATTTCCTCTCGTTCTATCGCTTGTTACTTGGGAGAAGAGACCAACACCCACCTCGCTACAACCTCCTCTCAGGTAGTTGTAGAGAGCGATGAGGTCTCCCCTCAGCCTCCTTTTCTCCAGGCTAAACAACCCCAGTTCTCTCAGCCGCTCCTCAGAAGACTTGTTCTCCAGACCCCTCACCAGCCTCGTTGCCCTTCTCTGGACACGCTCCAGCACCTCAACGTCCTTCTTGTAGTGAGGGGCCCAAAACTGAACACAGGATTCGAGGTGCGGCCTCACCAGGGCCGAGTACAGGGGCACGATCACTTCCCTACTCCTGCTGGCCACACTATTTCTGATACAGAAATGCAACTTCTTGCATTTCGTTCTAGCCAAATCTCTCCCATGTTTTTGGCAGGATCCTCACGCTCCAATCAGACACAGCTCCTGATAAAGACAAGATGGATTTTGCTCAGAGCAGGATCCTGCTAAAGACACAGAGGGATTTGTTCAGAACAGGATTTTTTTTTTTATTTTGATCAATTGGCAACAGATAGGAGAAGAAAATAACAGATTTAAGGACCAATTTTTTAAAAATCATCTACTTGCCCTGCAGACCTGTGGCCAAAAAATATTTGAGATGTTGAACTACAAGAATTACCCATCTATTTGCTTGCTGATACTGATAGTTCAGTAGGTTGGGACTGCAAAAACTTCTTATCATGGGGCACAGAGACACTGTGCCAGATTCTGATCTCAATTGCACGTGGTGTAATTTACCTTATGTTCATATTTCACTAGAATAACTGAGATGGAAACGTGCTTCACCCTTCCCATCTTTTTGCCTTTGGAGTTGAAGCAAAGGGAAGCTTTCCTTCAAAATGTAGGAGCAGGAGAAATGATTAACAAAAGCTAAATAGGGCAGTTTCAGGCTGAAAAACGTATGATTCATAGCAACTTGTTCAGACATATTCCTAAGTCATATACATTATGGCAATTTAATTATGTAATAGAAGGGATCATGTACTGTTGCGTGCCCACAGTTCCCACTCATCCGACTAAATGCAGATGGGCTCGCGCTACACAGAAAGTAACACACAAAGGAGAGGGAGAGGGAGAAAAGTGGTGCTGGAATTTAGGAAAAAAACACGTAGCAAAAATAATACCCAAATGGCAAGTTTTGCATACCACAAAGTATTCATTTGTTCAACTGTAGCAAGAGGCTGGGCAGAAAAGTGTCCCAGCAACAAGCCAAGGCAATCCCAGGGTAGGATTAATGCCATTAAATGGAAGGGAAATGTCACAGCATGCATAAGAAATCTGAAGACTTCAGACAAGCAAGTACCACTGCTCTCAAGTGAATGTGGGTGTTTCTATTATAAAGCTAGATGCGGAATTTCACAGCCTTTTCAGTATGTTTCTCCACTTAAATCAGAGGTTTAAAGGCTAGCGAGAGTTGCTTCAGCTTCCTTAGCGTTCTGATAAAATCTAGCAGGTGATTTCTGAACAGTTTGGAGAGGGTGCAGGCATTTTGTATACCACTTGCACCCCGTGACTGCATCTTCCATGAGCCCACAACACTACTTACTTCATTCAAAGAGGCACCGTCTTCAAAAAATTCCTGCTTTGTTTATGTGCTGGAAGACTTATGTCTATGGGAGCATGCACCCTCACAAATTTGTATCGTATCAACCTCTTTTGAAAGTAGCGGTGGCAAACGGCAGCTGAACATGAGGGATGCAATGGTGGCAGTGCTCACAGAGATAAATTACTGTTTGCAGTGATGGGAAACTTCTGAAAAACTCATTCAGTCCCGAGGTGCCAAAAGTGACATCCTTCTTTTGATTGACCTTCATATCGCAGAACAGCATCAGCACCACCTCCTGTAGCCATCAGTCCTGGTGAAGACCATTTCTTTATGAGAACTGGTGGCTGCAGTTATGTGATTGTCAACGTCAGATTTGTGCAATAAGAGATAAACTGCTGATATGTATACAATCTAGATCTGACACCAACACGTAATTACATTTATATAGAATTAGTAGGATCAGATAATGCCAAGTTTATGCTTGCTTTATAGCTTAATGCCTGCTTTTGTCAGCTTTGGGAGAGCAGATAAGAACTGATTGGCCATGAGGTCCCCAGCGTGCTCTGTGGTCCCTGAGACAGGGGCATCCCCCCACAGATCCTGCTGCGGGGGCTGCATCCTGCCAGAGAGGATTACTCCCAGCCAGAGGGGAGGAGGGCTGGGAGCAATATAAAATATAAATATATTTTATAAAATATATAATATAATATAAAATTTAAATTTAAAAAATAAATAAAACTTAAGTGGTCTGTCGGAGCACCTGGGCATGCCCCCCCAGATGCATGGTCTCTGTTGCCAGCTCTAGCAGGGTTACACTGCTGCACTGGAAGAAAACCTGCCTGTTCCAGGTGAACGGCACTTGAGCCAGGGGCAACATAATTAAAAAAAAATATATAGGGAACACAGTGTGAATGGCCTCTGAGCAAACAGAGCAGGCACAGCCTCCAGCAAGCCTTGCTTCGTCAGATTTGCCTGCTTCCCAACGGGGGGAGCAGGAGGAGCGGGAGGCTGCTCGCTGGCCCAACACCTCGCTCTGGCCACCCAGATGTGCAGGGGGACACAGAGGGACACAGAGGGATGCAGAGAGATGCAGGCACAGGCAGGAGGAGGCAGGTGTTTACAGGAAGCAGAGGCAGCATGGGCACCCCCAAGGGAAAAGGGACACCCCGCTGGCACGGAGCAATGTGTCACGTGGAGCTGCCACTGGCCAAAGCTTGCTCCTAGTGCATGGCAGGAGCTTACACCCTGCACAGAGGGCAGGGAGGACCTATTGCACAGGGGAAATGCTCACATGCAGTGTAAGAAGGAAACCTTGATTTACTAATCTGTGCCCTGTTAACCAGCAGAGCCAGGCTGCGGCATTTGCACACAGGATGTACAGGGAAGAAAGCATAAAGAAAGCCTGAAGAAATGGGGTTAATCAATTCAACGGAGAATAGGAAAGTGTAGTAGCCTCCTGCAGGAGTGAGGTCTGGAAGGAGGAACAGCCCGCCATGATCAGCTGCACTGTCTATGGATCACCACCCCTATGGGGGACAGCAGCCGCCACTGCCCCAGCACGCAGGGAAGACATTAGCAGCACTACCTCATCCCACGGGAGTGACTCAGATCAGCAGTATCACCTCTTCATGCCAACCATATCAGGTCAATAGAATTATTTCAAAGTATTGAGGAAGCAGGTCTAGTATGTAAGAATCCCTCGAGGGAAAAGGAACAGACACAAACTGGAGGGAAAGGCACCTTATTGTACATTCCTGTACATCATCCATCCATGCAGCAACACGCAGAGGTGATTGACATCCATCAGCTGTGATGCTCTTTCTTCTCTCCAGGAAGAGCGCAGCATATTCATGCTTCAGGTGTGTATCTTCCCCATCCCTGCTGTGTGCTGTTATCAGTGAAGACAGGGTCAAAGAAGTTCATCTGAGTTTGGAGCAGAAAGGTACACACTCCTAAGGACTTGTAGAGCTGGTTGCACAATGTTGAGCTAGTCCCTGAAAAATCACAGCTAAAGAAAGAGCCCGTATTGCACCATAAATATTCATCATCGTGTTTACAGATCAGCTCTCACACAGCAAGACCTTTGGGCTCTGTTTGCAGATTTATGGGGTTTTAAGCTTGCTGGAGGCTGAGAAAGAGGAGCAAGTCTGATCACAGAAACCATTCTGGTCTGGATGCAAGCTGGAATGGTATCTTCTTGTATGGGAAACTACTCTGTAGCTATCACGTAAAAAATGTGGAGCTGTGCTTTGGGAGTGATGCAAGGAATACGCTCCAGCTTGCCTCACTTCCTATGGCTTCAGATGAGAGAAAGCTGTGTCAGGAGAGAGACAAAACCAAGCCTGATCCCACACTGGCTTTATATGTCAGCATGACTGAGCTGTGATCGTCGTGTATGGCACCATTTCTAAGCTGGGGTCATCCCCAGCACAGGTACTGTGTGTTGTCCTCCACCAAAGAAAGCAGAAGGGGATTTCGATGCACTTTCTCATGGAGAAAGAGGGATTCAGGTTTTAACATTTTTTACATACTGGTCAAAACTGGCTCAGTGACAATATAATTTAACACGCTTTTCCTTAAAAAAAAAAAAAATACAGCTTTCCTGTTCAGTGATGGGCATCATCTTATCTCTGATTTAAACCTACCAGAACCCTAGGATGCAGAAGGCCGATTTCTGACTTCAGATTTCAGCTGTTGAATCTTCATATAAGCAAGTTGGGAGGCAGAAGCTATTTCTTGGTTCATCTTTACAGTGTTTTCAGTGTCTTTAAAAGACATTTTGCACCTCTTTCTAACCTAGGTTTTCAAAGGTTTGCATACACTAAAGCAAAACCACAGGATTTAATTTTCTTGATGGAATAAAACCAGGAACGCGTATGTTTAATAATCACATGAAGAGCATCCATTTTATTTCAATTTGCCTTTAAGCAGAATAAAAAGGCATCAACTCACCTGAAATGCAAGCGCTACCAACAGCCAACAGTGGGCTCTCCTCACTGCTCCGTCGCCGGGGCAGGTCACCGCCGATGGCGCGGTGCGCAGTGTCCTGCCAGCCGGGGGAGATATGCTGAAGAACAGCCATTCTGGCACTGAGACTGCTGACTATAATATTTGACAATATGGCATTTTTTTTGCCAGTCAGATTGAGAAATGGAAGGAGGATCATTCTGGTTTCTAAGATATAGCAGGTCACGACAAACAACCAGGAGAAATGGCCCCGGGGCTAAAAAACAGTCCTTATTACCAGCCCGAGCTCAGCCTTCATGCAGAGACTTGAGCAACTTTCTGTGCATATGGTTACATCCTGTTGGAGCTGATAAAACGAACCTGTCTCATGGGGGAAGATTTACCAAATTCACTAATTCTTTTAGAAGAAAACAGTTGCTTGACAGAGTGAGCCCAGGGCTGGGAACCAAGACAAAGGTAACCCCCTGGAGAACCGCCCTGAGGTCTCTGGGCAAAAACCTGTCCTGCTCTGACCCTCTCCAATTTCTGCCACTGGCATCAGTGGGGCCAAGGTTTCATTTTTTGTGCCAAGCACAAATAAACAAGGATGTAAAACTGAGAACAGTAATGTTTACTGGACACTGTCCACTGCTTTGAGGACTCAAGGATGTGTTTACACCAACAACTTCTGGCTTTGCCCAGCCCCGGTGCAGCAGCAGATTTTAACATTTCCTGTTAAAATGTCAGAAATAAGGTTCTCTGTTTGGACAGCTCGTTAGCAGCAGACTCTCAACAGAAGTTTAAAAAGGCTGCGAGAAGGATTAACACTGCCTTGAACCTGACACTAACCACGGCTAAGGGGAATTACACCAGTATAAAGGAAGGTGTGAATTTAATTAATCATGCTGGCAACTTAATTCCCCATGTGAGCATTTCTCTTCCAATACGAACCGTGACCACTTTCAACACAGCTGATGTTTCCTAAGAGGTAGTTTAAACTAAGCTGAAAAAAGTCACTCTTTATCCTGTAATAAGAGGATCCACATGGGAGATTATACGGCATAACGGCAGCAATATATCTAGAATTACAGTGGTCTGACTTCCCATGCAGATGAGTCCTGACTCTGGTAGAGTTAATGATTTCATAGAATCATAGAATCATAGAAAACAAGCAGGCTTCCACTAGATCAGGTTGCTCAGAGCCCCGTCCAAACTGAACTGGAATGTTTCCAGGGATGCCCCACCTCTCGGGGCAACCTGTGCCAGTGCTTCACCACCCTCAGCGGAAAGCGGAACTTCCTTATACCTAGTCTAAATCTACCCCCCTTTAGTTTAAAGCCATTACCCCTTCTCCTGTCACAACAGGCCCTGCTAAAAAGTTTGCCGCCATCTTTTTTATAAGCCCCCTTTAAGTACTGA
>NW_008795017.1:4388506-4396072 GCF_000699145.1 Aptenodytes forsteri
TGCTCCATGATCTTCCCAGGCACAGAGGTGACACTGACTGGCCTGTAGTTCCCCGGGTCTTCCTTTTTTCCCTCTTTAAAAATGGGGGTTATGTTTCCCCTTTTCCAGTCAGTGGGAACGTCACCAGACTGCCACGACTTCTCAAATACAATGGATAGTGGCTTAGCAACTTCATCCACCAGTTCCTTCAGGACCCACGGATGGATCTCATCGGGTGTGCTAGCATCGTTTGTGCTGCTGCGTGTGAGAGGGACCATTGTGTCTGAATTATCCTCTCTGTATGCCCAAGAAGGAGGACAACAATTTTTGGTAAAGAAGAAAGAACAGAAATTTTCTTTCTCCCCTTTTCACTTCACAACTTCCAACAAAATTATTTGATGTCAAGCCACTTAGCTGTAGGAATGTAATCCTCCCAAAATACCATTTAATTTATGGAGGAAAAGGAATACAGAAACAGATTGCTCTTTATTTCTCATTTTTTCAGGCAGTCATTTTAGATACTAAAGCACAGGAGAAGAGAGAATGTGTCCCCACCTTTTTCCCCTGCAGCCAAAGGTTAGACAAGCTGGTACTGCAGGCTGAGCCTGGTTTCATGACATCTTCTCTGACAGCTCATTTTCAATCCCTGATTCAGCTGTCCCTGATCACAGGTACATTGCATCAGAGCTACAAGCTCACTGGCAATTTATCAGACTACAAAGAGCATACTGTATTCCTATACACTGTACTCTATATGTAAATAGCATAATGTTAAGTTATAAGTAAATGTCTAAACACAGCCCGAACCACCATTAACTTCCATACAGACATATCAAATACAGGCACAATGAAGTCAATGTATCAAACACAATTTACCCCAAATGAGGATCTAACCCCAAATGTTTGTGAAGTTCAGCACTGCCTTTGGTAGGACCAGGTTTCATTCCACATGCAGGGGACAGTCCATATGGCAACTTTTAATTATTTGCATTAAAATTCAGCCAGGATATTAATATTAGCAGCACAACTCCTGCAAAATAGTGCCATGCACAATCTTTAAATCTGCAGATTCTGGTCTTTCATCAGGCCACTGATATAAAAGTCAATTTATAAACTAGTTTCACTACTCTTCATCACAGCCAAGTAAATGTAATGACTTGGGCTGAGAGACATTTTGTCTTGGCATAATAATATCCCATTTACTCTCAAGCAACACTTTTCACCTAAGCTATAGTAAGTAAATAGCACATGAAACCAGGACTGCCTGTTAAAACACTTTCCTTGATGAAACATTTAATACATTTGTTAATTAACAACATACATCCTCCTTATCTTCTTAAAAGAACAAAAATTTTCTTCTCTGCACAATGAATGAAAATGAAAAAAAGCAAATGGTGAAGGATCGTAGAAAGTTTTATGAATGGAAAACACCTCACTCTTAAGATATCCAAGAACACAGCTTCCACTTTCTGTGTGAGGTAGAAATGCCTGGCCAAGGACTGCACTGCAGCAATACAGGACACTGTCTTTGGAGAAGATCTTTTCTCCCTGCCCAGCCTTACGCAGCACATGGGTCACATAGAGCGTCCATGGCGGGCAAGGGGCAACAGGCAAAACCTGGGCCAGCTGAGAAGCCAATGAATCCCATTTCCACAGGCAATGCACAAGTGCCCCACAACACAGATGGAGACCTGAACACTAGATGACCATGACAATGCTCTGCCCTGGAGTAGAAAATACTATTGAGGGGAGGCGAAAACCCAGGGCAAAAGCACAGGAGGACTGAAACTAAATGGCAAAACACTTTTGGAACCAGAAAGAAGAAGCCAGGACAACTGGCATGTTGTGTAAATCACCTAGGCCATGTCAGTACATGAGAACACAGGCAAACCCAGACAGAACCGTGGGAGATGAATGTTGGCATTGTGACTTACTGCGGGGCAAATTCCACTCCTGCCATGGCAGGGGGCACCCACAAAAAACTCCCATAAGGAGAATCTTGAGAGGCTTCTTTCTCCTTGTTTGATCCTCTCAGGTGTCTCCTGGAGAGGATATTCCTCCCTTTCTTGTTTGAGTGGGGTACATTCCTGAAAGGAAAGGACTAGCTGCACCTGCGATGGCAGGGGGAGGGAGCATCAGCCCTGCAGGCTCTTCCTGATGCATAGGAGAGCACATGCTGTGCACAGAGGTGCTTTGGGGTCAGGCCAGGGCACAGACCCCTCACTGTACTTGCTTTGCATGCACAGTTGTGTCAGTGACATGAAGCAGGTCTGCAACTTGAGCTGGTCCACTGCCCTCCAAGGACCTTCCTCCGGGGCCTCCTACAAGAGGAGGATCCACAGCAGAGGCAGGGATGTCTCTGATGTGTTTGTACGATTTTTGAACTGAAGACTAATGGCAGTAAGCAATAAATGAGAATTTGGTCCTGTCGTGACTGCTGGGCCAGATACACTGTCCTCCCTCCTGGAGTCTCAGCAGGGATGCTCAGTGAGCAGAAGGACTCGTGTCCCTCCTTTCCTGGGGGGCGGTTGCCAAGGCTCACACTAACCTGTGACCAACTACAGCTACTTCAGGTCTCCCAGAAAAAGGTTTGCTTTCTGCCAGTCGATTGCTATGAATCTGCAACTTCCCCCCAAGAAACATTTTTAATTCATCCCCACCAAAAATCAAAGGGACACATGGACAAGGTATAACCCCCCAGGCACACACATACTTCTCCCAGCATATTCCCTTACCTACATGTATCCTCTCTGTTCCCAGCCCAGGCAAGTTCCATTTGCTCATCCTCGGGAGTCGCAGGAGCAGACGGCATCACTCGCAGCCAGCTTCCCGTCGACACACCCTGGCAGCCCCCAGCTCCCTCCCTTGCTGTGGGGCTCCTACGCTCGCAGTTCAGCTTGTCCCCCTCTCCCCAGCCTTCCCAAAGCAGCCTCCCAGCCAGGGGCTGGAGCTCAGGGATCCCTCTTCATCCCTCTCTGCCTGGTTATCCATTTCTGTCCGGGGAAATGGTTTTTATCCAAGCCATTGTTTTCTCTTTCCTGCCTGGCTTCTTTAGTAACTCCAGTACTGCCTCCTTTAACTTTGCATTTCCAGCTAGCAACACAGAACTGAACTGGGAAAGCAAGTTGTAAGGGATAATCATAAAAAATCCCAAAAACATTTTGGGTGCTTTTGCCCTGTTTGAAAAACCATGCAGAAATTGGTGTGCATAAAACCGCAGGGATCTCCTGCCGAGGTGCCTGCGGGGAGAGCGGCGGAGGCTCCAGTGCTGAGTCAGGCTGGTAGGCAGGGCGCTGGGGAAGGCAGCCTCCCCTGAGGTTTAGGCTTTCGTATGTTTTCCGAATAATCGGACATGTTGAATCCCACAAAGGGGTTAAGTTCAAACCTTAAGTCAGTAGGCTCTGGTGGGAATGAGTCGCAGGGTGTTTCACCATCCTTCTCTCCCTCGCAGCAAA
Source organism: Aptenodytes forsteri (assembly GCF_000699145.1). Lineage (NCBI taxonomy): Eukaryota > Metazoa > Chordata > Aves > Sphenisciformes > Spheniscidae > Aptenodytes > Aptenodytes forsteri. The sequence continues at coordinate 4,391,941 of NW_008795017.1, forward strand.
CTGGCAGACCGTTCAGGTTTTTCCCTGGAAACTGCCAAACCACTATTAAGCCTTAAACTCATGCCGCTAGAGAGAGGAAAGTATTTATAGAATAAAAAACTGAATGAGTTTGCTGGACCTAGTTCATATTTGGTGACTTCAACAAGTTATATAAGGGCAGATTTCAAACCACCACCTTTGGAGAATCCTTCTCAGGCTTTTCCCAGTTTTTCCTGTTGTTTTTTTTTGCCTCTGCTGATTAGAGCTGGGCACCATTCTGCAAGAATATTTTAACTGGTATATTTTTGATGTTTTCTTTAGGTGAGGGTTCTGCTGCTGTGGCCTGGCCTGGCCTGAGCATCTCGGTCAGAGCCTCGCTGCAGGTGGTGGGATCCAGCAGCCTCCAGAAGTCAAGGTGTAGGATTCCCCTGTAGTCTACTCATAAGCCTGACAGTGTAGCGATGATCTTGGAAGGGATGAAAAATGTTTCCTTCCTTCAAATTGTTTAGCATTTATCAAAAGCAAGTTCTGAATAAAATATTTGGTGTAAAGAGCAACTGCAACTTAACTTGACCTATTGTTAACAAAAGAGCTTTATTAAAAAATATTTCATGGCTTGCATAACAAATGCAGGATGAATATCATAGTTAAATACATAAATTGAAACTCAGAACTGAGCTGCCAGAAGCCCAGGAATCATGGATGCTCATCACTTCTGAAATATTAGTTGTACTCAAAATTGAGATGTAGCTGTAGCAGACAGCTACATTGATAAAATATTGACCTTTTCAGTAACACAACTCTGACTATGGAGATGAACCTAAGGACAAAACTTACAATCCAGAAGAACAGAAAGACCTGCTGTCCCATTGAAAACTGCTTCTGCAAACTTCTGCGAATGCCTCACAAGATGATATCAGCCCCAGCTGCCACCGAAGCCAAAGTGCTTCAAGGGCTCATGCAGCATCGCCATGAAGCAGAGCTCTAGCTGGTGGGAAATGATCCACATTATAAATAGGGCAGTGTATCTGTATCAGCGTGCAGCGCCACTTTCAACTCATCAAGAAGGATTGCTTTTCTTATTTCAAGACACGTCATAGCAATACATGACCTTTGGATGGGACAAGGGGCCTGGTGAGATCTTCAAAAGCATCGCATTGCTGTTTTACATCTCAGTGTCCGGGAGCTCACATGCGTTAACACATGCTGCAAGCTTTTTACAAGATAGAGCAGCAGCCTAGGGATGATTTTGGCATCTCTGCCTACCTCAGGTCTGTGTGGCACGTTAGAAAGCAGTTTCTCAGGTCACATGGAAGGTGTGTCTTATTTCCTCCTGTTAATGGAGACAGGGAAGTGCCCCCTGGGGACTGTGTCTTAGTTGTAATATTTCCTTTGTTGTAAACAACAAGTTGTGCCCTAGGAAAGGACCTGCTAAAAGGATCTGGAGGGTGAAATGTGCTTCACTTGTGGCTTGGCTTAGCTTGGCTTTCCCTCCTGGCATCATAGTCCATCAGCCAGTGCACCTGAGTAAGTGCCCAGCTCCCACAGCCTTTAATGATGCTTTTGAGGTATTTAACAAGGAATTAAGAGTCTAAACTGCATGACATCTGTTAATGTCATTTTAAAAAATCTCCATTTTTTTTCATAAACTGAGGCAGTTGTAACGTTTAGGAGCTTTAGATGTGTGGGTGAAAGCTGAACTTCTGAAACTTGAAAAGGAGCTCAGCAGTGTTTCAGGCCTAAGGCTCAACCAGTGCTTCAGGGTTCCTAACGATTTCAGCTAAAATGATGAGTTATAAACCAGTCTTTGGCTTGCAATTTAAATATTTTAAATATCTGTCACACAGCAATCTCAATGATTTAAAAATTGTGTGGGCATACACCAAAAAAACAGGCGAGGAAGTGGACTTTAAACAAAAGCAAGATGCTGCATTAAGTGCAAAAGGAAAGAAATTAAATGAAGTGCTGGAATATAACTTTGATGTTTAATGTTCAGTTTTAACAAGTTCTCAAGCACTGCATGAAGCAGGGGTTAAATCTAATTCATGAATCAGACAAAGCTTGAAAGACTCCATGAGAGAAATGTGATACTTCTTTGGGCTGGAGGTTATTAGTAGCACATAAGTGACATCTAGGCAGTGGAAGATGATGAGAGCAGGGGCTGTGTCCAACAGCCTCCTGTATCTGCAGCTACTCAGGGTGAGCAAAACTTTCCTGTGTGCACAAATGAAGCGCTGTATTATGCTCCAAACACTTCTTCATTAGAAAGATCCTAATGTCCTCCCCAGCTTCTGTAACTCTGGAAAGGGCTGAGATGGAGGCATGGAAGGGACTAAATAAACAAATACAGCAGTAATCACATACCTACAGGGATAGTCCCTCTCATGAGCCAAATACAGTCATGATGACACAGTGATAGGGGTTTCCCAAAGATACTATGGGCAGGGCATCACTGCCTAGTGCACAGCAATGCTTGAAAACATAAATGACTCCACCTCACATTATTGCCTTTAAATTGCTTATAGTCTCTTAACAGCTGTTGTGCTTTAACCCAGCAGGCAGCTAAACACCACACAGCCGTTCACTCACTCTGTCCCCCCCCACAGTGGGATGGGGGAGAGAATCAGGGAAAAAAAAGTAAAATTCGTGGGTTGAGATAAAGACAGTTTAATAGGACAGAAAAGGAAGGGAAAAGAATAATAATGATAAAAGAATATACAAAGCAAGTGATGCACAATGCAATTGCTCACCACCCACTGACCAATGCCCAGCCAGTCCCCGAGCAGCGGCCCCCCCGGCCAGCTTTCCCCCAGTTGATGTACTGAGCATGACGTCACATGGTATGGAATGTCCCTTTGGCCAGTTGGGGTCAGCTGTCCTGGCTGTGCCCCCTCCCAGCTTCTTGGGCACCTCCAGCCTTCTCAGTCGGTAGAACATGGGAAGCTGAAAAGTCCCTGACTAGTGTAAGCACTACTTAGCAACAACTAAAACATCGGTGTGTTATCAACATTGTTCTCACCCTAAATCCAAAACACAGCACTGTACCAGCTACTAGGAAGAAATTTAACTCTATCCCAGCCGAAACCAGTACAACAGCTAACTGACACATCTGGGCAAGGCAGGCACACTTTCACCACCAGACTGCGAGTTTTAACATGGGCTCAGCCTCCTTCACAATGCAGAATGAGGACAGAAGGAAAATCACCAGGGTACTTTGTGGCAAGGGCAGTGCAAATTAGCGTGCAAGTTCTGTTACCAGGATTATAATGCCTTTAACAGGCATGATGCACATCCTTGAAATGCTTTGCCAGAGATTAGATTTCAGCTATAAAGTCCAGATTACTCGATGTCCTTCATTTTTCTACGCAATTAGGTTAATACAAAAGGCTGTGAGGCTTCTGTTTCACTTTGCTTTCTTTGAGCAGGAAAAAAGCAACATTCCCAGCTTTATTTTCCCTAATGGTGGGATGCAGTGTTTTGGCCATATTCCTCCTTTCAGCTCAGAAGCTGGCTTGGAGCAGGTTGCTGTGGTTTCTCAAGCTGTCCTTTTGCTGGACATTACAAAGGAAGTATCTCCTTTGAACAAATGCTTCAAAGGACAAATGCTTGGAGAAAGCAAACATCATTCAGAGCAGATCCATCCTGGCAGATGTATACCTGCATTACCATAGGAACTAAGCTACTCCCAAATATTTGGCAGTGAAAGCTTGCAACCGAAATGGGAGTGAGCCCATTACTGTACATACAAGGCATACTGCCTGTAGTGTACCTTAAAATGTGAGTCACATCCTCCTGGAAGTGTGCTAGGAAGCTTCTGCCCAGATTTGGGGGAACAGGAATGGTAAAATTCACATGGGAAGGTAGATAATATGATGTCCTGAGTTCAGGGACCAAATCTACTGCTGGTCCTGCCTTTTTCACTGGGGAGAGGGAACCTTTCCTCTCCCCATAGAATCATAGAATCATAGAATCATTGAGGTTGGAAAAGACCTCTAAGATCATCGAGTCCAACCGTCAACCCAACACCACCAGGCCCACTAAACCATGTCCCTAAGCGCCTCATCTACACGTCCTTTAAACACCTCCAGGGATGGGGACTCAACCACTTCCTTGGGAAGCCTGTTCCAATGTTTAACCACTCTTTCAGTAAAGA
>NW_008795017.1:4398068-4404282 GCF_000699145.1 Aptenodytes forsteri
TCCGGGAAGTTGAAGTCCCCCACGAGAACAAGGGCTAGCGATTGAGAGACTTCTGCCAGCCGCTTGTAGAACGCTTCATCCACCCCTTCATCCTGGTTGGGTGGCCTATAACGGACTCCCAGCAGGATATCTGCCTCGTTGGTCTTCCCCCTCATCCTTACCCATAGACACTCAACTGTACCATCATCACAATCGTTGAGCTCTATACAATCAAAACACTCCCTAACATACAGGTCCACCCCACCGCCTCTCCTTCCTCGCCTGTCCCTTCTGAAGAGTCTATAGCCATCCATTGCAGCACTCCAGTCATGAGAGTCACCCCACCATGTTTCTGTGATGGCGACTAAGTCATATCTCTCCCGCTGCACAATGGCTTCCAGCTCCTCCCATTTGCCGCCCATGCTGCGTGCATTGGTGTATATGCACTTGAGCTGGGCTATCGATTTCGCCCCCGGCATCGGCACGCCACCCCTCGGCTCATCTCTAGCGAGCCTGGTTTTATCCCCTTCCCCCTTATTCCCATCATTGAAAGGGAATAGATTTGAACAGAAGATATTTGTCCCCAATGCTCCCTCTCCTTTGCAGACACAGATCCCTAATCCTTCACTGGAAAGAGCGAGATGGTCCACAAGGCACACTCCCCCTTCTCCTGCAGGTGAACATTCACTAAGGTTCATCCCTGTGCCTCAGGCCTGTGGCTTTGCAGGAGGCTCATGGTCTGGCTGGTTCTCACTCCAGACCCAGCCCCGAACTGCAAAAGAATGCAAAGAATGTGGGCAAATGGAACAAAAGTGATCTCCTACAGTAAGGGATGAGCCAGGAGAGGGCTTTTTGTCTTCTCCTTTGCATGCCTAACTCCAGCTGGATGGATGTCAGAGGAATAGAAGTTATGTATAGTGCTTTTCACAAACTTCCTCTGAGTTTAATAGCATTGAGATGAACACTCAATACACAATAAACAATAATAACCGTGTCCAGCTGGGAATGGCAATTCCTTTTCCAGTGCACTCAGAGAGCTGCTTAAGCCTGAGGACTAGTACAACAGTGGAACTACAGCTTAAACACTAATACAGGAATGAGAAAAGGCAATACTGCACATTCAGATGTGGCTCAAGCCAAGGAGGCACAAGCTTTTCCACCTCCTTCCTTTTGGCCTTCTGAACCAAGAGAGAGATCAATGCCATTGAAGGAAGTATGTCATCCTTGTCTTCACCTAGGATCCTTGCAGGAGAGCTTGTAAACTAGTGTTAACTAGGCTTGCTCCTACAACTAATGTTACTTATTGCAAACTGGCAAAGATTTAAACCCAGTTTAGAGGCAGATTCAGTAAGCTGTTGGAGGAATCTGACCCTTTCAGAATAACAGTAGGTGCATCCTTCTTCTGAAAATATCACACATTCTTCTGCTGACATCCCAACTTATTTTGCCCGCCACCCATTTTTTGCTGCAGCCATTACCTGCCTTCTTGCGCTCTGGCAAACAGCCCAGTGCTGGTCTTCAGTATTCTAGCTGGTGGCAAGCTGATTTACCACCACAATCCTGTACTGAAGTCTGGAGCTGATGACCTTTTGAGAAGACTGCCTCTTGCCCATCTCACTAGCAAGTGCTTAGTGCAGGAAAAAAGCAGATGAGGGATACAACACTAGTTAGAACCCTCACTGTGACAAAAATAAAGGAAATAATAGAGCTAGGCTGCAAGAATGGTACCAGGGCATCAAGAAAAGGTAACATGGCCTACTACTGCACAGTATTACTGAAGAACTGACTGCTCCGGTTCTCTCTGAATCCCAGTTGGAGCATCGCTCTACCTCGTCGACTGGGGAAGGGACCATTCCAGAGGGTATCAGATGATACATTAAACTGCACATGTTCAGAGATTATAAAAATACCTCTCTTCAAAACAAATAAGATTGCAGACAAGAAATCTGCCGCATCCCCCAGAACACCCTTCCACATCCATCACAGAATCATAGAATCGTTTAGGTTGGAAAAGACCTCTAAGATCATCAAGTCCAACCGTTAACCTAGCACTGCCAAGTCCACCACTAAACCATGTCCCTCAGCACCACATCTACACATCTTTTAAATACTTCCAGGGATGGTGATTCAACCACTTCCCTGGGCAGCCTGTTCCAATGCCTGACAACCCATTTGGTGAAGAAATTTTTCTTAATATCCCCTGGAGCAACCTGAGGCCATTTCCTCTCGTTCTATTGCTTGTTAGTTGGGAGAAGAGACCGACACCCACCTCGCTACAACCTCCTTTCAGGTAGTTGTAGAGAGCGATGAGGTCTCCCCTCAGCCTCCTTTTCTCCAGGCTAAACAACCCCAGTTCCCTCAGCCGCTCCTCAGAAGACTTGTTCTCCAGACCCCTCACCAGCCTCGTTGCCCTTCTCTGCACACGCTCCAGCACCTCAACGTCCTTCTTGTAGTGAGGGGCCCAAAACTGAACACAGTATTCAAGGTGCGGCCTCACCAGTGCCGAGGACAGGGGCACGATCACTTCCCTACTCCTGCTGGCCACACTATTGCTGATACAGGCCAGGATGCCATTGGCCTTCTTGGCCACCTGGGCACACTGCCGGCTCATGTTCAGCCGGCTGTTGACCAGCACCCCCAGGTCCTTTTCCGACAGGCAGCTTTCCAGCCACTCTTCCCCAAGTCTGTAACGCTGCATGGGGTTGTTGTGGCCAAAGTGCAGGACCCGGCACTTGGCCTTGTTGAATCTCATACAATTGGCCTGGGCCCATCGATCCAGCCTGTCCAGGTCCCTCTGCAGAGCCTTCCTACCCTCAAGCAGATCAATACTCCCGCCCAACTTGGTGTCATCTGCAAACTTACTGAGGGTGCACTCAATCCCCTCGTCCAGATCATTGATAAAGCTTGTTGCCTCTTCCTCCACTGAGATGATTGCCCAGATGATAGAGCGTTACATCAGTCAAAGAAATCCACAGCTAAAGGAAAACGACATCAGTTGGAAGAAGAAGTTCTTTCATTCTAACAGTGCTTAATGAACAAGGGGGAAAAAACTTCTAGAGACATGTTGCTGGCTTACAGTTTAATTGATGCCCTCAGCTTTGAGCCAGCATAAATTATTATTATGAGGGAAACTGCTGAGCTCAGGCTATGCAGACACTTGCCAAAGGAAAGCAATTCTGACAGTTGCTATAGGGAATTCTCTGCAGCTTTCCTGTCATTTTGCAGTGTACTTCATACTGACCTGCTGGAATTAAATGAACTTATGCCAAAAGTAGTGCTCTCCCTTAGCATGGAGACTGTGCATCGACACAGCTCTCTGGTGGTGCTCATACTGGGAGCGAGTGTGCTTGTGTCTAGTCTGGGGCCCGTATTCTGGAGGAATAGGGTGTATTTTTCCTCCTCTGTCCTTATCCTCATGAAAAAAAATCTTATTTTGCCTGCTGGCAACAAGCTTCACAGTGACATCCTTAAAAGTGAGGACAGCCCTAAAGGTGCCCACTTACTAATTTTCCTCTCGTGCACTTTGCTACCCCATACCGAAAGCAGCCATCAACCCTCCCAACAGAAACACTCACACACCCTGAAGCCTCTCTCCAGTTAATAGACTTCTGCCCTCCTGCTCCTTCCCTGGATATCTAAAAATCCATGCCGTGTTTAATAAATTTCTCCTTGAGTTACCAGAAAAGCACTGTCTTTATACAACAGGCCCAGGGGACCAGCAAAAATTTGGGAAGATGAAATCCTTGTAACTTCAGACTTGTTTAGGTCTGGAAAGAGTCTGTAAGAATGAAGACCCAAACCTGAGGAAAAGGCAAAAGGACATCTGCACTGGGTTAATGCCTGTAAGCTGGAAAGTAACTTCTTGTTCTTCTCCTTTGTGTTTCCCCAGAGCTTCAGTATAATAAAGAAAAGAGAGACAGAAGAGGGCAGGAAAAGGGCTGATATGCTACAGCACAACAGCTCTTGGGGATCATGGACGGGCAGATAACCCTCTTGGAGCCCATGGGTTTTAATACTCCTAACTGCTTTTCAGATGCTTAATAATGTTTTTTTGCTCAATGTTTAGTTCTGTGTACTCCTTGCTATTTATTAAAAAAATCACTGAAAATATCTTCCCATTCCACAGGAAGTGCAATTAATTCTGTGCATAAAATAAGGTAAAAGGTACACATGAATCATGGTAATAGTATTCCATACACAAGAAGACATACAATAAGCTTGACTAATGCTTTATACAAAGACGTATCTGTTTTTCACAAGCGGCTGTTTGAGTCACACCAGGAGTACAATGCATTTCTGACTCTATGCCCCCGAGAACGTATAGCATTTCTGTGAGGCTCCTTATCTGGCTATTCAGGGCATTCGGCTTGTGTATCCACCGCCTCTTCCCACATCTGCACAAGACCCTCTTGCTTTTTTTTTCCTTACAAAGTTGCTGCAAAATGCACTCAGCAGTAAGACACTAGTTTTTCTGTCCTGCCTCCACCTCAACATCAGTGTTATCCATCCAACCATGCTTCTTCCAAATCGTATTTCATTGTCCTTACAAAGCCTCTCAGGCCATAGGACAAGGGACTGTTCTGCTGTCGGTGTGCAGGACAAAAGACTGAAATGAAGCAGCATCCTCTGAATAACCAGAATAACTCCACAGAAGTCACCAGGATTAGGCTGATTTGCTCCCATGAGGATCTGTGCTGTGTCCTTTGTTTATCTACAAAATGTACCCTGCACAACCAATTAGGTCTTCTTCAAGCTTGGGACCTTGGAACTGATCTTATTTAATACTTTCATTAACAACCTTGGCACAAGAAAATGAAAACATGCTAATGACACTAGAGCATATCACAAAATTCAAAGGCTGTGTCAGTGCAGAGGAAGATCAGAGTATTATACAGGTGGGCTAAGAGTAAAATAGGCAGGATAAAACTGAAGATCATGGAGTATAAAGTCATGTATTTAGGGATTAACACCAGAATTTCTGCTATAAACTTAGAAGCCCATAATTTAGCAGCAAAATAAGAGCACGCAATATTTCTAGCTAAGCACGATCTGACAACCCATTGCTAATGTGATGCAGGGCTGAGAAACCAAAGTGTGATGCCAAGAGGTATAAGAAGACATTTTCACCAGTAATAAAGTGAATGAGCTAGCACTGAAAGTCCTACTGGGATCTCGTTTGCGTGCTTTAAGAGACTGGGCTTTTTGGTTTGAACAACAACAAATTCAGGCTCAAGATGTGCTAAGGCTGCTTTGGTGGATGGAGGGAAGGAGGGAACTGCAAAGGGGCTAGCATGCAGAAGGTTTAGGCCACACTTGTGCAGGCAGTATGAGTGAATCGTAAGGTAGGATTGCAGCATCTGAAGCAGACGCAGCCAAACAGGCATGCTCCTGCCTTGAAACGTGCACAGAATTTGCTCTCGTGCTTCAGTGAACAAGCACAGAGCCTTCCAGCATCCCCAGTACCGCCTTCCCAAAGGCACCCCCAGCATACTCTACTGTTCATAATTAAAGACACACCTGAGAGGGGAGACAGGCCTGCAGGAACGACTCCCTCAGAAGCTGCCTTAGCAAAATGTTGAAAAGTAAGTGGATCTTCCTTGCCAAATTGGACTAGACATAACCATCTCCTTCCAACTAATGAAACGTTTCTTTTTGTTCAGATTTCTCAGCTGGGATTCCTATCCTGGTGTTTTGATATCTGATCCCATTTTTCCCCATCTGCTCACACACTCTATCCCGCCACACCCCAACCTATTCCTTCCGCAAGCTGCCTACGTGCATCTGAGGGATAAGATGAACTACAGAAGGGAATGTCTCACATCAGGCTCTTGTACTTAAACATGGGTATTAAGTAGCTCTTTTGCAATGAAGCAGCATCAATATTTCAGCAGCATGAGAAGAGCGGAAAGCCCATAGCTGACTAGGAGCCAGGCAATCATTTGGGAATGTAAAAGATGCCAGAACTTAGTCATCCTATGTTGAAGCTCTGGGAATACAACATAGCAAGGAGAGCAGAGTTTCCAGGGACTGGACTTCCATACTACCCCATGCTTGTTGAATGAGCCACAGTGATGACAAGCTATGTGCAGAAGTACCCCTGTCCTGGTTTCGGCTGGGATAGAGTTAATTTTCTTCCTAGTAGCTGGTACAGTGCTGTGGTTTGGATTTAGCATGAGAACAATGTTGATAACACACCGATGTTTTAGTTGTTGCTAAGCAGTGCTTACACTAGTCA
>NW_008795017.1:4404507-4416142 GCF_000699145.1 Aptenodytes forsteri
TTATTATTATTATTATTATTATTATTATTATTATTATTTTCCATCCCTTTTCTGTCCTATTAAACTGTCCTTATCCCAACCCACAAATTTTACTTTTTTTCCCGATTCTCTCCCCCATGCCACCGCAGGGGGTGGGGAGGAGTAAGCGAACGGTTGTGTGGTGTTTAGCTGCCTGCTAAATTTTGCTGCCTTACATTGATCCCAGCGCAATTGAGTCTGCTGTGTACAATCTCCAGTGCACCAGCCAGGCTTATGCATATTGTAGAGAGCAAAACATGCACCCATTACCTTGGCCCACACTTTGCCTCTCATCCAAGCGGTCAGCTGCCGACCAGTGGCAGTCTGGGGTGGTTAGACTCCAGATAACAAGTGCATGGCTCTGTACGCCTTAGGAAACACTCATCCATGGGCTCCTCTCCTGCAACTCCTACAGGTTTCTTGGAAGCACCCTGAGATCCTGATGCCACCACAGCTGCTCACAGCATAATTTTTTATCCAAACTGGTTCAAACTTCAGCCAATGCTAAAGTCTACAGGGACAGGAATATTTTTTTGGCCACCTTCTCAGGCGGCTGCATCAAGTTCTGCCATTGACACTGATGTAGGCAAAAAAGTGGGAATACAGGTTTTACTTTTCACTCAGGCCAAAGATTAACTGCAGTGCCTAAAGATGCAGGCTACTGCTCAATGTCTTGACTAATGGTCTGGAAAAGAGAGTGAGCAGGGCAAGTTTACAAGTGACACAATGTTATTTGACAGTCAAAACAGAAGCCTGAGATAAGGTTGTGAAAAAACTGCATAGAGACCTAACAAATGCTGGTTGAATGGACAACACAAAACAGAGGAAACTCCATGTTATCGAGTACAGTCTTGGAAGAAATCATTTAAGTATTGATGTGGTCAGCAAAATAAGAACATTTGCACAATGTTCAGCATCACTCTAAAAAGCTGACAGAATATGAGGAAGCACTGGACTGAGAAAAGTCCTGAAAGCATTAAACTGCTGTCTAAATCAATATAGTCTCACCTTGCAAGCAGTGTTCAGTTCCAAGTCTCCCATCACGAAGGCATCCGAGAAACAGAAAGTGTCCACAGAGGTATAATAGAAGAATTTCAGAAGCAAGGATGGACTAAATGAGATTGTACAAATCCTACAATGGGCTTACAAGAAAAATCTTCAAGCAATTAATTAAATACAAAAGACACACATTCACAACAGGCAGCATTTTTCTCTGATTTACACCAGATGAAAATCTGGCCTTATCCTTTTAATGTGAATCAAAGGGAGTTCGTGCTCTGTGAAAGCAAAGCACTAAATGACTCTTGATGACAATCATCCTACTTATCAGGCCCTGCAACTACTGTTTGTTCAAACCAATTAAACGGCTGTGTGCCAAGAAAACCAATTGCATCAGCAATACAGAATATTCCACTCCACCTGAAAAAATGTATGACTTTGAATGAAAGTATATAAGTGATATAAAAGGGGAAAATCTAGAGAATTCAGCCCCCTAACAACTAACATTTTAAATTTAGCCCTACGTACAGACCTGATGACTGCTTATGTGCCGCCTGAGTGAACATAACCTGCACATAATTAGTATACAGTCTTTGTATTGGTCCATTAGGAGTAAACTTCAGCCATTATGAATATTCACCAAATTGCTCTCATATTTGTAGACTTTGGCTTACGTTCAACCTATTTCGAGTTATTTAGTTGCTTAAGGATCTGGAAAGAGACACCTCCAGAGGCTCGGTGGGATGGGAAGAATTGTCCCCTGGAAATGCTTTCCACAGGCTACAAAGAGATGCTAGGGCCACTATGCTCAAAAATTCAGCAACTTGGAATTATGCCTACAAGAGAGAAATCCATGTCTGTCTTTCTGTGGAGTGTCCTAACAAAGTCTTGGGAAACAGACTTGACATTTCCAGGATACACCCTTCTATTAATCTGTAAGGGAGACCTTATAGCAGCCTTTCAATATATAAAAGGGGCTTAAGAAAGATGGAGGTGGCCTTTTTACCAGTCCCTATAGTGACAGGACAAGGGGCAATGGTTTTAAACTGAAAGAGGGTAGGTTTACATTGGACATAAGGAAGAAATTTTTTACGATGAGGGTGGTGAAACACTGGAACAGGTTGCCCAGAGAAGCTGTGGATGCCCCATCACTGGAAGTGTTCAAGGTCAGGTTGGACGGGGCTCTGAGCAACCTGATCTAGTGAAAGATGTCCCTGCCCATGGTAGGGGGGTTGGACTAGATGATCTTTAAATGTCCCTTCCAACCCAAGCCATGCTATGATTGTATGATTCTATAAGAATAAATACATATTCACTAAATATCCAATGAAGTAGTTTTAATTATTCAATTAAATTGTTCCATAAAACTCCAAAAGGGGTTCTTGATTCCCCTGTAAACTTATCATAAAGCTGGAGAACTAATTATTTCTCAAATGATTGCTCGCTGTGTAAAGTCTTTGTTATTTCACATCACTACTATGTTTGTCCCCACCATGCCTAAATCTTATCTGGGCAGCTACCTAGCCAAGAACACATCAGTTACAATACTCTCCTATGGACACAACCTTTTCATTTAAGATTTTTCTGCCCTCAGTAATGACTACCTGCCAGTTCTGAAGAATCTCAAATCCAGTCACCTTTACCAAAGGACCATTTTCTTACAGACATATTTGGAATCAAGACGAACTATTTGAAATGGTAGAGCTATCTTATACTTCAGAAACCTCAACACCACAGGGTGCTGGTCTAAAGAGAAAGTTGGCCCATTATGATACCAACTCTGAAGCACAACGTTTGTATGATGTCCCACTAACACCATTTCAAGCAGAAATTTCAGGCTTGAGAGATATAGCTGATGGCCATTTTCTATCTGAAAGAATTAAAAAAAAAAAAAAGAGAGAGTCAATATATGGAGAAGGGCAGCAGAAATTGACTTTCATGAAGCAAGATCTGATGCATTTGACACACTGGGCAAAATATACCATATTTGGGGAAACAATGTGCGCAAGCCATAGATTTTGGTGGTTCTTAAGAAGGAGGCATTGACTGTTACCTTGAGAAGGATGAATTTTATTAGTTTGTTCATAGAAAGTTTGCTTCTGATATGTTCTAGGAAAATGTCTTTCCAGGTTCTCTTCTCATGTAGCGTTTTTTATGATTCTGATACAGATTCCAGTCTGGGATAGTACAACAGCCACAATAACAGCCACAACGTATTTTTTAAACTATGCATGCTAAGAAAGAAAACCTACTTACAATTAATATCAAAAGCTTAGCTTTCTGCATCATATTATAAAGCCAGACGTTTCTTCGATATTATGCACATTGATTCCGTAGTATGGGAAGGATGGAGATTTTATGTATTTATTTTCAGGGGAAATTTTGGACCGAAGCCAGGAAACAACAGCTGGTCCTGGTCCAGAGTTATCTGCTGAAACATGAGGAGGGGCTGCTGGAAAATTAATGATCAATAAAACTTCTACTTCGAAAAGTTTCTTGTGTTGGAGATACGGAAAAGACAGAAGAGATCACTCTACGTGTAAAATAACCCAATGAATTAAAAAATGGCAAAATGGGAACTTGAAAAAAGATCTCACATACCAGGTGAGTGCTTTCATTCATATTGTAGAAATATGGTTTCTTTTTTCATGAGAAAAGTTCTGCAACCTTCTTCTGCCGGGTAAGAAATCTGAATTCCTGAAGAGTTTGACAGAACAGGACATTCATTTCCTACCCAGCTCTGATGACAGCGGCATGGGAACAATAAAGCAAACTGGCCAACCAGTACTCCTCCAATATCACACCCAGGAAAGTAAAGGCACCATCTCTCCAGGAAAACATTTGAATAAAAAAGCTAAGAAAGGGTAATCTGTGACACCATAAAAACAGAGATTTATGAAATATTTGATACATTTAACATAACATTTTATACTAAAGCTTTCCTCTTAATTATCTTATTATTTTAATGATCCATGCATATCTCTTAAGCACAAGCAAAGATTTATAGAAACATTGTATTTAAACTTACATAAATTAGATCAATCCATAGAAGTACTTGTTCTTAAGAAGGGGAGCAATGCTAACTATATAACAGTAACATCTAACCTTTCAAAAACACTTTACTGAAGGTTACACAAACAAGAATAATTTGAGAGGAACAGGAACCATTTAGCTGCCCTGGGAGGAATCCCACAAAGAAGAATGAAATAAATACTGGGATTTAATTACAGCTTTTCTGTGTGTTCTATTTGAAAGTCTCCAGTGTTCAAATACATGGAAATTAGATCTGAAAACTCCTCCCAGCATCACTATTTAACATCGTGAACATCTAGCACCCTCAGACTAAACTCCTTATGTACTTATCCATGGATCAGGTCCACGTTTGAATGTCCCTGTTCAGAAGTATCTCCCACTGCAGAAGTGGCATTACCTACCAACACAGCAAACGGCAGTGTGTTTTCTTGCTCTCTTTTGGCATATACGTTGTAAGCATAGCTCTTTGCTTCAACAGAAAGCTCTACTCTCTCATTAGCAGCAGAACATGAAAAGAGGGAATGTCTCTCTCATTTAGGTTTCTCCAGCAGGCAAAACCTCCCGTTGGTAAGCTCATCCCACTAATGTAGGAGGCAACCCATTGCCTAGATACCTCTTTCACTAGTCTGAAGCTTTTTTTCTTGCTTGTAGCTCCATGGATGCTCATTCTGTGTATCTGAGGCTTCCTACGACATTAATGCAAGTAATTAAGTGATACAATTTGCATTAGCACAGGCCATCATTAAGCAGCTTGCTTATAATGATGGCAGATAAGTACAACGGTGATAAAATATTTCAGTAAAGCAAAGATGCAGTATGTTAACTGCCAAAATGAATTCAGTTATGTGCTGGTTTTGGCTGGGATAGAGTTAATTTTCTTTACATAATGACAAGTTACTAAAGATGCATGTATAGTGTCCTGTTCTGGCTTGTCAACGAGCATTTCAGCCTAAAGTATGTATGTATGTATATATGTATGTATGTATGTATATATGTGCATACGCCATCCCCTTCTTCCACTGAAGGATTCTTTCATTCTACATATAAATCATTATTAATGATGTACCAGGTACGTAATCATAACTAGCTAGAGATCTAACATGCACTTTTCATAGTCTTCAGATTTCTGATCTTTGTGCAAGGAAGACAGTACTAATTAAACTCATCACCAAGAACATTGTCATTACAAATTGTAAGGAAAAATTCAATACATAACACATCCTACTGCCACGTTGAGCTGATGGAAGAGCAAGAACTCTTCAAAACTGAGTTTGAAAAAATACCTTACCTTTAAACAAACTTCTGATGCTTACTACAAGGTTTATTTTAGCCTATTAAGTTCACATGAGAAAGGATAGTTATACCACATCTTCCTACACGTATCTCTAGTTAACCGCTTGACTACCTTCTTTCCATCTCCGTTTTTTCTGTCCTCTCCCTTTACTTCCTTTATTCTTATGGTTTGCCTACACTGGGAATAATCTGATAATTACAGTTTGTTGTTATTGCTCCCTTAGTAGGCACTGTATTTCAGAATAGAAGTGGCTTGCTTTCTAGAACAGAGTTTCCATGTGGGAAATTACCCCATCTTACCTACAGTGTACAGGTATAATTATTCAGGATTCCTTTACCAGTCACTTTCCCTGTACAGACGAACACTTGACTTTCAAATATCCATCAGCCTTAATATTATATGGCATAGAACAAAACATTATGTTTAGCTTATATAGAGAAACTACATTGAGTGCTTTCAGATCAAATGCTTGTCCAGCTGTTAATTGATCTAGTAAGAGATATAGCCTCTCTGCACCAACTTTGTCTGCTGACATCCCTAGCCCATCACAGCTACACCAGTTTAGATAACCAAACTAATCAGAGTGGCCTGCAGCGACCTGCCTGCAGGACCTGAGGCTTTCTCACAACCTCACCATGCTCCTAACTACACCTCCAACACCCCCTCTCCAGCCCCTGTTGTGTAATCTGGTTGACTGATCTCCCTTCTCCCGTTTGGATAACATGTTCATACAGCAGCTGCAGGGGAAGGAGAAGTAGTTAGAGATAAAAAGCAAGAAGTGCAGAGATCAAAGGCATAACAGACAGAGCTCTCCCTGAATTTACTAAACAACCAGCTGATGAAGCCTTTCCAAGTACCAGTGCACCTTTATACGTTTCTGTCTTGTTCCTCAGTGCCCCCTTTCCCTCCAATACTTCTCACTCCCTTAAAGACATGCTAAACATGTGCAGGATTTATGCTCTCTGCCCTCTGCATTTCATTTTTGCCTTGCACATCCATTCTCACCACCTGCTTTCTCATTTGTCATGACCATTGGCAAAACAGCAGAAGAGCCAAAAATCTATACATATCTATTGCAATATAGACATGTTCTGAAACCAGCAATCTCATAGCACCACAATAAACTGTTCATGGATGAGCAACTTTAATGGTCCACTCTCATAAATTGGGTAATTTTTCTTAGATAAAAGCAAGCCATATAATTAGAAAAGGGAACTAGTTACTTGTAATGAAAGAATAATCAAATCACCATTAAAGGGAAATTAGCTGCATTTATCTTAATTCTAGGGGCCCCACTGTTGCCTCCTGATAGGAGGCACTTCAAGAGGATAAAATTTACTTGACAATCTCGGTGACTTTTGCCACTCCTGTTTGTTCATGCAAAAGGGGGCCCTTTATCATGTTTTGGCAGAGCAAGTTGCATTTAACGGAACAAAAGCCATCAAAAGGCTATTTGTTTCATTTCCATAAAAAAGACACACCTCAACTTTCAGGGATACCATTTAGCTCCAGCTGGCTCCTCTGTCCTCCCACTTGCAAGTTACAATTGCTGGGACAGAGCCAGGGAAAACAAGAGAGAGGCCCAAGGGAGATCTGCAAAAGCTTTGTGTCCAACTAGACCAGTGCATGGTAATCCTGGAGAGGAATCTCCCATGGGACTCCTCCATGAGCCTCTCTTGGCAGTTGTAGCACAGTGAGGCCCCAGGGCTTTGGAGCCACCTCACAAGAGGTTCACTGGACCTGCCTAGGACCCGTACTGACAAACCTGTATTTTTTATGCTAACAGCACGAAGAAGGGAATGGTTCTGTTTAGCCAGCATCCTCCATCACAGGCCAACAGGAGGAAAGGAAAGCTGTCTGAAGTGGGGAGATAGCTCAACCCAGATAACACAGGTTTGACTCTGCTCCCCAGAGCCTTTTCCACTCTTCTGCACCACATGCCACAGAACAAAAGGATGCAGAGAAACACTGTTAGGTGCAATAAGGTGATACACATTGCACCCCCAGAAAGACAATTTAACACCAACTACTGTAGTGGTAGAAGGGAAGAACAAGTGTCAGACAAAGGCTGAGATTTTACTACCAACCATGATCAGTTGCTGCTTCAGTGTACCAGACTACGGCAGCATTTACCCCGCAGCAGATATCAATATTCATCCATATCATCCTTCACCAGCAAAGACCAAACTACTCCCAGCATGGAGATACACTTATCCTGCAGCAAGTTAAACCAGACAAATGGCACCCAGCAGTAAAACTGAGGTTTGGTACCACCCTCCCACGCTGGCAGTCGCCTTCCTAACCCAAGTATTCCTTGATTCCTCTTCTCCCACCAGAAGAAAACAGTTTGCATGAAACAGCACCCACCATTAGCTACACACTCAACAACTTCCTTCAGAGGCTTGTCCTTCCTCAAGTGATGAGTTTATCCCAGTAATGAACGAGCCATGCAAGTATTTTCAAAAATTTAAGAAGTCCTGTGGCCTTCCTCACAGCACAACACAGATATAATACAGAATCAGGCTAAATAATGTTTAAAGAGCTTGATCCCACTAGCTCGCATTTATTTGTTACTTACTGGACTCTGATGATGCTTTAGCCTCTTACATGGATGACTTTTTATTTTTAATATAAGAAGTAGAAGAGCACTCATGCCAACCTCTAGCACCTTTACAATATGAACATAAAATACAATAGTGTAACAAAAGATCTTCTCTTTATCCCTTCATTCCCAAGTCCCCAAACCAAGTGTGACATAAACAAATCTAAGCAATACCTTTCTTTATCTAGAAAAACTGTGACCGTTGTTTTAGTTCCTCTCCAAAGGCTTAAATACAGATCAGTCTGTATGAACACAATTAGAATGTTTTTCACGTTTCAGCTAGAATGGTTTAGCTGTTTCTCACAGAGAAAATCAGAAGCAATTCCAGTTTTGCCCAGGCTAACAAATTTTTTTACCATTTTATTGAAGAATTTCAACACCTACAACCACCAGAGTGGCACGTTTAAACTCATCAAGAAGTTGGCCAGTTGGAAGTTAATTCCTTTGCTGGTTTCATGGAAAACTACCCAAATATGGAAAACCTAATGAGAAAACTCAATTTTAGTATGCTCAGTTGACTGTATGCTAGCAGAATTTCCTTAAGACTCCAGCTCTCACATAACACTGCCAAATGTCCAGTCCTCCTAAGCAAGTCCTCTTCTCTGCCCAGAAGTTTTACTGGAAGTTGGGAAAAGAAAAGAAAGGCAGAGGGTACAACTACAGAAAGAACAATAGCGCGGAGAACGAGATGAGGAGCGTATGGGCAGGAGCTGAGCAGAGGGCAGGATGCAGAAGGGGAGGAGATGAGATAGCAATGTAAATTAGGGGGCAGATAATAAGGCAAAGGTAGCAGGAAGTAGCTTGGGAGCAAAAGAGAAAAGTCCTGTAACTGCCAGAACACAGGGCCTTTAGAAACATGAAATACATTCCCTCACCATTAAGCAAACAGACATGAGACCACTTGTAAAGAATCTTCATCCCACTCAAGGCAGGACACAAAATGAGTAAGTTTTTCTACCGCTACCCACGACAGGGCTATTTCAGGTAGTACAGAAGTATGCTGCGGATCCAAAGAGCTCAGTCATACCGATGTTCAGTTGCAGCCTGTGTAAATCCTGTGACAGAAGTCTGCTTTTTGGGGTTCTTGGTTTGTGTGTTTACCTTAATTCATTGTGCTGTGTCTACTGTGTGAGATGCTACCTTCACCTTCCACGTACACATCGTACATGTGTACCCAGACACATGTAGGGAAGGAAGCTGCTGTCTGTACCATCTCTACCTCATCTGCTACAAAGATGAAAAGCATGTGATGGAGGGGGCAGGTCCTGCTGGGAAAAAGAAAGGAGAGTCTTATAGTTACGGCAAATAACTGAGCCTCTAGAAAACCGAATTCTGACTCTGTCCTAAAGTTCACATGTAAGTCTAAGGAATTTGCATTATTCCTCATTGTTCTCCCACACCCCAATTGAGTAATTTGTGGTGTGAGCTGCTAAGATGCTGAATGTGAGTAGGTGCATATGAAGTCAGTGGGAGGTGGACTTTTAGTACATGCCGAGTAGCATAAAGCATTTACCACCCTGGAAATGAAGGTCTTTGATTTAGTATTTACCACTCTGAAAATTAAGGTCTTATATTTCTCCACATCCAGAAGTGTTGGTATTTCTCACTTCCTGGACATAAGACAAGATAATGCCAACCATTTCATAATGGTGTGACAAGGGTAAAGTCATTAATTGTTGGTAGGATGATAGCACTCCTGAAATGCTCTAAAGGAAATTAATTTTTTTTATTCAATGAAGGATAATGCTTGCACATTAAATTATACATGGAATAAGCAATAAAAGAAACATTAAATAGAAACACAGAATTGGAAAGCTTCTGGAGTTTAGTCTCCTGCTGTCTCAGGCAACTACATCACATAAGCACTTTTATAAATTGATTAGGCTCCACTTTCATGGGCTTCCTGCTCTCAGCACAGGGAAGCTGTTCCACAGCCTCATTGCTCTGAAAATTCCAAATCTTCTAATTCACAGTCTAGATTTGTTAATGTCCATTTTACACACATTTGTCTTCCATTTAAATAACAATTCTACATCCATGTCGTTTACTCTCCTTTCGAGACAACATCAAATCTCCTCTTAACCTTTATTTTGCTAAACTAAACACAACAAATTCTTTGAGCCTTCTCTCATAAAAGCTCCCCAAAGAACATCATTCCTACTTAGCGATAGGGTTCCTCTGGGGAAACGAGCTTGTGGCTATGTGATTAAAAACCATACCACAGTGCAGTCTTAAGTCACATAAGCCCACAGGACCCAAACCTGAAAAGCAAGCAGCTGCAGCACACTGTAGGTCTGAAGCCAGAGACACAGGCCGCGCAGCTGCTCTGCACGTATGCATCAGACTCTACATCACGTGTGCAGTTAAGTCTGGATCCATCTCACAGCTCTATGCACACAGACTTGCTATGCCCAGCACTTCCCAACTTTTAAGATGGTTCTGCATTTCTTAATGCAACCTTTCAGTAGGTGGGAGAGACGTGATCTAAATTGTATGAGGCTAATTCTAGTATCTTCCCCATTTTTGAGGGGAATCAGTGAAGCCTTGATTAGGTCAGCTGTCCTTCCTCAAATAAAACCCACTCATCTGTGCTGTATAGGTGGAATGGTTAGTTTTATCTCTGATGGAGACATGATGTTAATGAAAAAAGGTTTTGTGGCACAATTGCTCTATTTTGGTCTTTACCTCATGTGTAAATGAAGATAATCATTAGGGACTTTGGTGAAAACGAGAGATTATCCTATTGACAAGGAAGATTAAAAAGGCAACCTAAAACTGTAGCAAGTTGCCAAGACAGTAATTTCTGGGGTAGAGTAATACATTTCCATAATGCTTACTGAAAGAGTTTCATTAACTTTGAAAAGGGTATTATCAATAGGTCCTCTTTTATAACAGAATAAATGCTTCCCAAACTCAAATGACAAAGATAGTGGCTTGTTCACAGCATAGATCCAATTTCCACGTACATAATCCCAGTCCCAGTCCAAACACAGATCAAGAGCTTTACGAGTTGAGACAATAACATCCTGGGGTTGATTCAGAGAATTCATCATCCCATCTGGATGATGACTATATTTGGTGATGCTGAATCCAAAGGTGAGAAATCTCGTCACTTCACGCAGAGACTCGGTACTGCACAAAGACATCGGCAAACCTGCACTAGCCTGATCCCTGACAGACCAGATGCATTTGGTCCACGTCTGGATTTTGTATGCTGAATGCTGGGACAAACAGGACAAACCCACTGTGTCCTTACCACATCCTCTGAGACTCAGGCAGTGTGAGTGCAGACAAAATCATGCATCCACTCAGCCAGCGTTTTGGACATACATACGGCAATAGGTGCCTCATGTTTATCCACTCACGGATGGATAATATTTTATTTTCATATATCATAGCACGGACCTAAAATTCCAGTCTGTGCCTATCACACCTCTGACCTCTTGAAAATTAAGGTGAAATCAAGGGGGGGGGGGGAATAAACATATTGATTGCTGCTTATGGAAGTGCTTGCCTCCCCCTGCGCGGGGCCTCAGGAACACGAACTCTCCAGGACCACTTTCCCGCCACCCCAGTCCCAGGGCAGAGCGCGGCCGCCCTCACTTGAAAATGGCTTTTGAGAACCTGCCGTTGGATAAAAAAGCCCGTGTCAGGAGCAGAGCCTCTATCAAATTCCTGCCGCCTCCACC
>NW_008795017.1:4417452-4426412 GCF_000699145.1 Aptenodytes forsteri
GCGGCCTGGGCCGCCGGCCTAGCCCCCGGGCCGCCCCGCCCCGGCCGCTCCGAGCTCCCCTGGCCTCGCTCGCCCCGCGGAGCGCGGGTGCTCGAGGGAGGCGGATCCCGGGCCCGCTCTGCCAGCCCGTTGGGTTTTAACCCCTCCCTTGCCTCCCCAGGGACGAGCTTGTCTCGCTCCTTTCATTATTTTTTCCCGCTTGTCCTGGCTTTGGCATCTGCCTTCCTATAGCTCTCACCTGCAGGGCTTGTGGCACACGGGGGCAGGGCTTTGGGCAAGGTCCCCCAGGCCGGGTGGTAACTAGGTATCCTTCTCCAGCTCACTGTTAAACAGCGTATTGATACGTTCACATAAGGCAAGGGAGGAAAGCAGTGAGGACAAAAAGTCCACACTGATGGAAAAACAGCTATTTCCAGTACTTGGTCTTCAGGCTGCTGTCCCTTGGCTAGCGCTGAGCGTGCCTTCCCCAGTTGGGTTTCTAGGTCGTGGTTTCCCTAGGGGTGGACCCTTGAGACGAGTGCCTCTCCCCTTAGCCCTGCGTGGAAGGGCAGGATGCTGCAGTTCATCTCTCCACAAGAAGCTCCTGGAGATGGGGAAGGGGAGGGGAGGCGAGGCTCACTGTGATCCTTGTTTTTTGGTGGGTCGCTAGGGGTGGTGTAAGATCGTGTTCTGTAGTGTTTTATCCTAGCATCATGGTTACTGTCTTCTTTCTGGCAGGTTTGAGGTGTGTTCTCGTGTTGATAGTGTGACATCCCCAGCTTCTCCTGCTTTTGCTACTATACTGCTCTTGCCCCACTGCCAGCCACCATGGATAAGACCGAGTTGATCCAGAAAGCCAAGCTGGCTGAGCAAGCTGAGCGCTATGATGATATGGCCACCTGCATGAAGGCAGTAACTGAGCAAGGTGCCGAGCTGTCCAACGAGGAGCGCAACCTCCTCTCGGTGGCCTACAAGAACGTAGTGGGGGGGCGGCGCTCTGCCTGGAGGGTCATCTCTAGCATTGAGCAGAAGACAGACACCAGTGACAAGAAGATGCAGCTTATCAAGGACTATCGGGAGAAGGTGGAGTCTGAGCTCAGGTCCATCTGCACCACTGTGCTGGTGAGTGGGGATTTTCTTTTCTCTTCTGGGTTTTTTTTTTTGTTTGTTTTTTTAAGAGAAAGAAATTCAGTATTCATGCGTGCTGCTGTACTGGGGAGTAAGACTGGGAACCTGGCTGGGGAATATCATGCAAAGTATTATGCTGGGGTAGGGGAAGTCCGTGCAGTAACTTCTGCAACCGTTACATGGGTTACTGTGAGGAGGAAGATCATCTGCACTCTGCTATGGGCCCCATATGCGTGGAGGTATTTGAGATACATTCAATTTTGAGTGTATTTGAAGTACATTTTTGGATGGAGTTATCCATATGCAATATTGCACTAGGTAATTGCAGAGATGCAGAGAATTTAGCCTTGTGCCTGTTTGTGCTGTGGTTAGTAAGCTTATCTATTCATAAGATAAGCTGAAAAGAAAATGAGAAAACCCCTTTATTTCTTCAGATCAGCGCTAATAGCCTGTTAAAAGCATTTAAAGTAACTGTGTGCATTTTGTTTACTTCTCGTGAAGAAAAATACTCCCTAGGGGTCTTTAGGAGACATTTTGAGGATTTTTTTTAATATAAAATATGATTTTATAAAGTAAGACATCTATATTGAAGATAGGAAATGAAGTCATGTAGGAATTGGCTTTGTGAGATTCAAGCTGACTTCTCAGGGGAATCTTTAAGATTAATTTGCAGTAATTCTGGAATAGTGCAAAACTAAGGTTTGAAGGCTGGCGTGACACCCTGAGCATGCATCAAAGCCCAGGAATACATTTCTGTACAAGCAGCAGAATTCCAGATGCTATCGATAGTGAAACTGTACTGCACTGTAGTGGGAGCTGAAGAGACGCGTGTCAGCAGTGTGGAGGCTGCTGGACCCTATTCTACGTGACCAGGGAGTTGTGGCTGCAGGAAGCTGCATGTGTGTAATGCAATAGTAATTGTGTGACAGATAATCTTCAGTGATTTGCTCCTCTTAGGTTTTCTTTGTGTCTAGTATCGCAAACATGAGGAAGAAGCAAGTCTATAAGGAAATAAACAATTTTTGAGGTAAATGTATCCTAGATTGGTTTAGGAGACTCTAATTTAAAGCTGACTGGTTTGGAAGTAACTGAATTTGCTTCTTGATTAAGTGTTCTGGCTCATGTACAAGGGAGTACTTCTTTGGATTGTGCTGAAAATACTTATATGCTTCCATGCGTGTTGTCAGCTAGGGTTTTTTTTTGTTTTTTTCCTAAATCAGTCAAAATGAGTTACCTTTGCTTGAAAATCATTTGGAAATTTATTAGCTTAATGAATCAGTTAATTCCTTAACACATTTAAGAGTTCATGTCTTCCAAAGAAGCTGTTTCTACAGTTACAGGCGTAGTTAAGTTGTAAAACTTTCACCTTTGTGAAAATGATGCGACTTGTGTAGGGCACTGATTCCTGTTTCCTGTGACAAGAGTTTCACTAAGAACCTGTGTGATGGGGTGCCAGGATTCATGCTGTTGTCACTCCTCTCGGAACTCCTCTACTCAGTGCTCACTCTTCAGACTTCTTAATCTCCCTCTGTCCTTCTACCAGATCTAGTTCCTAAGAGAAGGTTATGCATAAAATCTCATACTGTTTGCTGTGCCATCTTGACAAGGAGCTCGTGCTTCGATAGGGAGATTGAATGCCTCTGAATGATAAAGGTAGTGAGCCATTTCACACAGTGTCTATACTGAAATTATTCCAGTCGCATCAAATGGTGGACAGCAGGTAGTCTGGTAGCCGTGCTGACACAAACTTCTGATGTAGGGAAAGCAAGCTCTTCCTGTGCTAGCCGAATTTTTCTCTGCGTTCTAGTCTTTCTGTGTTCTCAGCGATGGCCTGATTGGCAACTCTCCCCTTCTCTCCTGGAAGGCAGCAGGAAGTAGTGAAGACCGAAACCTACAGCTGTGCATGCTTTTCCTGTTCTGCCCTGTTGGCAAAGATGTGCCTTCCTTTGGTGGGAGGAGATGTCAGCTATCTACTGCAAGCCTTCCGATTTTTACTCTTCCTTTGAGGGCCATGTGCAGTTACGTTCTGTTCTGCTTCTCTCCCTTTCCTCCTCCATCTACCGCTCCTATGATCCATGAGTCAGCATCCGAGAGATTGGAGCACACAATGTGCAGACACTACAAAGGATGGGTTTCCTAAAGCTGAGCCACAAAGTGGTTTTGACTCCTCCTTCTTTGAATGATAATTTCTTCTTTACTAATACTATAGTAACCGCTTGTAGCTTTTTTTAGATCTCTCAAGCTGAATCTCAGAGATACTTTTTTAATTCTAGGAAGGCAGCTAAACTGAAACAACTGCTGGCACGTAGTATGGAAAGGTTGCTTGTCATCTGAAGTATTTGGATTTAGCAAGGGTGGATGTGTTGGGTGGAGTGTGACTGCTGTTAGTCATGCTACTTACAGTTTTTTCAAAAGGCTTTTTTTTTTTTATTCCTCGTATGGCACAGCTTTTCAAAATGAAGTATATCTGCTGTTGTAGAAACCTTCATTTAGAAATACTTGTGCTAGCATTACAAAATACTACTAATTTTTTATTAAAAAGGCAGCAACGCTGAATCTGCAATTACTTTTTTCCTGTAAAGATGCCTCAAGCCAATTAGGTAAGGCATTATTTTAGGGCATGGTTTGATAAGGAACTTAAATTTAATCACCACTGGAATACAAACACCCAAAATCATGTTGAGATATGTGTATATATACATAAATAAAAATACAACTTTTACTAATTATTTAATTAATGTACAACTACCATCAGTGGTCACAGTAAGATATTACATCTCATGCCAAGCAGTGAAGACATTTCTTTAACTACCTATCTTGCAAGTAGGAGTAGATGTGATCTGAACCCTTTTTAACTGTTAATTTTGTGACTGGTCTTTCAGGTGAGAGTGGCTCTTTAATGAAGAAATGGTATGACTTTGTCAAACAACTTGCACAAATGTTTTATTTGAAAGGTACACTAGGAGGTTTTATTAAAGTCCCTGAATTGATTGGCTAATTCTTTGGTAAGGTAGAGAATTAATATTGAATCTTCCCTTATGAATCATAGTCGAAACTTGTCTTGAAACTCTCTTGTCCTTGAATAAAGAAACAGGTTGGCAGCTTAACTTTTTTTCAAGGTAAAGTTGAACTATGTTGTTTTGTATACTCTCTGAGCACAAAGTTCATGTTTCTTTATATTCTCTGAGTAATTTCAAGACAGGGATACTAGATAATGATGGGTGCAGCAGCAACTTTCACGTAATTAGTGAAATAGTGTGTGAAACTTTGAAGATGGGTTGTACAATATAAGACTAATGCTTTATTGTATATACACGCTGCCGTTTAGTGACATCAGATTTTCAAAAAAGGTAACTTTTGAATTGTAACTTCTCTGGGGGAGCAGATCAAACTGCTGGGTTTTCTGAGAGCCTCAGTCCCTTTGCATAGTGATAACTCGTGTTGCATTCAAGCTCCTTCATTCTTTAGAGAGAACTAGTGTAAAGGAAGGACAGACACCAGCCCTTGCCTGGAAGCAGTTCACTCTCCACCTGCAACTTGAGGGTTTTTCCATGTGTATTTGGTAGCACTATGCATATGGTTCAGTTTCTAGGTCCTGATGTTGTTGGAGCTCTTCACAGAGCAGTAGAGGTGAGATTTGATAACTACTTGCCTACAGTTTAAAACTTGAAGATACAATGGCTAAAATCATTAGGGCTTGGAAACAACTGTATCTTGATGGTTACTTACTCCTCATGTCTCTAGCTGAATTAAAAGTTTATTTTAATAAGCTTTTAAGTTTTTGTATAGAAAAGTTACATATATGAGGCTTTTCAGTTGTTTCCAAACATCTGTTTTTACAATGTCCTCTGTAAACAGTTTTACATTGTACTGTCAGGCCCACGTCAGCCAGTTTTTCTAGAATTGAGCAAGGGCATCGTGAACTTTTGAAAATGGACCAACAGTAACATTACTTGTGCTGTTGATTCTTTTCTGTACCCTGCGGCAGTGCCTGCAATGAAATAGTCTTGAGCTGTAAGGTGTATCTTATTTCAATTTTTACTGTCTTATGGTTGAGAGGATGCTTGTAAATGTTTGATCTTCTGTGAGATTGCAGTGTTAATTGTTGAAAGCATGTATTAGTGTGCTGCTCTTGCCAGCTCCCCTTTCCTTCCTTCCTTCCTTCCTTCCTCCCCCCCCAAGGTTGCAATGTTGTTACTACTTCCGCTTTGCATAATTAAGAAACAATAAATGCTAATAAAAACAAGGGTAAAAATCTATGTTCACTTCTGATTTTTATCTGTTTTGTAGATCTAGTTCTAAAGTTAATCACTCAAAAATAAACAAAACAAAAATCCCCATACTAGAAGGTAATGTTCAAAGCAGCTTTTTTCAACAGCACAAGTTCATAGCTTCATTGAATATTAAGTTGGTATTTTCTTGCAGCAGCAAATAGATTCCTCCTGTCAGCTAAAATATCTGATGTCAGATGATGAATAAGCTTTGATCATAGCCTTGTTTTTTCCCTACTGTTACCTTTGGCCTACAGAAGAGTGAAATCTTGATTTTTATTGTACATGCAGAAATTTAGCAGATTCAGTATCAGCTTGATGCTGCTATATGAACAATTTACTAGAGTTTCATGTCTTGTGAATCCTTTTTCTCTGCTTTCCTATTTTCAGTGAACAGCCAGAGTTTATACAGAAATACATAATGTTGTAGAGGTGAAACTAGCATCTGAGTAAAAGGATATTACAGTCTTTTGACACTGGGAACTATGTAGGATGCAGTTTTATTCTGAAGGTCAGGCATACTAATCATTTAAGTTAATACTACTTCTGGACTTGAATTAGTTGTCCTGATAGTGGTTGGGACAGTGTTTCAAGTATTAGTTTTTTTACCTTTTGTAAATTAAGGCAAATGCTATTGATTCATCCTTTTTAAGTAACTGACTAAAAGGACTAGCTACTTCATGACTCAAAGCCATGAGTTGGGAATGTTACTTCTTGGCAAATCCAGAATTGTGGAGTGAATGTTAAATGAATGTTTTAATTTGGAAAAACAGTTGTCTTTTTGATGAAAGGGAATATGTGGGGAGAGAGTTGATTCTCCTTTTTGTTCTTAGCACAACTTCTAGCAAATGTCAACACATTTGTGATAAGAATTGTGGAACTTAATGCATGAACCTTTTCTAGTTTAATATGTTTGAAACTTAAATCTAAATTCATGATCTGAACTTGACTTATTCATAGTTGTACCTTCTCTTATGTCAGTTTTTGCCCTTCATTAGAATCTGCAGCTGGAGTACTACACTTTTGTGCAAGGAAAACTGAATCCATTTCTAAGAAAGGACTGACACTTGCAGAAACAAAGCCTAGAATGCACTGAGGTTCTTGAAGCGGCTGAAAACTGTTAAAGCCCAACTAAAAATAGTTCAAGGAATTTTGATGGTAGCTGAGGCCTCCATCCCATGCAGTCATTGCTTGCTGCCCCCTCCCCCTGCAACTGGATGCTGAATTTCTAAAACATACAAGCAAGCTAGTGAAGGATACAAGATAAACAGCAGTAAGGTATTCTGTCTGAGGTTCTGAAAACTTGTGCCATTATGTTATTTGTGTGCGCAGTGTTATTTCCTTTTTCAGAAGCTACTGGGGTGAGTTTAAATCACTGGTTTGATTTGCATGGATATCTCCATCTTGAGCTAAAGCTGAGAATAGGGTTAACTTATGTATGTTGAAAGTAGAAAAACCTGAAGATCAATGGCTTGTCTGTTTTTAAAAGTTTAAGAAATGACCACCAGAGAATTGCACTTCTGCAAAGTCATAGCTCCTAACAGCTCTGAAAGGCCTGTCCTGAATGTTAACATCCTGTGAGAAGCAGGACGTGGAGTAATTGAAAATAGGAAATCCTAATACTGATGCAGATGACCAGCTGTTGTGAATGGGGCAGCCAAAGCCTCATCTATCTCTAGTGTCAAATCCATTTTTTAATGAGGTTAAGCTATAGATTAAGTAGCCTGGTTGTAGTCAAGGCTGTTAAAGCTTTGTCTATACTATACCTCAGTCCACTTGTACATCTAGAATTATTAAATTTTCTGGAGGACATTTACTGGTTTGGTGGCCTTGAGGAAGTAGTATGTTGCCTACTAGGTAGAAGTGGACAACAAAGACACAAATTCTATTTTTCTGCTAATGCTGTGAAGCTTTTAACAGATTTTGTAAATCACTGTCATGCTTACCTGCTAGAGAGTTGTCTTGCAGGCATTTCTACTACCTTGGATACTAATATTGTAGATGCCTTTTTGAAGTAAGACGCAGAAGGCTATATGTCAGAGAGAGAGAACTTGATGAGGAAAGAACACACTCGAGCTTGAAGGTTATTAGTGGTTGGTT
The DNA here is from genome assembly GCF_000699145.1 of Aptenodytes forsteri. Taxonomy (NCBI): domain Eukaryota; kingdom Metazoa; phylum Chordata; class Aves; order Sphenisciformes; family Spheniscidae; genus Aptenodytes; species Aptenodytes forsteri. Next base: position 4,424,931 of record NW_008795017.1, read on the forward strand.
TCTTTATGATGGCTCAAATTGGGGTTGTGTAGCACATTATTAAAGCAGTAAATTGTACCAATTTCTGTATGGGCGCAGAAGCTTGGTATTCTGTTTTCAGTAATGGGGGATAGCTGATTTTCAGAGGAAGGTAGTGAGGAAAATGGCAGGGGGAGAGTTGGTAAAAGTGCATGGATATGCTTTCTTTGTAAGTTTAGTAGGTGAAGGTGTGTGCTTGATTCATCAATGTTTTCTTATTTGTTTAGATCTTACCCTTTTTCTAGTTTTATGCTCTTGGCCTTTGAGAATGGTGGGCCTAGTGCCCCTAGATGTTACTTGCTGTTTGTGTTTTAAGTGCTTTTTGTACTTGACCGTAAACTTGAAGCTGATTTTTATCACAGACTAACTAGGTAAGGTAAGTAAGACTGTTGTTGAACACTGCATTTGTGGCACTTACTCCATATAGCTCTACCGAGTTCATTGGCCTGATGTTTACAGGTTCCTCCTCATCCTTTCTGCTTCCCAGGATGCTGGAACCAACATCAGAATGCTCCAGCTGAGCATGCAGCTGACTTGTAAGCTTGTAATTTGCTAATTCGATCTGTACATCTGAATAATAGTTCATGTGAACTAGACAATTAGACATAGGAGGCAGTAAAAATAATAATTTAAGTGCCGAGTTTCACATCTTGTGGTTCTGTGCACCCACCAAAACATCACATGTAAAGACCTATGAACTAGAAAGTCCTGAATTAGCTGTGATTTTGCTTGTGCCTTTCTCTTAATTTGTTGAAGGAATCAAGGGTTTCATTTACCAGTTTCTAATATTGATAAACATTTATTCCTTGCTCTAGCAATCTTTATTCTGTCCTTTAATTTATATGGTCCGTCCACTGAAGTAGTTGGATAGAGGAGTCATATTAGGCTCTGGAAACAGAAAACTTTCCATTTGCTCTGATAATAAATTTTTAAATACACTATATACACTTTTATCAGACTGACAGCCTCATATTTCCTGGATAAAACTTCTTCAGGAAGTTCTGTTCTGAAGTTGAATACATTTTGCAAAATTCTTGTAAGCAGAAATTGTTTTAAATGGAAGTAGGTAGCAGGACCTTAGCAAGAAAGTCAAGGTTCACTTGCGATGAGAAATCGTTATAACAAGGTTATCTGAAATGTTGGCTTCTAGTTTTTGTGACTTAAAAGGTTAGACTTCATTGTTGTAGGTCGTCTCATTTGGGGAATAACAAATTACTGGCACACTCCTAATACACTTAGTGAAATAATATATTGCTGGGTTTCCTTCAAGGTGAAGTTGGATAATGCAAAAGGCTCTTCCAGCCACACTAAGCGATAGGAAGAAAGTGCATCTGTTTCATTATCTTTCTGGATTTCAGTGATCACAAGCCTCTGATCTAGGGCTCCCAAACAGAGAGCAGAACTGAAGCAAGTAAAACTTTTACACCCTCCAGAGTTTATTATTGTCGTGGCTTAACCTCAGTC
>NW_008795017.1:4426771-4463996 GCF_000699145.1 Aptenodytes forsteri
TTTGGCCAGTTGGGGTCAGCTGTCCTGGCTGTGCCCCCTCCCAGCTTCTTGGGCACCTCCAGCCTTCTCAGTCGGTAGAGCATGGGAAACTAAAAAGTCCTTGGCTAGTGTAGGCATTACCTAGCAACAACTAAAACATCGGTGAGTTATCAACTTTGTTCTCATCCTAAATCCAAAACACTGTACCAGCTACTAGAAAGGAAACTAACTCTATCCCTACCGAAACCAGGGCAATTATCATGAAAGGCTGGCTTTAAAAATCAGTTATTTGCACAAGGGCAACATACCTTAAACCCATGTAACTCCTGCATCCTGTTGTTCATTTTGAGTATTGTTACTCTAGTATATCTCAGTCAATCATTTAATCGTACCTTCAGGGCTTCTGTAGCTGCAGAGCATAGAAATATTTTAAAATGCAAATTTAGACTTTTTTGTTGGATTCTATCATATTATGGAAGATCACAAATAGAGGATGCTGGAAGAAACTTTTAGGTAGTCAGGATTCTGAAGGGAAGAATTTGATATCAGTAATGCATGTTTACTAAGAGGAAAATAATACTTGAAGTATTTTGAGGAATTAAAAATATGGAAAATGCAATCATTGAAGAATGTTAGAATCAATTTGAGATGAATCTGTCTGATACCAAGAAAATTTTCCTGAAAGCTTTTGGCTGTGTTGTATAGCCATTACTTCAGCAAAAATTTATAATTATTAAAAAGGGGAATGGCTTTTTTTTGAAGACTCATTTCTACATTTGGCAGGGGGAAACTGGAAAACTTTAGGCTCTTCCATAAAAACTTGAATAATTCTTTGACTTTCACTGGATTTGTCTGATGAAAATCTATAGAAAGGAGAACTTGCATTTCCACACACTTCTAGTTCCTGGCTTAAATAGTTCTTTGGGGACCACAGAACTTTCTAACTTCTTGTTTTAGGAGAAATGTAAGCAGTGAATGTAAATTCTAGATGAAATTAATCTCAACTCCAGGTGGGAATAGTGTGGGCAGACGTGCTGCAGCTCAGGCTTCCAATGTATCTGTTAAGTGGGATTCCAGATACTTCATTCAGCGCCAATCCTAAATATTGACTGCCAGTTTTTAAAACTATGTAGGCAAAGACTCAGAACTAAATGGAAAAGACAAATTAGGTCACCCCCTCCGTTTCCATGCCAGGTACATTTGTCTCTGCTTTTGACAGTGCTTTGTCAGGTCATCTTAAGGCCATGCCATTACTGGAAAGGCGTACACGTATTTTCCTCTATATATCAACTGAAATACTAATGGTCTTAAGAGGTCTGTATGAAAACGATTTAATGTTCTCCCAAAAGGAGTTGATGCATAGAGCTTGAATCCAGAACGATGAAGAACTTACTTCTGCTGAATTACACTTCTGAAAGTAAAGTGATCTTACTGTTGCAGAAGGGGACTCTCCCTTTCCTGTCAAGAAAACAACTGCTGAATGTTAAAACACACCTAGGTTGCAGTGAGTCATACTGTGGACTTTGGAATGACTGATTATACTTGAAATAGTCGAGAAGTCTTAATACCAATTTACTAGACGATTAAAACAGGCAGTCATTTGTGAGTAGAAGCCTTATTGAAAGGTCTGAGCCTACACCAGTCGTCTGTGCTGTCAAAGACTTTGGAACATTTAATGTGTTTAAATTAGTGTTTAACAGTTATATTAAGGGAGTATATTGGTCTGAGCTGCCTCACCAACTTGTTAGCTTTACTTTTTGACTGCAGTTAGGGTGGAAACCTTTTCCCTGTATGCTGCTTGTAGGTGGTTTTTCTCATATTGGAGCTGGATGGACCTTCAGAAATACTTGAGACGAATTTTTCCAAGTATTTTGCACACTGCAGTCCTGGCTGAATTTATGTAGTGTCACACACTTATCATAGCGTGCCTGTTAGATGCAAGCTGCTCATCTTCTAGATGGGACTGACATTGAATCCATGTTCAGGGTGGTGAGTTAACTTGCTAAAAAAAAAAGTGGTGTTGACATGCATTCTGTGCATGTGCATTATTTTTAAGGAACCTTGTCTCAAAATAGGTTTATTTCGAAACAAGTTTCTTCACTTGCATGTGACCATTTGGTTCTGTAGGGTTTGGCCAATAAGTGTATGCTGTTATAGGCAAGCACAATGTTAAATAATCAGTTACTTGCTGTCACCCATGTAACATCTGTTCTGGTAGCTAGCTTCAATACTCCTTAAAAAAAAAAATCAAAAGCACTTAAAAGCTCAAAGTAGGGAACATTTAGTGTCGGCTCAGGAAGGGAAGGAACACCTAGGAAACAGTAATAAAACTCAATCTAGTCTCTGTAAGACCTGTGAAAATCATTACCCTGTGGAATGGTAGCACCTCCTCTGCTGGCAGGTCTGACGAGCACTTGGACAGCAGAGAACTTCTGAGCAGTTGATTTGAAGTTCAAGCTGGTGGTCTTTTTTTTTTTTTATATATCATTGAACTTTTTCCATCATGGGGTGAGGAGAATATAAAATTTTTTTATATGATATACATTGATACTGATTAGTTTGTTCTTGTATCAGAAAAGAGTAATACTATTGGATTTTCTTTTCTCTAGATGTTTTTTGTGTCATATGAATTAAAGACCAGCAGAGGATTTTTTCTTAAACTACTAAAACTTGCAAATACAAATTATTTCCCACAAACTGTTATAATGTTTGCTTTTAAAGAATAGCATTTAAAATCATATGCCCAGAAGATGAAGATGGTGTTGGAATAAGGTGTTTTAAACAAACTGAAGTAAGATATATGGGCCTTAGGCTCCAGAATACTGCTGAAACAGTCTGACTTGAAAATCAAACTTTATACGGACTTTATTCACAAAACTCTATGCCAGCTATTTGGAACATTGGCACACTCCTCCTTGCTAAAGATCATGCAGCAACTTAACCAGTTTATATTTATGGGAGCAAACTTTTGGAGAGCACTGCTGCTTATGATGGTTGCTTTTACATTGACTTTTTTTCCTTCTGGTGGAGCAAAAGTAACAATATACTATATACTAAGTTGGTGAGAAATGCAAATGGCAATGTAGATCAGTCTTTTAATAGCATAACATTGAATAACTTGGTGCTGGTGATGTGACCCAAACATGTCATAGGTGTTGACGTCTGAGTGATGGTAGCATTGTAAATATTTTGAGTTACTTCAGTTTACCACATTGAGAACTTCTGGCGGTACCTAGGCACATGATATCTTTAGCTTGCTTTGAAAATTGACCTTAAACTACTTGTGATCAGTAGATAATCTCTGGAGCTGACCCGGTTCATGTTCATCCTCTGGTATTGAACAGATAAGTGTGAAGAATATATCTACTAGCTGATGGTATTGGAATATATGCAGAGACTTACATATTTGCTTTTCTTATTGAAGTACAATTCTAAATGGCACAAGTGCTGAAGGCAGCTCAAAGGTGAATTTGGTATTCAAGATTTTTTTTTTTTTTTAATTCATCTTTGCTATCAGTATTCTTTATAGCTGAATATGTGGGAAGAGAGAACAGCACAGATCAGATAGTGGTGGTATTTTTCTGCCACTTGAACCTACCACATAGTTAAATTGTACAGAAAGTATTTAGCGTGCACTGTGGTTAACTTGATGTCCCAATCAGGCTAGCCTTTTAAAATAGGCTTAGATGAGGGGACGTCAGTATGACTTTCTGTTTTGATGTCAGCTTTTAAAAGAAGGGGTTGTCCTGAAAACAGGTAACAAAGCGTATGTGGAGTGGGACTGGTACATGAATTGTAGGGGTTGTGTGCATGGTGTATGTAAGCAGATGCTGGCTGGATGCATACACAACAAATAATTATGAAGGAGCTGTGTCTTCAGGGAGCTTCTTTGTCTCTATCAGGCACTTCAAGTGAAGATACAGCTGGCATATTCCTTCAACTGCTTGCTTTTCATACAGCTGAAATAATGGGGAAGTGATGAGAGCAGATGAATTAAACTTAATATTTCTGGCTCACGTTAATTGCAATGGTCTGATACTACAACCACATGTTCCTGCTTAAGCAGAGGGGAAAAGAGACTAAGAAAGGACAGTTATTCAGTTGGGAAAGAACAAAAGTAGAGCTGGAGAAAGATCCAAAAAGGCAATTGAAATGTAACTTTCTCTTGGCATGTAAAGGAATAAGTCTGCCAATGGAGAGAAAAATAAAAAAAATAAATTTCAGCTTTAAAAGGGGAAGAAGTGGATTGCTGCCAGGCTCCTAGCCTGCTCCCCATGCCTCCTTCAGGCAGCTGCGGATCTGCTCCAGGGACCGGTAGCCCTTTGTTCCTGGCGTCTCTTTAGTAGATAAGCCTGCCTTCTGTAAGAGGGGAAAAGAATATCATATATGAGAATATGATGCTATTGGGACAACAAGGTAGAAATAAATTGAGATGGATGAGTAACACTAATGAGAAGTGGGGTGGGAAATCCTGTCACACTACAGGAGGACCAGCGCACCACTTGAGAATAATGTATCGTTATGGGGGAAGTAGCAGATACCAACCACGAACTGTCAAAGTGCAAACCTATTCTAATGCAACCGCAGCAGGACACGAAGGATCTGGCTTGAGGACAGAGTTTTGATTCCTGCGTCTTCGTACTGCTCGTGGTTCTGAGAGTCACCCACCAACAGGGCAGGCCAGTGGCCAGCAGCTCGAACATCATGTGGCTTTTTATGGCAGCGTCTGAGGCATGTTTCACTTTGCAGAGCATGTAATTGCTGGTTGTTCAGGTCTTGGTTTAGAAGGTGGTAAGAAGGGTTGCAGTTCTTAATGATGATGGCAACTGTATTTTGATACATAACTTTCTCTGACAAAAAAAAAAAAAGGTGATGGGCATGTTTGCTGTATGTGAACATGGATGGCAGTCTACTGTATTGGCTGACCATCACAGAATCATACCTGTGGCAGTGCCTGTCTCTCTTTAGGTAAAATTTATCATAATAGATTTTGAGGTTGGCTGAGGTCTGCTTCATTGTTCAGGCTGCCTGTATTAATGTTACTTACTATCAACTGATGTTTAAAATAAGGACTCCTGGCTGATTGCTGTCTGATGGAAAGGTAGAAAAGCCCAAGTGGGGAAAGATAAAGAAAAGATGTAGGAAATCTTGAGTTTTCCTGGTTATTGCTGACTCACAAGAGTGTAAAGTAAATCATTTAGCTTACTGTGCTGTCTGCTCTCACTGCCCTGCCAACATTTTGTCCGTTAGAGGGAGGGTAAGATGCCTTCCAAGAAATGATGATGATGTCCTGAGATGAATGGCTCGCTAAGTGTACCAAATACGTTATTGATTTGAAAGACAATGTCTGGATAGATAAATAATTAGCTTTACTCAAAGTCTGTTTGTATTCTGTTCTATCCTACATGATTCATAAATGAGATCTTGTTCCATTTAAGGCTATTAAAAAAACTAAAACTGGATACGTAAAGTCCAGAATGAGGATGTTCCACCCTGGCTGACAGAGACACAGATCTCTCCCAGTTGTGAAAAATCTGTGCTGTGGTAAGGATTAGGAGGCCCTCGAGATGAACTGGGAGTGGGAGCTGCTGACTGGGCAGCTCAGCTCCTCCAACTGAGGAGTGCCTAGGAAATAAAGCAGTGTACGTAACCCACTCTTTGCTGTCTGAAAAACTACAGTTCACTCCCCGCATCCGCTTTTTTCTCTGAGTTTCTCAGAAATCTGCACAGAACCACTGGTTTTCAAACCTGCATAGTGGAGGCAGCACTTTCAGGATGCACTGACACACAGCGCTACATGCTTGCGGTAGGGCTGGGCCCATGGCAAAATCCTTTTGTGCTCCTGGAAGAGGTGTGTGGCCTACCCCATCTGAAAAAAAAAAGTGGGCATTAATGCTCTAGGGGATGTAGATTTGAGTCTCAGCCTAAATTAGACATGCTAAAGCTCTCCTGTAAACATTATTTAGTGTACACTAGATTCCGGGGTGTGAGTATTGTTAAGTCATAACCAAGCCGCATCAGTTATGCACAGTGCTCTACTGCTAGAGCTACCTCCAAGACAGAATTTTATAATAAGATCAGTAATATTTTTTGTGTGTTAAGTTTACAATAAATCCTTAGGTTTTGGAAGGCATAAAAGAAAAATGCCTGTTTGTTCCCTTGTTGATGTAGTTGCAACATCTTGAAAAATTTTATTTCAGCATTTAAAAGAAAAATCAAAGATATAGTTTTGTCAAATACCTGGTTTAAAATCCCATACAACATATCTTTCTTGGTTGTCTGGTCAGTGCTCCTTAGACTATGTCGTAGTTTTTCACATATAATTCTGAGTACATGGATAAATCGCATCTCTGCTGCTTAATGCAGTCCCAACCTTAGGATGGCCTTTAGAGGCTGGTAGTTACTCTTTGATCATGACTGATTTGAGGAACATTTCTAAATGTAGGTGTATTACGTGTCAACCTTCATCGTTCTGGGCAGTTTCTTGTAAAATCAAACTTCTGTGTTACACTTGAGGTTATTGAATTGTCATCTCTGAGACTTTGAAACTGGTTTGTGTAGCGTTGCGCTTTTATGGCTGGTGTTGATACCCAGCATAGGAGAAAAGCGTCGGGAAAACATCAAGCCAAAATGTGTTTTTCTCACTGCAGAAACCTGTAGGGTGGGAATAACTCATTCTAATATGGGAATGACTCATGCAAAATAACAGTATTAATATGGGGTTGTATTACCCATCTGCCTACTATGTCTTAACTCTTGTTTTGAAACATACCTAAGGTTTTGCTGCTTTTTCCATAACACCAGTGAGGTGTATGCTTGCTCAAGCCCTTGCATACTTCACTGTGTTAAACTGTTATACAAATTCCCCACTTATCCTGATGACATACTAGCCAGTGTCCAGTCTTTGGCAGTGGTTTTCTAGCCTTACAGAAAGTCCTAAAAATGTCTGTTTCTGATTTGGTAAGTGGAAGGGTATGTCAGGCTCGGTATCATCTTACCCTCCTGCTGTTTTCTCTAGGGTGGTAATAAGAGCACTTGTAACTCTTTACTGTTTCTTAATGCCCTGGTGGGAGGATCCCTGAAGGGAGCTTGTCTGTGGAGCTATATGCAATATCACATCCATGGTAAGCACACTGTGTGGATGCAAAAATGTTTTTTTTCACCCAGTTGGAAGTACCCTACTACAAGTGTTCATTTAAAATAATTGCCAGCACCTCAAATGGATGTGGAATGAGTAAACACTTTCAGCTGGATTGCTCTGCTACCGTTGATTATTAAAGGAAGTAATAATGGTATGGTGGTATGCATAGGGAGTAGGTTTGTGTCTAAAATTATCTTGTTTTGATTGTAGTGCTACAGTTGCTAGTTAAAATGCTCAGGGTTTTTGCCCTGAAAGCTTAGAGTTCCTTAAACATTTTCTTTGTAGCTGCTTCATGAATTTGGATACATGTTCCTGTAACAAAAATCTTACTTAACTAGCCACAGTTTGCAAGCTTTGTGGAAACTTTCTGCTGCTTTTATGACCCGTTTATTTTCCAAGTCACTGAATGCAGATCTTTATCACTTAAATTCTTATTGTAAAGTTGCTCTGAGTATTGTGGGGTTTCCTTGAGTCTATTGGAACTTATTCGCATCTTTTGTTAACTCCAGAGAACACGGGTCGGTTGTGGTAATGAGTTGGGTAAAATCACCGGGGCTGAGGGACAAGGAGGTCAGCCAGAAGCTGCTCTCCTCCTTGTCAGTTCTCTGAAGTACCCCCTTTGCTGGGGGAAAATCCTGTACCTCTTCTGTCCTTCGCCTTCACCCCTATCTTGGAAGGGCTAAGAGGCCTTGCAGCCTTGGAGAGAGACTTACCTCCTTTTGCTGGAGGCTTGTAAACCTTTCCCTGTCCCTCTGGTTATCAGGTAGGAGACCTGCGAGCAAGGGGAGTGACGTTAGCAGCTCAGGGTGTGCTGGAGAGCACTGTATAGCTCTTCCCATTCCCGGGAGAGGGAGGGCGGACATGAAGGATGCCTCCCTGCTGCGCTGGAGCGGGTGTTACTTTACAGCCTTGCAAAGAGCTGGTATGGTTTGGTGAGGCTGGCTACCGACTAGACGGGTTCGAATCCTTGGCTCTCTCTGGTAGGTGGGCTGGAGATTCCTTATCACAAGTCTAATGAACACAATTTATACAAAAAATGGCAGAGTTGTTTTTCTTATTTTTTTCCTGTGAAGTGGAAATAAGTTCTTCTTTATAAATAGCTTTGAAACTTTCTGCATAGTGTTTCATTTTTCCAGTAAAAGCTTACTCATTTGCAACAACGTTTTTGAAGTGAGAAGTACATATCGTGAAACTAAACTTGGTCCTGAAACTATATGCGAGTAAACCTTTTCTTGTTACTTTTTCTGCAGTCTGATCAGATGGCTGACTGATCAACTTAATGTAGTCTCTAGCTTTGTGCCTTTACACAGCTTGTTTAAATAAGTGTGCATCTATCTAAAATGCCTTTAAAACTCCTTTTTCCCTTGTAGCAAACATTTGAGTCCATCCAAACTTTCTGGAGAGAAGAAAAATAGGTTGAACTTAGTTGAAATGGTGTATGTAATATGTCAATGTCTTTTTGTTGTTGTTGTTTCAGGAGCTGTTGGACAAATATTTAATAGCTAATGCAACTAATCCAGAGAGCAAGGTATTCTACCTGAAGATGAAGGGAGACTACTTCCGATACCTTGCTGAAGTTGCCTGTGGTGATGACAGAAAACGTAAGTACCTTGTGGTCTTTGGGTCTTTAATAGCTAACAAACTTCTGTTTTGGGCCATGGGCGAGGGAACAGTAAATGAGGTACACGTGCCAGTATCTTACTCTGAATTCACATGAGTTAGCTGAGTGGGAACAACTATGTTTCAGTTGGGAATCTCCAGTGTTCATACAGATGGAGAGTAAAATTCTGAATAGACCTTAAGCATAGAATGCCAGGGAATTTTAGCTGGTGTTCCTGTCATCTACCCTAAATTTCTGGATGGTTGTTTGACAATGCTTATTCAGAGCTTCTGGAAAACAAGTTAGGTGAAGGTCTGCTAACATATTTAATGTTGTTTGTTTGTATTTCTTTACAAAAATAAAGTTAGTGAGGAAGACACCAAACAGATTTCTGCAACATTTTTTACTCCATGATGAAGTCCTGTTGATCTGTAAGTTTTAACCATTTCAGTGTGAAGCAGACTTCATTGTAGTCACCGAAGTTTATAAAGAAGCAACAAAATTACTAGGTCAGTACACTATCCAAAGAAGTGTGAGCTGCGCTCTGAAATGTTGATGTTCACGGGGATAATACTGTCCCTGTAATTTTAGTTTGCCCTTTTGGATCCAGCAGAAAAGGCCTGGAAAAATTCACAGCTGGTACTGTCACTTGATACTGGGCATCCTGAGAATGTAGAACATTCCTAGAAGTTAGAACATGTACATAGGTGGTTGTAAGTACCTCAGGAAGCTCTTCTGGGGAGGATTTTAACTCTCTATTCAGAGGATGTATTGAATTAAGTATTAGAACTGTCTTGCAAGGTGCCCAGATACTGTTCTGATGTTAAAAACTCTTGGTAAGGCATAAGCTAGTGATACATTTCTACATAACAAACTAAAATTAGTCCTGGAGTGATGCCGTGACACAGAAAGGAGATGGGCTGTTGAGGCAGGCAGAGCGCTGAAGTGACTGTCCCTTTGGGTCGGGCATGGTAGGCATCTGACAGTGTTGGCTAGTTTAAACCGATTGAATTGCAAAGTGGGAGGACAGAGCTGATTGTCGCTTAAATAAAGGCTTTGTTAGTCTCCTTGTATTGTAAGAGCATTTAAGTTGAAAGATGAAAATATACAAAATGGAGTCAAAGTCTTTGCATTAATGAGTTGCATTCAGAAATTCTTAACCCTTCGCCTGATTCGAATGACAACAGCAGGTCCAAGTGTAACCAAGACAATTTGTCTTTGGCTTTCACAAAGATAATCTGATCTATATTTTGTCTTGAGCAACATTTACAAATCTGTGGGCTTGTCTGAGCAGAGAAATACCAGCTTATCTTGGCTAAAAAGAGTGCATTTAAAGTGATATGCGTGCTGATATGGGTGCTTACTGTAGAAGAGGGACTGATTGATAACCTTATTAGCAGACCTTGGTGCTGGGAAGTTACAGCTTATGTGTATCACCATGCATACATTTTGTGCTTGACTTCTTGCAAACTTCTGGGAGTTTTACTTGAAGCTTTTCTGATGTTCCATCTCTGCGCATCTGTTTATTTTCTCAGCTTCAAATATATTTTACGTACTTATAAGCTAATTTATTTCCTGCATTTGCTAGGTTTTTTGCCTTTTTTTTACCTGTTCTCAACAAATTAATAGTCCATTAGCCCTCATGACAGTGTGAATACTGAAAAAGCCAAGTCTGTGTTGCGACTTTTTTGAATACTTAGCAGATTTCACTTACCAAACTTTTTTTCCAGCACTTTCTGGAGCAGTTATGGTATTAGCTCCCTCAGAGAGCTGTATTCTGAGCTCTGACAACAGCCCTTCTTTTCCTGCAGTCTGCTTCCATTCTGCAGGCACGTTTAGGGCAGCTGTTGGCCCTTTGGTTTCTTATCGGAAGAGAATCTGGAACAGACTACATGTAGCACTCTTAAAGTACTCATTCTGGCCTGGTAACCTCATTTCTCTGTGGTATTTCTCCCAGTTATTTTGGGCACGACCTTTGTGGTTTTTTATCTTGACCTGTCTACACCCAATTTTTGGAGGCAGACTTTCAGTTTTTCAGGACTATGCAGTACATGCCTTCCAGACTTCCTCAAGAAGAAGTAGGGCCGTACAGACTAGTAGCTGCCTTTACTCTGCACACCCGACCCACACGAGCATGTCCATCCTGTGCAAGGAATAAAGCAGGAATTCTCTAGAAAAAACAATGCACAATTTTTTTTTTTTGTACCTAAAGTATCAAAGGCCATTGAGGTAATATAGTCATCTTGCATGTTTGTATTTATTAACTTCTGTGTGTTTATCTGTCTCTTGAATACCTTTGCTCTGTAGTAGCTTAATTTGCTCCCTGTGTTTTGTCAGTGTGGCAGCTGTAGTTAAAATGGGTTTAAAATCACTACCTTGATTAAAGTAAGTGCCGTGTTTTGCTAAGCGGGCTTAAATGGAGGACTGTTCAGTCTCCTACTAATGGAGTAGTTTAAATAGTCATATCTTTAAAAAAAAAAACAAAAAACAAACCACCTTAATGTTTCTCATTCTTTTAACAGAAACAATAGAAAACTCACAGGGAGCTTATCAGGAGGCATTTGATATCAGCAAGAAGGAGATGCAGCCAACACATCCAATTCGCTTGGGTCTAGCTCTTAACTTCTCTGTATTTTATTATGAGATTCTCAACAATCCTGAGCTTGCCTGCACACTGGCAAAGACAGTAAGTTACTTTTTTCTTCTGTATGCCTGCAGGGACAGTAGAAGAAAGTTTATGCTTAAAATAATATGAATTATTATTTCCTAGAGTTTATGCAGGAAATGATCCTATTTAATGTGTCTGGTTTCCAAGCTCATTGTTAGTGGGATTAAAGGGGTACAAGCAGGCTGTATTTACAATATGACTTAAATTTTCAGCAACACGGCAAGCTTTTATTATGCCTTTATTACGCTTCTGTTTCAAATAGAGCAATTCAGGTCATTAACTTCTAATGTTGCTTTTTTTTTTAAGCTACCTTTACTGATAGGTTTAGCTTCTGGTTGTTAAATGATCAGTTAATAGAAAAACTAAAGATGTTTTAATTATTCTAGGCGTTTGATGAGGCTATTGCAGAACTTGATACACTGAACGAAGACTCATACAAAGACAGTACTCTCATCATGCAGTTGCTTAGAGACAACCTAACAGTAAGTTGCCTTTTTATGTGCTATCTGGTTCTGTAACCATGTATTTGCTTAGTTAGACTGAATTCGTGATGAAACAAACCCCTTACTTTGCTCTAGCGCAAAACACAGCATCAATTCAGGCTATTTTCCGTACTATACCTTTTCATAACTTAGTTTGAATGTAGTGTAAGTCGGTGTCAGCAACTTCATGCTGTGTAATCTAGAATAACAGCTTGGATAGCTCACGTTCTTCATTGTTTGCTGGCCTTTTCAGTGGAGGGGGAGAAGGTGCATTCAGCTAACTTAACGTACAAGGTAGGACAAGGAGTCAAAAAATAGGAGTCCATGATCTGTCAGGGATTCTTACTCAACCTTTTTGATGACTACCTCAGAAACAAAACTTCTTTCCTGTTATACATCCAGTGCAGCTTGCTTTATTCATTTTCCTGATTTTGATTTAACAGAAAAGATCCGGAATTTCAATGTATTAAGAATAAAATCAGTTGATGTTTGAGTATGTATTATAATGATTAACCATTTAAGAAAAGTGCCTAATGGAACCACTAGGTTCTATTAAAATACGTAACTAAGGCAATTTTTTAGGGAATATCCTCTCTGGATATTCACTGCATTTAAAATGACAGCAACATTTATTATTATGCAATACTCCTTCAGTAGAAATGTCTTTTATTAGCACTATAAAATGCTTAGCTTCAATAACCAAAATGGTAATCTTCACTTTCAGGATTCAGACCGCTGCTTTTGAAAGCGATGTTACTCATGAAGCTACCATTCAGACTGGTTGAATGATGCAGGATCCATGACGTAGCTCACTATTAAGCACAAAAGTCTGGACCTGTTTAGAACACTGTCTGCTCTGCTTCTAATACCTGAGGTGCAGAGCTAGTTGTGCCCCGTGCACGGGGAACTATTTCCAATTACCTCTCTCTGAGCAAGTACTGGAAGCCAGGGTTGTACAGCTGCAGCGCATTGGTACTTTGTAGACATCCTTAAGTCTAATTCAGTCTCATTTCTATACAGTCAATAGTTGTCCCTTTTTGGAAGTAAAGCTGCGCTTCTGAAAGCTGACGCTGTTTTTCTTTTCCTTCTAGTTATGGACATCAGACAGTGCAGGAGAAGAATGTGATGCTGCAGAAGGTGCAGAAAACTAAACTGCACGTGGGGCGTCATTCTCCCTTTCCTTCTCAAGAAACCTTTTTACACGTCTCCATTCCTTATAGCTCCACTTGGATTTCCTATAGCAAAGAAAACCCATCCATGTGTATGGAAATCAATTTATAGTCTTTTCACACTGCAGCTTTGGGAAAACTCCATTCCTTGATTTGTGTTTGTCCTGGCCTTCCTGGTGTGCGGTTACTGCTGTAGAAAAGTATTAATAGCTTCATTTCATATAAACATAAGTAACTTCCAAACACTTATGTAGAGGACTAAAGTGTACCTGGTATTTAAAAACAAATCTGAACCAGTTCCTGCCAGTTGACTGTGTTTTGTATTACAGTAAGATATGAAAATGTAGTTAATTGCAACTAAAGAGTGTTCCACATAGCTTTTAATTCTCCACATTCCCTTCTTATTCTGCAGAGTTTCCTTTCCATAATTGACTTTCACATGCTACTGTGTATTCTTTTCAGTAGGAATATGGAAGTTTCGGGCCAGATCAAGTTGAGCATTTCTAGTTTGGAAAATGACAAATTGAGTTGCTTCCTGTATCATGTAATACAGAAGCTTGTGTGTTCGAAAACAGGGGCTTCTCTTAATCTTCGGTTGCTGCTGTTTAAGTTGATATCCCTTCCCAATAAAAGTTCACTTACACTCCTGCCTTTGTAGTTCTGGTATTCACTTTACTATGTATTAGAAGCAGCATGTTACTGCCGGAGTACAGGCAATGCTTTTTGGCAGACTAAAGTGCATGTCATTTCTTAATACACTGGAATGGGAAAACCAATTGAAGTTCACATGTCCAAGTATAAAATTTAGTACTTTTCCATGCAGGTTTGTGCACATGTGAGAAGGTGTCAAGTTTGTCCAGTGATTGTTATTTAGAGAGTTTGGACCACTATTGTGTGTTGCTAATCATTGATTGTAGTCCCAAAAAAGCCTTGTGAAAATGTTATGCCCTCTGTAACAGCCAAGTAATATTAAATAAAATTACATTTTATAAACCACTTACTGTTGACTTGTAACAATTCCATGTAATCGCTTAAGGGCTAAACTTAAATGTAAGTATCTTGTGCTAGAAGTGTCTTTCTCAAATCTAGTGCATACTTTTAAAAAGTCTGCTCTTAAATGAACTCATTTCATATTTGAACAATGTGCATTTTATGAAAATATTCTGGATAACTTTTCATGGTTAACCTGACATGTGGACTTCTTAATAACTAAATCTACTTGAGCTAATGGCTTCACCTTAATAATGGCCTAAGAAAAAATAGCCAATCTCTTGATATTCTTCCATGGCTTGTAAATCTTCTCATCTAAATTATACATTTTTTTGTAATCTCTTGAAATTCTCTGATCTGTCCTTCTGCTGTGTTTTTTCACTGATGGTCATCATTATTATTCCAGTATTCCTGCTAAACTTTTAGAAATGCAGAGGAATTTGTCCTGCTCTAGAACATTAGTTTGTGTGCTGCCACATCATAATCTGCTTTCTGTTGTTCTTAGACTGCTTTTAGTATTACTGTTCCCCCCCAGTTTTTGGGGCCTTTTGTAGTAATGCCTTGCTCTGCTTTTTTTTTTTTCCTCTCCCTGCCCCCCCCCCCCCCCCCCCACTCCCTGCCCCTCCCCCCCCCCCCTTAAGAGTTTTTTTCCTAGCCCTCTCCCTCTTAGTTTCTTAGTTTCCCATGTTGGTGGGTTTTTGAAAATATTTAACTCCTATTAGTGTCCTGGCTAGACAGGATATGACATTGTGAAAAAGGACATGTTGCTAGTCCTTGCAGGCTTCTGATGGTACATCTTCCACCTTCCATGTTTTTGTTCATTCTTTGAGTGTGCACAATGAATGTTCCTACAATAAAACTGTTCAGATTATTCTTAGTTTCCCATGTTGGTGGGTTTTTGAAAATATTTAACTCCTATTAGTGTCCTGGCTAGACAGGATATGACATTGTGAAAAAGGACATGTTGCTAGTCCTTGCAGGCTTCTGATGGTACATCTTCCACCTTCCATGTTTTTGTTCATTCTTTGAGTGTGCACAATGAATGTTCCTACAATAAAACTGTTCAGATTATGCGCTTCAATTGACATGCATTGCTTTTTTTAAAAAAAAAATTGTATCAATTCCATTTTCTTCATGCAGTCACTTTGAATTGCTGTCAAAGTATTGTGTGGCAGGATTCTACATAAACTCATGCTTCTTAATCGGTGTTTTGGTTTCATAATTTCTTTCCCTCCCCCACGCGTTTCTTATCCTTTGTTTCATAAAGGTTTTTAACTCCGAAGTGCTCTCATTCTCCAGGAAAAATGTTTCAGTGCTGACACGTTAGCAGTCAGCTCTATCTGCTCATTTACACATTTGCTTTCTTTGCTGTCTTCTGGAGTACTGTCTTAGCTTGCACTACATTGTCCACTAACGCCGTTTTCCTTCCCTTCCTTTCGCCATTTGTCGAGAGAGTTGACAGTTTTCCTTACAGGAACAGTATCTGGGCCTCGTATCTAGATTATAGCTTAATTTATTAAATGCTCTTTCTAATGTCTGTCAAGCTGGGCAGATTCTAGCTGTCTCTTATTCATTGCATCTACATTTTGTGCAAAAAAGTCTTGAAACTGCAACATCAGCTCTTGAATTTGAATAGTACCGAATGCGGCAGCATTTTTTCCTCATACTGTTACTTCCAGAATTTAGCCATTTATGTGTATTGCTTTGGAGGGGGGAGGGAACAAAAGGTGTATGGGAATAGGATGATGGTACAAAAAAGGAATAGATTGTAATTCCCGAAATGACTTTGCCTAGTCCTGCCCCACCAGGTAAATTCCATTAGTAGTGCAACACCCAGAGTAATTGGGTGCATTCATATTATGGTTTCCAGCTCCAGAAGATAATTTGCACTTACTTAGATGCTGCCCCACCTCATGTAAGAGGACGTGCCCCACAGCTTAGGAAACGCTGGACAGACAAACATCTCAAACCCCAAACCATGCTTATTCTTTGCAAGCCAGACTTACAATTGACGATACAATCCAAGACACCTTAGTAAAAAACAATAGTGTCTTGTTAGATTAAGGATGGGATTTTCGTATGCTGAATACGGTTGCATACAGTAAATCCCGTGGGGCAGAGTTATTGTCTTAACCTCTACAATGAATTCCACAGTAGTGCATTGATCACTTCAACTTCCTTCTTATTTTCAGAATATTAAGGAAAAAGAGTTCTCACTTTTCTGCCAGATGGCTGATGGTAGTAGAGATGGTACTTCACGCTAAGCCACTTTCTTTTGAGGTATTTGTGCTATAACTCAGTTCAGCAGAAAAAGGAGGAGTTTTGTACTTAATTTCTCAGGATCTTTGTTGAAATTAGTAATGTCAACAAACACACTGTTTTCTGTTCTCTAAGTCTAGTTGCAGTATTCTTGGTGTGATAGCAGGCTACCTGTCATACCAGGAGACAAATTATTTTATGATGCTGTACAACAAAACGAGCACTTGCTACTTTGCACTTGACTTTCTTTTGTGCAGTACAAAGTGGTGTAGGGAGACCAGAGTAAGTTTGGGTTTGTGGGGGTGTTTGTTTTTGGGGGTCTTTTTTGAAAGCTTTGGACTTAGGCACACACACCCCCCAAAAAAAAAAAAAAGCCAGAAGAAATATTGATTTGGGTAACCACAACTTATAGGAGCATACAAAATACACTAATGTTTTAAATGTTAGTGTGGTTTTCAAACTAATAGTAACATCCTAAATATGTCTGAGAAATGGTCTGATGCCACCTAAAATTATTTTCCATGTCAAACCAAGAGGGTAAACTGGGCAATAAATCGTCATAGAAAGGAAAAGGACAAACCTTGAAATTTATTCCCAACGTTATTGGAAGACTACAAACTTGAAATCCCAATTCTACAACTGAAATCCCAGACCTCCGTAACAAGAACTGACTGCCCTCTTTTGTGTGCATGTAGCTAGATGGCACGACTGCTGAAAGCCCCAGCGCTTACAGCTTGGCCAGCTTTCAGATGAATAAAATGCCAGTGTGGGAAGGGTGAAATGTTAGTACCGGCTTTGGATTACTGCCGTGATATTTTCCACTATGCTGTGAAGAGTCTTAACTTGCTAGAGGAATGCCTTTGTCATCTTCTGCCAGAATCCTTAAATCGATAAACAGACACAAGTACATCTCTGATAATAAAGTGTAGCCTCAAACTATGTGATCAAGTATTTTAAAACTTAAATTTCTGTATGTGCAAACTTGTTCAAGGCAAGTTTGTCTGCAGTGTAGGATCTGTGAGTTGACATCAGCGTAAGAATCCCTGAGGTGAGATTCTGTAAATGCCATTAAAAGTGGCTCATAAGCTCTTCTATTGCAATGATATTCTCGGTTGTCCAATCTCTTCGCTTAGTTAAATCCTCATTCCTGCTGTTGTGGTCATCGTAATTGTAAAATCCCTCTACTTCTGGAAACAAACGGACAGTTTATAAAACCTGTTTACGGGGGGAAGGGGGAGGCTTCAGTACGGCTGCTGATCTTGTTATTGCTGAGCAGGTGCTGGGTATTTCAGATTTGTTGTAAATCTGTGGGAAACAATAAAAGGAGCTCGTTACGGCCCTGTAAGAGGGAGGAAAAGGAGAGGGAGAGAGCTGTTTGTTTTTATGCTGTAAATTACCTAAATTGCACTCTCCAAGGAAGGCTCCTGATGTGTTACAGCCAGGGAGCGATAAAGTTTGGTCTCAGCAGTGACAGCAATGACAAAGCTGTACGTTATAACATCCTTCACATAACTCGGTCTTCCAAAGAGATTTTGTGCGTGTGTTAGAGATACTATAGCCTCTGTAGTACAGGATGAATGAATCAGCCCGGTTAAGTTTAGATTAGAAAATACCTGAGTTTCTACTCACAGAGCAAATTATGCCAATGTGAACTGGGAGGCAACTGAATGCTTTGGGGCTATTTTATAAAATGGCAGAATCAAGGTTTTGCTGCGCTCCCATCCCTTTGAAAAATCCAGACCGCCATAAAAAGCTGCTTTTGCTCTGTTAGCATCATTTCCACTGGTTTCATTGTACAGGTGGTTTAAATTCCTTTTACACAGCTGATTTGATAAGTCATATTCAGAATAAATGGTCTGAACAAGATCTTGCTATCCGATTTAAAAGGTTTCAGTAGCTGGTGAACTTTATTCATCGCTTAGTTCACCTTTAATGTTAGAATTAATCAGTTTAAATACAGGACCCTGAGAATATAACTCAAGTTTTATAGATCAGGTCTTCAGTACGATTTTATGAAAGCACTATTAGCGTTAGTTTTAGAGATACCCATGCGTAGTATCTTTTTATTCTGAGGCTTCAAAGTATATATATTTGTTAATATGTAGCCATGCCAAAATGCATTAAATAAATGTTAGTGCGAGTAAATACTGTGTCAAGTGGAAACTCTGTTGCTCTCTTGCCGGTTTGTTGCTGTTATAAGCCTTGTGCTTGAGACATGGTTGACATTTTTATCAGTGGGAGGAACAGGAGGAACTTCTCAAGCCGTACCTAAGCATCACTAGGGAAGTTTGTGTACAGTAGTACTACAGCTAGAGGGAGTTTAATTGACTCCACATTTTTGCTGTTCCATCTTGTCCCTTCCCTCAATTTTCATCTCGTCTGTGACAGTTTCAATAATACTCAGTGGGAGACAAAATGACGGCTTTTGCTAGGCCCACTCTTTAATTACTTACCAACTGAGTTCAAAACTACTCTGCTGTAAAACTTCTGTTCCTACAAATGTGTTTCTAATGTTCTGGATGCTCTCCGACTCTGCTCCACTCCAGCTGTCCGTGGCCTCGCTCTTCCTTTCTACCCTGTCCTCCTACGGGCCTGGAGCGAGGGCTGGGCACGCTGTATGGTTGGTGAAGAGATGCTGTTCTTGAAGTCATGAGTGGTTCTAATCTCTTGCACCTTGAAAATACTTATAGGAGGGGATGGTCTCTGCACCCAGGTGCAAGACACATGGGACCCTGGGGAGAAGATACAGCTAGGTGATTGCTACTGAAAGTACACTGTAAGGCAAGAGAAGAGAAGCAAAAGGAAGAGAGCCCATAGATCAGAGCAGTACTGAATGCGAACACTACTGTCTCTTATTATTACCTCCAAAGTGGAAAGGACTTAAAATATATTGTCACTTAAAACAGTGATGCATGGACACGCAGAGGCATGAAGGTCTCTTCTGTGGTCAAGGCTGA
This sequence comes from Aptenodytes forsteri, assembly GCF_000699145.1. Classification (NCBI taxonomy): domain Eukaryota; kingdom Metazoa; phylum Chordata; class Aves; order Sphenisciformes; family Spheniscidae; genus Aptenodytes; species Aptenodytes forsteri. The sequence continues at coordinate 4,446,017 of NW_008795017.1, forward strand.
AAAGATGTTTATAGCTCTATGTGTGTGGCGCTCTATTCTTCTACAAGCAACAAGACAAGACATTTGTGTGCTGTTCTGTATCAAGAGTGCACAGTCATCTCTGGTGGAGCTGCGGAATGTGGTTCAAAAACAGCAGCTTTGATAAATAACAAAAAATATTAATTTATAGAAATAATAATATAAATGGTTCCCATGGAGAAGAGAGCCTTAAGTGTGCCAACCTGACCAATTAGAGACTTTTGCTTCGAAGTGGGACAACGTATGCCATGGTTTATGTACTTAAAATAAGACTGGAGGAGACCCCTAGATCATCACATCCCACTCAGTCCCATCACAGGCACTACACAGCATGTTTATCAAGCCTTATATTTGGATTCTTTTCCTCCTTTGCTACTGGAAGCCTGTTCCAGGTCCTCACCCTGCTGATAGCTAGAAATCCAAATAAAAAGCTTACTCTTAGCAGTTTATAGCCACTTGGTTTTGTGTCAGTTCTGCTTGCTGCCTCAAACCCAGTAAGCATTCTGCTGTCCAGAGGGCTGCACAGAGAGAAATCTTGGAGTAATAGATCAGAGTGCTCCAGGAACCTTTTGCGGTGCACAGGGGTGATAGGAATTGCAGAGCTTCGATACATCTATAATGGGAATTGGTTTTCAGAGGCAGGCCCTAATGCTGCACATCCTTTTGATCAAGGTTTTGCTGATTTTAGTGGGGATTCTGGTTGTAGGTGGTCTGCAATAGTTGGATTTGTATTTTGTCAATGATTATTTAGTAGAAAGGAAAGCATTCTGTTTTGGTGTGTGTGTGCACAGAATCTATATTGCAAAGGGAAAAAACAGCTGAGGAAGGAGGAATCTCTAAATTCTCATTTTGGTTGCCTAACAGAATGATCTTTAACAGCATGGGCATTGACATTTGAAAGAAATAAACATTTTATTTTCTTTTTCCAAATTGCTGCTCTTTGTAAAGACGGCTTACTTGTAACTTCACTGTCTTAAAAGATAAAAGTTGTTAGTCATTGGCAGAAAATGTTACTTATCTGTCTTGATTGATAGGTCAACTGCAAATACTATTTTTGTCCAATTAGAACCAGAGAAGGAAGGGTGGATCGTTCTCGTTAAAGGCGCTTCCATTTTTAAAAGATGCTTAAGCTTTCCAAATGTAACATAGCATTTTTTTTTCAGGCAGATACAAATACAAGATTGATATCAGCGTCCTGGAACTTCATACTTTATTCCTTGACTTTCTAAATTTCACATGTCAAGACAACTAGGCAGGCCTCGTTACTAATTAATAAATCACTAGAATTAAACAATGCAGTAGGAAAAACAATGAGAAAGAAAACAAGTTGAACGTTCAATGGATTTGTAATACTGGAATGTTTTTTGGTTTTCTCTAACAGTATGAAATTGCTACACCCACAAAAGCACTATAATTTAGTGCGTTCTTCCGTTAGTAATCACATCTTTCCTCATCAAGTGGAATCTAGAAACCTGTTACTTCAAGAAAACCAATTCAAATTGTCATGTCTGAGTGGATCTAATCATTATTATTATTACAGTAAAGCTTCACCACCATGCTGTGGAGAGCATTACATACACAAGCATCCATAAAAGTCATGTCCCTAGGATCCCACACCTGATAGGCTAACCCTACTTTCATGACTGATGACTTTTTAACAACCTTTGGTAACCAGCTGAGTGCTTCAATGACTACCTAAAACCAGGGGGTAAAGCCCTAAAGCCCATTTAAATTAATACAAGGTCAGGCATTATTTATGTAAAAGAATGAAATGCAGAGTGCTCTCATGCACTTTAAAAGATAATATCATGATAAGAGCCTGACAATGATTTCTGGGTTTATAGTAGAGATGGAATAACCCTGTCGTCTGTTTGTAGTCTTGAGTCTAATTTGCTGGAGACAAAAGGAAAAGCTGTGTGGATTAATTTGCAGATTTAATAAGGCAACTGTACAGAGTAACCTGTTTAATTCCTGAACTCAGAAGCACCTGAGAGCACTCTTCTTCCCCTGCTGGAGAAGGGAAAAAGGCACCTTTCACCAAGAAAATCTTTCTGGTGGGACATAAAAAGCAACCACATGCACTTGTACTTGAGGTTGCAGTGGTTGTGATCTTTTCAGAGAAGTTCTAGAGAAGAAATTATTCATTTACTCATGATGAGCTTGTTTCTGAACTGCTGGGTTTCTGCTGAAGTTCCTTAAAAGCTCTTGGGTCCTCTCCAGTTAAAATGTTGCTGCAAGGTACAGTGCAAACAAAATTCTCCAGTGAAGGATGATGGTCTAAAAACTGCAAGAACCGATGTAGGTAAGCATGTGAAGGCAGAGAAGGCTGAGAATTTGGTGGCAAAAGGGAATGCTTTAGCAAAGCTGAGTAGAGTTTGGAGAATCCCTGTCTAACTTAAGAAAGTGAATCCTTAAACCAAACTACATGGTGGCACCTCCTGGTAAAACCAAGCAAACAGGTGCTTTGGGAAAGGAGATCAACCCACAGGGAAATATTTGGACTGCCACTTGCGAATTCAAACCATTGGACTTACTCGATGAGCATGGTGATGTAGTCAAGGGGCTAAAAGATGGGGGTATTCTCATTTGCAGGCAGCATGGAAGTTAGTAATGCTAAAGCTGCCAAAAGGGAAGTAGTTTGCCATTTCCTTCCATGTAAGTTCTACCACTGTTTTTCCATTTGTGTTCATTCATTTTTTTCTTTAATAAACCAATCCTGCTCTGTACGGTCTGAGTGCTTGCACATTGAGATGTTCTGCTGAAGGATGGGATCCAAGCATTTGGAGTAATTTATCAAGGCAACCTGGAACACCTACAGTCAGCTAGCATTAGTGCCGAGTCTCCTGATTAGAGTCTGCTCAGAGCATCATGAGTGCTGGCTGCTTCCTAAACTACTTACTGAAATAGCTGTTTGATTTTTTTTAGCAGGAAACCTATTGTTTAATTTGTAGAATTGAGTCATAGAAACTACTTCCTGTCTGAATGAAAACAGTGTCCCCGATTATCCCAAATATTGCACAATTTTTCTATTAAAAAGTTTTTACTGAGAATCAAATTCTGAGATTTGCTTTTTTTTCTTTGAAATGTATTTAAAATTGTTAGCTCTGAGTCTCTCATTAAGCATTTTTGTCCAAATAAAAAGTCCTCAAAAGCTCTGGTAGTCATAGCCAAATGGGACTCTGAATTGCATTTCCATCTTACAAAAGACAGTTGGAAAGATAACTGTGTGGGAAGTGATACACTGCAGGGAACAGTCATGCCCTGGCAGTGAGGATGGACCAGATGACCTAATTTCTCTTTTCCATTAGAGCTGTCTGATTCCCCAGCTAGTCATGCAAGCACATGACTGGCAATAAGGATAAAAAAATATGGAAAACATATCTCCCAAAGCCACAAAGAAAGCCTGCTATTCTGGATTCCATCACCTTGCAAGCGCTGATTAATTGAACGCCATACAGTCTTCTATCTTTATGTTGGTCTTTTAGATGAAACCTTCAGAACTGACTTGCCATCTGCTCTGCCTGGAATTCAGAACTGCTTTCTCAGCTGCATGAGACATCTGCTTGATGCAGCTGATGGGTGAATATAAGCAAGATTTGAGAAGAACAGCTCGAAGAAGCAGTTGCAGGGGTAATATACTCTATGCCCTGTTTTAATAATATCCCACACAACTCATCTGCAACAGGATTTTGGACGTGCAGCACTGCACTGACTACTTCTACATTATCACACCTTGTACACAAATGACATGGGCTTGCTGTGCCAACTCACACCAAGGTGTGAAATCACTGCACAATCGGTTAAACTGGTGTTAAGACAGCTTTTTGCTGCTGTTTGTAAATTGGCCATGATCTGGCTGTCATGATCCAAAGGATTTTTTTTTTTTTTTTGCAAGTAAGATCTTCCCTGACCATTTGCCAAATTTTCCTTTCCCATCACTTCTTCAGTCAGCTTCTTGCTGACTGACTGCTCTCTCTCAGCCAGGGAGTCTGTGGTCTTACAGTGTCAGATCTTATCTGGGATATTAAGTATTTTGGAATCAGCATTTCGATAATGCACAACATTATCATTGGACATGTCTTTGAAATATATGTTATTAACATATCCTCATGCTGTAGAGTTTGTACATGAAATTTTATTCCCACCTCACGTATCCCATCCATATCATTCTCCATTAACATTATTCATGTCGTACCCACGAACAAAATCACCTCCCAAAGGCCAAAGAATCCTGAATGTAGCATTAAGATGAGAATGGATTACAAGAATGCGCTTAGAAAGACTTGCATCTAGGTGAAGAGAGGTGAGGGTGTACAAGATAAAGAACTTTAAAAAGCAGAATACACCGACCAATAAAACACCATTGTTGTTTTGATGGAAAACTATACAAAACCATCCTAGCGTCTGAAAGTGGATGTTTACCCTTGAGATTTCTCACATTCTGATCTGCAAGTACTAGATGGATGCTGATCAGGCCAACTGAGACTTGGGAGGAATTTGCCTCAGATCCATTTTGGAAAAACTGTTGTAAGTTTTATTTCCTTCTCTGTCAGAGAGAGTGGAGTACAGTGCTTCCTGCTGGAACTTTATCTTATATACTTTCTACCACTGCAGAAACCTAGGGTCTCTGCAGTCCCCAATCTCTCCTGACCATTTCTTGTGGCTTTTTTTTTTTTTTTTAGTTGTGGCTTTCAGTCTTTTTCTGTAGGTATTTTGTGTTACAGGATTTTGAAAACCTGTTTTGTAGCCCAGCTTTATGGACTAAATGTTTTGTGGAGCCTTCTGAAGGAGTTGTCTACTACACGCTTACTTGGATGTAAAAGGTTGGACCAGTCCTGTGTTCCTTTGGCACTGGTAATCAGCTCTTTTCTCCTCATGTGGGCCAAAAGAAGAGCTCTCTCCACCCTGCCACCTGTGGAGCCAGAGACAAGGACAAGATACAGGGATGTTGATTGTTTTCCATGCCCTGCATTCCTCTTCGTGAAGTATTTTCCTGTGCAGAGAGATCCCAATTTCTAAAACTGACAATAAGAAAAAAATCTTCAAGCTCTTAAGAAATATAAATAAATACATGTGGATCATAAAAATCTTATTGGTTAATAAGAAAAGTACTCTGATAATGAAGAAAGTGTAACATTTAGAAATGTTAAATGTTTAGGAATGTCTGACTACTGAGGGCCCTTTGTGGAAGAAATGACCAAAAACTCAAAATCCTACATTTAACAGCATATTTCCTGTCTGTTGCTGCTTGTTTTTTCCCTTGACTTGTGAAACTTTTCCATGTTTTCCTTTTCCAAATGGAATAGAAAAGATTGTTGCTGTTCAGGGAAACTGCCTCAGAGACCTACCTCATTGAGACAAAAGTAACTAGTAGATGTAGTTTGATGTATTTTTCTTTGTTTTTCTTCCTTGTCACTCAGCTTTCATATTCACTTGCATCCACCCACTCCCAAAACTCTTATTTGCTATTAGTAATTTGTTTACTTGTTTTCTTATTTCAAAGATCCTTGGCTTAAAAACACTACACGTTGCTTTTAAACGATGTTGCGAGATGAAATGTTATCAGTCTGAGCATCTAGTTTTGCATCTGAATGCAAAACCGAATACGAAGATGGACACTTTTCACTTATCACTTCCCCAACCACGTGCTGACCCACACACAGCCTGGTTTTGCAACAAGAGAAATGGGTGGGAGGAGAGACCAGGAGGACGGGTCCCCTCCCCGTGGCAATGCAGATTGTGTTCGACTAATGTGGCTACATAACAAAAACCTGAGTACAAGGACTTTTTGGACACCCCTATTTGTCAGACTCAAGGCAGGTTTATTTGTCTGGTTTCCACTGGATTGTGGGTCTGGTCTTGTAATGTTTATGTTGGCTTAAAGTAAGTGGTACCAGATTCACACTCATTAGGGCTGCATGATAAAAGTCTCTTTAGGAGTAATACTTTCCAGTAGTGAAAGCTCCCAAGACTCAAAAGTAAATTGCACGAAAAGAAGAGTTGTATCTAAAAGACAAAAATTATGATCTTCACCAAGGAAAGAACCTTGGCATCCTAGGCAGAACCATCAATCCAAATGACACCCTAGAACACCGGCATGGTAAGCAAACGTGTCTTACTACAGTTTTCATGTAGTCTGTATGATCCAAATGTCTTCCTACTTTTGCAGTTGGGTTTAGGGGTAAAAACAATTTTAAGCATCAAAAGACAAACCTTGTTTTCAGTCTTCCCATGCTTTATTGTGTGGGAGGCTGTTTCTGTAGTGTTCCAGAATGAAATGTCCTGGTACTGATGCCTGTAATCAAGGAAATGGGAGTCTATGGGATTAATACAACAAACAAGCCGATCTGATAATTATCCCCTGAAAATTAGTTCACTAAAAAAGTTTAACTGACTAAAATGAAATAATCTAGGGCAAGACTCCTATTAATTTCAATTGGGAAGCCAAGAGTATTTGGAATCCCCACCTTAAATTTATAACCTAAAAGATGCACATTTGTGGGAATTAAAAGGGTGAGAAAATAATAAACAGTGTGCCAACTAGCTTCAGTTGTGCTAGTGTGTGTATACTGAAACATATATTTTATTTATAAATATTATATTGCATATATTTTTATCTGTATTTGTATATATGTATGTATTTATTTATGAGATGTGACCCTGTCTGCTTGCAGAAGACCGACTCATTTCATTCTGGAAATTAGTTATAATCAGATGGTAACACTTTTGGTTACTAAGGACCTAGGCTGAACCCATGCCAGTAACTGCACATCATCAGCTGTAAGTTTGCAGTCCTCTGAGCAACTCATGTCTTTGCATAACTCAGATTTCTGCTCTCAAATGGGGAGAGAAAAATGTTATTAAAGTTAAAATTTTGCACGAAATACATTACTTTAATTATGGCGTCTTAGGTCAAGACTATTTAAAACACATTTGATAGTTATGACTAGTCATGTTGTCTAGAAAAACAGAAATAAAAGTAAAAATCCTTAAAGACAGAGATAAACTATTTTCTGTATGTTCTTGTAGACTTACATAACAATAGCAAGTTAAATACCTATTTTTTAATTAAATTTAACTGTTTAAGTTGTTATAGGAAATACTGAAGGCTTGCGCAGTAAAAACAACAATGTAAAAGTCTAATAAAGTCATACAATATAAAAACCTGCTAAGGTTTACTTACTATCATATATGCAATATCTTTGCATTAATGGGAGCAAGACAAGAAACACACATTTAGAGATCTTACAAAATCATCTCTTCATATTTAAACTGTTTCTCTACGTTGCACAAATTGCACACGCACTTATAAACTACAGCCATTGGTTTATGTTTTTATACTTTACTGATTATAACTTTTTATAGATTAACATCATACCTGCATTGTTCTTATCACTAGACAGACAACATTGTCAGCCACTAACGCGGCAAACATTTTAATAAAAGCAGCCTAGCTTCACTAATGCTTTAGAATCATAAGATCATTAAGGCCGGAAGGGACCTCTGGAAATCACCCGGTTCAACTCCCTGCTTAGAGCAGGTCCAACTTCAAAGTTGCAGGTTACTCAGGGCCTTGTCTTTGAAACACACTTAATGCTAAATAGTCCTAATACTTTACATAGCATTAAAAACATTAACATAGTCGGTTGTTCTCACTAATCCACTAACAGATACATTAGACTTTTCCTGTGTTAAAACTCAGCCACTATACTCATTTCATCTTACATAAACAGCAATTTTGCTGCTTTTCTCTCAAGATCTTAACTGCTTTTATTTTTAGACTATCTTATTTTTATTTTATTTTAGCCCCCTTATTCCAAAAGCTGGTAAGTACAAATATGTTTACTCAGTGGTGGTGTTCTTATTCTTGCTGAACTATCATTGCATTCTGAAGAGTGGGGCTTGGTGAATTATGCTTTAGACTGCTATTACTCATATACTAATAAAAGCCAATAATCTGTATTCTTAAGGGAAAAAGACCTGGATTTGTATCAGCTGTGGTAAATGAGAAAACATGCCCAACAGCAACACACTAAAATTCCACTGGTTTAATTTTGTTCTAATCACTTTAGTGTTTGTAAAAGGTCCTGAAAAGTGATGTTTTCTTTAACTTCAGTATAATTGTATCAAAAAAAGTAGCAAAGCATCCTTCCTTACACTGGCTTCAGCAACGTTTCTCATCAAAAGACATAGAAGAACTGGCTTTTGGACCAAAAGGATGGTTTAATTTGCAGGGTTCAGTCTGCTGATCTTACTAATTCCTACTGGGAAATGACTCCTACAGCAAGGCTGTAAGTACAGCTGGAAGATGCTGGTACGTACATCCAATCAGCCTGTAATCCTGCTGAAGATACCCAACCAAGATGACCATCGTTATAAGAGTCTAGGGGCCTCATGATGCAGACACTGCTGCCCAAGAAGTTGTATTGAGAACAACTCCTATGTAAAAAGTAAGTGGAGGCCCACGGTATTCCATTACAAGTGTTACCGCCTGTGTCTGATTTTTCTCAGTCAGCTGTCTTTGGGGAGTCTTCCAGACAACCCAGGGATCGGAACAACTGTAGACCTTGATTCTGCATAGCTATTTACACCTTTCACTCCTTTTTGTTACTCGTATTTGTGAAGAACACAAATAAGCGAAAAAAACAACCAGCCAACAAAACAAACTATGGATGTCCCTAAGAGTTCAGTGCAGTTTAGCTACAAATACATACAAGGACAAACCATATTCAGCACCATTTAACTGGTCAAACTGGAACAGTTTTTGTGAAGCTCCAAGGGAAAGGCAGAGGAGAAGGAGGTATCAAGGGAACAAGTGCAAGAGCAAAAGCTCTGATGGCACTAGAGAGTTTGATTTTTTGTCTCAAACTTTTTCTTGGTCACCTTGTTGACCTCCTCATCTTTCATGGCCCTCTTTATGGCCTGTTTCAGAGTCCTTCTTTGCCCTGGTCCTATGGGGTCAGCTTTCCTCAGCGTCACAGAGAAAGCAGGAACAGTTACCCACTGCTGGTTTCTGACAGCAGAGTAAGTTTGATTCAGCTGAAGCCAGGTATATGAGTAGCATAAGATCAGAATCAGGCCTTCTGCGTGTGTCTTAAGAGATATGAACTGTATCCTTTGAACTGCATTCTTGATGATATTTGTCACACATTTCCTCAGCAACTTCAAAAGAGTTTGAGTCCTTTGATTACAGTGCTGTTTACCTACTATCTTAACTAACAGGCATTTGCTCAGAACAGACATTCACTTAAACACTCCCCTTATTATCTTTTCCCTCAAGTGCAAAAATACTTTCATTTACAAACAGCCATATTAACATCCCTGGTTAAATATAAAGCAGTATTCTTTTGAGATCAAAAACATTAAAAGAGTGATAACCGAGTATGAGTTTCTGTCCTAGATTTGCAGTAAACTCTGTGCCTGTGCTTTCTGCTTTAGGGACCTTAGAAACTTCCTGCCTACCAGTTCTTCACCATTAACTGTATGCAGTCACACGTCAGAAACAGGAGCTCTAAGTATCAATCTCACTTTTCATAAAGAAAATTTTCTCTTGTCTCTAAGATAATCACTAAAAAATGAGTCTAGCACTGTGATTATTTTCAGGTTATTTCTCAGTTCTTTTAAATTGATGCTTTAGGTCAGCAGATGTATAATAAGTATGAATACTCGGCACTTACATTGCATACTTAATGGATATCAATATCCACGCTCTACCATTGGAAAACTAATTCACACACAGAAAAGTGAAGAGACTTAGCCGAAGGTCTCTCCACTTCTGTAGAGGTACCTTGAGTTACTTACAGTTGAAGAAGTATTTTGGCCAGTGGTTTCCTTACTGTGTCCCATGAGCCACTGGTATGGGCTTTGCAGAACCATGTGAAAACAGGTTTTCAAGTAGAATTTTAATAACAGGGTACAATAAGTTTTGTGAGTTGACTACACTCCAGTGGTCCAAACTGTTTGGAGACTACTGATCTAGTTTGACATTCATGATTACAGAATTACCAAAGCGCTGCCAGGTGCCTTATGATGGCACAGCTGTGTTACCACAGCAACGTATGTCACAGCTCAATGAATAAGCTCAGTGGCATATCTGCTGACCCAGAGGGCAGATCTCTCAAGGATTTTTACTACCACTACACAGAGTATTCTTCCAACCAAACCTCTCCAGGTCAGCCAGGAGAAGGATGAAAGCCTGCACAGGTGTAGCAAGGGAACATGCCTTCTAGCAGCACTCTCCTGAGGCAGAAGTGTCCCTTGGAAGTACACGTCTCTTTGTCTTCCTGTTGTGTGTCCCATATCAGATCTAGCTGGTAAGCAAATCACAGAGGAGTGTAGTCAGGTAGGGCTGGGGAGTGGCAATTGTGTGAGTCACATTTTCAGCATATGGAACTGAAAGGCCTGCTGTGGGGGTAGAAATGAGGCACTGTAAAAATGAGAGATCAAAGGCATATAAATACAAAGACATATAAAAATAATGGTTGAAATCTCACCTGAAATGGGCAGGTGACTCTTGAATCGCATGTAGGTCTTAAGCAGTTCAAGTGCGGCTCCTGCATCAAAGCTCCATCATGAGGATGGCCAGTCTGGGTAATCTGAACCCCAGCTGTTAGATGAAGTGAGCCAGCCGGTGCTCCTGAGCCCGACATCGGTAGGTTGTCTCCAAGTCAAAGACACGTGAAGACCCATTTTGCAGTGGTGAACTGGTATCCCTGATGCAGCCTGCTCACAGAGATTTCCTTTTCTCTTTGGAAACAGATGGCATATGCAAATCCTGGTCACGTGAAGATTTTGGTATAGTGTTCATAGACCCAAGGCATTTGGTGAACTTCTTTTCTTTGCAAAGAAGTGACTTAGAAATAAATCCTCTTGATCTCGCTCACATAGTCAGCAGGACTATTTTGTCTGAGAAAGAACTGTGAGGATTTGGATCCAGATTTCCTGCTCAGTGCAGTCACTTACGCCTATTCAGAGTGTGTAGTACTTGCTAGCCTGGAGCAGTAATGTTTCACACTTACATTGCTCAGATACCAATGAGTTGACAGGGTCAAAAATAAACAAGGAGAATGAAACCTCTGAACAGGTTGATAGCTTGTTGACACTGAGGGCTGCACCAGCTCAGCAAAAAGCTGCCTGCATTCCTCCAGTTCTGGGGCAAACGGGTTCATTCAGCCAGTGGTGCAAGTGAAGGTAAATCTCCCCTGTCCTGCTGCAAAGCCACCAGGTCATTACTCGAGATTAGAATTTCTTCTTCCTCTTGTCCTGGTCTTGTCCCTCCATTGAGTCCTTAAGATGGTACCCAGAGGAGCACTGTCCTGGCTTCAGCTGGGATAGAGTTAATTTCCTTCCTAGTAGCTGGTACAGTGCTGTGTTTTGGATTTAGCATGAGAACAATGTTGATAATACACCGATGTTTTAGTTGTTGCTAAGTACTGCTTACACTAGTCAAGGACTTTTCAGCTTCCCATGCTCTACCGACTGGGAAGGCTGGAGGTGCACAAGAAGCTGGGAGGGGGCACAGCCAGGACAGCTGACCCCAGCTGGCCAAAGGGACATTCCATACCATGTGATGTCATGCTCAGTACATAAACTGGGGGAAAGCTGGCCGGGGGGGCCGCTGCTTGGGGACTGGCTGGGCATTGGTCGGCGGGTGGTGAGCAATTGCATTGTGCATCACTTGCTTTGTATAGTCTATTATTATTATTACTGTTATTGTTATTACTATTATTATTTTATTTCAATTATTAAACTGTTCTTAACCCATGAGTTTTCTCACTTTTACTCTTTTGATTCCCTCCCCCATCCCACCTGGGGCGGAGAGTGAGCGAGCGGCTGTGTGGTGCTCAGTTGCCAGCTGAGGTTAAACCATGACAAGCATTAAAACAGACACACAACTTCTCATTGTAAAGGAGGAGAATCACTGCAACATCCAAACACAGCAGGTTTTTTTCAAGAGCACCTGATTCTGCAAGAGGCTCTGGGCTCCTGTTTTCACCATGGAACCCAAGGAAGATGCACAATCTTATTTGCTTGGCTGAGGCATTTGTCTCTTTTCAAGCAACTCTCAGCGATGCCACATTCGCAAGTGTGGTCTACTACAGCTCTAATGAAGAATACCAAGCAAAGTCTAATGCTACGTTCCATGTATTCCATTAATTGCTCTCGATTTGAGATCTTGCCAAAAAAACTAGATGGCATTAATCCATTCCAGCACAGCCTCTTTCTAGCCCACTCTTTTTCTGTTTCTTTGTAATGCAGATTGTACAGCATTCAACACATTAATTTTTCATAGCATGTTTAAGTCTCCATTTACACTTAAATCCCATATTGCCAACGTAGCTTCGGAGAAAAAAAAACAAAACCAGGAGTTCTACCTTGCAACTCTCACTCATGAGAATAAACCTCACTTGTGCAGCCACTGAATACTGATTTCAGAGTTTGCCCGAAAGAATTTCATTTGCCTCTTGTAAAGCTTCCTGTACAGTTCTAAGCCTATACAACGACTGTTCATATGTATATATAGACATAGATACTGTCGTGGTTTAACCCCAGCCGGCAACTAAGCCCCACACAGCCGCTCACTCACTCCCCCCCAGTGGGGTGGGGGAGAGAATCAGAAGGGTGAAAGTGAGAAAACTCATGGGTTGAGATAAAGACAGTTTAATAGGTAAAGAAAGCACCATGCACGCAAGCAAAGCAAAACAAGGAATTGATTCACCACTTCCCATCGGCAGGCAGGTGTTCAGCCACCTCCAGGAAAGCAGGGCTCCATCACACGTAACCGTTACTTGGGAAGACAAACGCCATCACTCCAAACATCCCCCCCTTCCTTCTTCTTCCCCCAGCTTTATATGCTGAGCATGACGTCATACGGTATGGAATATCCCTTTGGTCAGTTGGGGTCAGCTGTCCCAGCTGTGTCCCCTCCCAACTTCTTGTGCACCCCCAGCCTGCTCGCTGGTGGGGTGGTGTGAGAAGCAGAAAAGGCCTTGACTCTGTGTAAGCCCTGCTCAGCAGTAACGAAAACATCCCTATGCTATCAACACTGTTTTCAGCAAAAATCCAAAACAGAGCCCCATACTAGCTGCTATGAAGAAAATTAACTCTATCCCAGCCAAAACCAGCACAGATACATATACATACCTACAAATATATAGCCAAAGCAGTCAGCATAAGGTAGATTCCTAGCAGATCTTTCCAAATCCAAATATGTGCAAATTTAATCAGTTAAAATTTCTACTTTTTTTTTTTTTTGCAGTTCAGTAGATGTTCAGTCATTCAGCTGCCAGGTTTTGCTTGGGTTGCTGGAGTATACTGGCAATCAGTTCTCTCTGTGTCTCATACATCAAAATAGTACTATTGGATGTGGGCCCACATCCAATTACTTTCCAATTACATTTCATTACTTTCCAAAAGCTCTACATTATCTGCCTTTACATTAACAATACTTCCTGGAGATATATTAGCCTGATCAAAAATATGGCCCAGAAGAAGTACATTTTATCTTACCTAATAGTTATATTCTTTTTTCCTATTATATTTCAAATCAGAGAAGCCTTTTCTTAGGAGAGAAGAGAGAACCAATAAAAATATCTGATGTCCTCTGAAAAGCAGGAGATTTGTGCCACAGATGTTAACTTTTACCAGTGTCTGTGACATCTGTTCTGTGGTTAAGAGAAATCACCAGGATATATTTTAAATTACCAGGATGTATTTTAGAACCAGAACATAACAAAACCTAACAATTTGAAATTAGGTCCAGTTCTTTTTTTTTTCTTTTTCTTTTTTTCTGTAGCCATGAGTGTCACCAAACTATTGCACTGGTGAAAAGAAAATCTGGTAACAAACAAACAAAGCTAAAAAATGGACCCTTTGAACTTAAAAGTAAGTATGTTGCTCTGCGACATTTATACATTATGTATAAATGTAACCCCAGTGTTGACATTAGATTAAAAATTACAAATAAGCTATCACAGTGATCAAACCAAATAGAATGTGTCCCTCCATTACACACTGCAAGGTCTTTTCAGGCCAAACTTTGTGAGGTGTGCACAGTGGAACCAGGGCCCACAGGACCTGTTCACATCAGGTGAATGCTGTGAATTGATGCTAACAGAATTGCCTAAATTGCCTAAAGTGCAATTTAAAAGTGCAATTTAAAATTGCCTAAAGTGCAAGGATGAGATTTAAAATCCCATCCTGCTTCCATTTAAAGCAGTGTCAAAGTTCTGGTTCTCTGAACAGGTCTGGGATGCCGGTGAAAGCATGAACCACCTTGCCAGGGTGCATCCAGAGATGTCTGTAAAGGTGAGAAAGGCAGGTATGAAACTACCCAGCATATCATAAAGATGAGTGTTTTATATTCATCATCCTGTCACGGAGCACTGGAAAACTCTGGAAAACTCCTGAATGGCTTTGTCATTGACATATGATGGATCTTAAATATGTATGTCCAGTTCGAAGAGAGTAGCAAGCTTTAAATATGGAAAGGTGTTTTCTTTTTCCCTTAAGATCTCTGTTAGGACAAAAGTGCACCAGTCAGATGGCAGAAGTATCTTCGTTATTGTGCCACCTTTCCTAAGAACTGGAAAGGAATAGATGGAAGACTGGCAGCACCATCTCCTGGCAGATACAAGAAATAGGGACCACTTTGTGTCATAAAGTAGGAACAAGTAATTTCTTTGTGGATTTTAAAAAGACTGTAACAGGAAGTAACTTCACAAGAGTATATTCCCTCCCTAGGAAGATTAACTTTGATATGCTTCAGGGAAGAAAAACATTATGTGGTATTATAATTATGGGGAACACATACTCACAATTATGAAGAACAAATTCAAGTTGCTTCTGCCTTTAAAAAGCTCTCTCATGTTGGCCTCTCTGCTTTCCTTTATATTGTAGTAATAGCAGATTTTGAAATTAGCACAGCAGGTAAGTTAGTCCAGTTGCAGTGTATTAGTGCAGTCTTGGAAGACCACAGAAGACCATAGAAGTTCCCTGTAGTCAGAAAATAATGGAATACATAGATTTCAAGAGTTGTAGCCAGTCTTGCTGAGTAGGCAGGGGAAATAGAGGGAAAAGACTATTAGTGCTGTAAACTGCTGGATCATTAATGTGGAATGCCATTATGCATATTTAGAAAGTGACAACGGACCAAACAGCACTATGTGAGGGTGAGGTCTTCAGAGTAATGAAAGGCTGTATGGAGAAAAATAAATCTATGAAGATAAAAGAGAGGAGACTAAGTCAGACGACTTGGTGAAAGACAGCCATGGAAGAGAACAGAGGAGAAAACAAAAAGAAAAAGGTGAGGAAGAGAGGAATTCTAGAAACTTCTACAGTTTTTTCTTGAACAGTACAGAACTGGTATGCCACAGGATTCCAGATCTTATTTATCAGAACAGTCTCAATCAGCAAGAGGTAGAAGACTTAACCTCAGCGATCAAGATGTAAGTACACCAGTCTTCCTGTTGTTAACTCCTGCAGGTATGTTCTTGCTATTAGGTCCCATGTTCCCTGGTATTAAACAAACACTCCTTGTGTTACACAAACATGAATGATGGTTTACTGTTGGGTTTTTTCCCATGTTTTGGCGGTTATTTTACTTTGAGAAAGTCTCAAGTGCTTTTAAGGAAATTTTTGCAGATGATCATGAAAGTGGAAGAGACTTAGGAACTCATTCATTCCATCCTCCTCCCAAAGGAAGAACACTCCTTGTAAGACACTGCACTTCCCAGGACTTCACCCAACTTAGGTTCAAAAGCCACAAGTAATAGGGGTTCCAATAATTCCCATGGGAAAATATGCAGCTTTATGCAGCCTACCGTCTCCCACATGGGTTGGGTGGGGCTCTGCTTATCTCTAGCTCAGAACCAAGACCAGGCCTTTTTCCTCGGGGCATCATTTACTATTCATTCACAAACCAAAGGTAATCCTCAGCTCAGAACAGACCAGGCCTTTTTCCTCGGGGCATCATTTACTATTCATTCACAAACCAAAGGTAATCCCCAATCCTCCCCCAGGGCCTGCCACAAAATCTAGTTTCCTTTCTAAGTGAATTATTAAATTGTATATTTTAGGAATCACTCTGGTTAGTGGGATAACCTCTTTTATCAAATACTTGTTCTTAAAGGAACTCTTCTTCTGAAGAGGGTTAGCTGTCCAGTTAGCTGTCCAGTTAGCTGTCTCTGCACTTCCCTAGCTTTTGTTATTAACACAGGAAAACACATTTTAATGGCTATATATATTCAATTCTTTTGTTTCTTTTTTTTATTCAATGTGCTGTACTTCTGCTGTTCCTCACCAAAACACACTACATGCTGGTTCCCATTCATTTCTAATCATAACCTATGTATTTATCATATCCTTGTTTAGGCCATAATCGCATTAATAAAATGGCTCAAATTCCTTAATGGGGGAAGAGAAGAATGCATTCCTATCAATACTAGGTATCAACACACTCCCAAAGTGCACTTGTACTGGACACAAGATGATATGTTTGTATAAATAAATTAAAAAAAAAAAAAATCACACCCAGACATGCCATCAAACTAACCTACTGATACAAAATAAATTATTGTTATTAATGTGGAATAAACAATATTGCTAAATCAATTACACTTTTCCTAATTACTGTTTACTGTTTTGCTATTACATTGTCTAAAGACCTTAATCTAATAACTCCATTGTAATGGGCTCTGCCAAAACACTAATCACAAACAGTCGATAACCCTAAAAATATTTACAAGCAATCAACTTTTATTGTTAAGGTGTCCTTGTGAGAGAAAAAGTAAATGGAAGAAACAAACATATTCAGTGGGAAATTCAAGTGATAAGAAAAAGAAACCTTTTACCTGGCTTTCTGTATCTTGTTTTGACAAGTTACAGAACAATGAGAGATAAGAAAGCCCACACATCGATAAAAAAATGGATCCATACTGGGACCTCTGCTGTTCAATATATGATCTGAAAACAGGGATAAATAGTTTGCAGATAAAACAAGACTATTCCAAAAAGTTCCATCTAAAGTTGATTCTAAGAGCTGCAGAAAGATCCTGCAATCTGATAAAATGGCAAATGAAAATTGATGTTTATAAATGCCAAGTATAACCTTCACCAAATACCCACAATGATGAGCACTTGTTTAGTTGTTACTACTTTGGAAAGAGATCTTGGAAAGCTGGTGGAGCATCAACTACCTGAAATCTCAACTCTGTACTCAGCGAAGGTCAAAAAATAGGAAAGTCACTAGAATTAAGACAAGAGCAGAGGAAAATGATATATATTTCAGAATGGGTATACTATATCTAAAAAAATACAGAAAGAGGTAACTAGAACAAGCACAAATACGAAATAATTCCACACAAGGGAAGACTAACCAAAATAAGACTTTTCATTTGGGGAAAAAAAAAGCCTCAGAGGGTTATGATAGAACTCATGAATGACATCAAAGGAAAGAGTTATAAAAGGTACAAAACTCAACAATAAATCCTTTGCAAGAGGATTTGAGAGGATTTCAGTAATCTTACTGTACCAAGTGCCAGAAGCTTGTTAGGTTCTGAAACCCACCAACTGAACTGGGTATAAAAGCAGCACTTGGAGATGATAAGGCCATAGTGGAAAACCTAAAAGAACTTCCTGTGTCTGTGTTCCTCTGCTGGAACACTTCATCATCAGCCTTCTCTTTGATCTGTTTCAAACTGAAATGCTGACTTAAAAAAAGGTTCATGAATTCGCAGAAGGCAAGGGCAGGGACTGGGAGAATGAAGAACCACCCACTGTGGGAGAAGATCAGGTTCGAGACCATCTAAGGCACCTGAAGGTGCACAAGTCCATGTGACCCGATGAGATCCATCCACAGGTCCTGAAGGAACTGGCGGATGAAGTTGCTAAGCCACTATCCATCATATTTGAGAAGTCGTGGCAGTCCGGTGAAGTTCCCACTGACTGGAAAAGGGGAAACATA
>NW_008795017.1:4465279-4467787 GCF_000699145.1 Aptenodytes forsteri
GGCGCTTAGGGACATGGTTTAGTGGGCATGGTGGTGTTGGGTTGACGGTTGGACTCTGTGATCTTAGAGGTCTTTTCCAACCTCTATGATTCTATGATTCTATGAATTAAGAGTAGACAAAATGAACAGTAACAGATTCTCCAGACTAGCTGGTGTTCATCCAAGAAGCTCGAGGATGCAATAACTGAAATTCTAACCGTGGTGTAAATCCTTGCTTAAAACTTTCTTGGCATCTGAGGAGTGGATTGTATCAAATGTTACATTATTTTTTAAAAATGTTTCTAGGGGAAAGCTGGAGAACTACTGACCATTAAAACCGACACCTGTTCTGCACAGATTAGTAGCAACTAGAATTAGTGCATACGTGGACAGATATGATTTACTAGGGAAAGGTCAACATGGGTTTTGTCAACATTGTTTTTCCAAAGAGAAGTCTTGCCTTATAAACTTTCTGAAGGTGTCAGCAAGCACTTGGATGAGAGGGATTGGAGAGATACAGTTTGCTGAGACTTCTGAAAGACTTTCAACACTTTTTTTGCCAAAGGCTCTTAAGGAGACTAAGCAACCATGGGATAAGAGAGAAGATCCCTGCATGGATTAAAATGTGGTTAAAAGACTAAGAGTAAATGGTCAGTTTTCACAGTGGAAAGAAGTCACTAATGCACCTTCACATCTCTGTGCTTATTCATAAAGAATTTGAATAAGGAGGTGAGGAGTGACGAGACAAAGCTTGCTGATGATACCATGTTATTCATGGAAGGAAAGAAAAGGTGTGGCTGAGAATTGCAGAAAGACTTTTCAATACTCAGGGCTCAATTACCCACACTCATGCTCTATGATATGGGAGACATCTTAATGTTTCTGGCACAGGACCTAATGGAGACCCATACTCTTCTGAAGCCTTGGTAAGACACCCTATGTCATCTGAAATAGCAGTAGACACCTACATACGGGCAACTGAGTTGAGCCTTCAGTGACTGGCAGTAAAATGATAGATGGTCGTGAATACAGATAGATGCAAAGTGATGCACGTGGCGAAAACACCGTTCTACATTAGATGTAGAATAATGGTGTCTGAACTGACCATTACACTTCAGGAGTGAGATCTTGGAAATTTAATATTATTTGTAGGACAATGGCAGCTCAGTGGAGATCAACAGCACATTGAATGTTAGAAATATTTAGGAACAATATTGAGAACAAGATAGCGAATATTGTTATGCCACTTTATAAATCCACTGTATGCAGTTCCAGCCCCACCACCACAAACAGGAATAGTAGAATTGGAAAAGTTCATAGAGTAGCAACAAACACATTCCATTGAAAGAACAACTAAATTTCACTTGGACTTGTCCGTCTGTAAGAGAAGCCTTGTCAGGCTGAAAGGAGATCTCATGGAGGCTATAAAGTGATGACCGGCATAGAGAAAGCAAAATTGTTTGCTGTCCTTTCCAAAGCAAGAAGCAGGGATCATCAAATGGTGTCAGGAAATGTCACGTTGAAAGCGATTCTTCATATACGCGATTACCCTGTGGAACTCCCTGCCACAAGATGTTATGGATGCTACAAGTTTACAAGCAGTAGAGGGTCAACTGGACAAACGTCTGGAGGAGATACATTGAGAGCTGCTACCAGAGGAAGAAGACACTACCTCTGATTTAGGAAGTCAATAGATGCAAATTGTTGGAAATTCAAAACAGACCCACTGGAAGCTTCACCAGCTGTTTGGCCTCTTATAATCTTCCCATCTTCGGAAACATACACTCTTGGTTTGAGCAATGTGTTATGAAAAATTGAGTAAGGAATAGTTACTCATGCTACAGCTATTTAAGCATTTCAGGTTAACTAACGAACGTGGCAAAATGGGTGATGGTGAGGGTTTTTCTCCATTTTTGCTGAGCACATAATTTGCAACCATCTCTGCCAGAGGCATCTGCAAATACATACGAGATCGAGCTGATTTCAGAAAATGTTGACTGGCACACAGCACAGCTGTAACCCAAGTAACCCCTTCATATATTTTTATTGCAATAAGCTGTGCTGTTTGGGAACAGTTGACTCCCGGACCCATCACTCATTATTTGTACCGGGTGCCACAAACAATCCTCAGTTGTACTACGAAAACTACACAAAACCTAGTAAAGTTATCTACTTCAGTCACTCGCATGTGTGTACTGAGAGGAAGCTATCTTCCGCCAGTTGCAAACACAACTGTACGAGGTATCGCTGTGCCGGAGCCTGCCCCAGGGCGGGCCTGCATCCCCAACTCACCCCAAAGAGGGGCTGCAGAAACACCGAGCCCCCTCCCTTTCCAGGGGGGCAGACGGGAGGCCTGTTCCCCCTCCAGGAGACCGGTAAGGGCGCCGTGGTGAGGATGCCCCGAGAGAGCGAGTGCCCTTGGTGGGCGGAACGCTGCACCCAGCGCCTCACACCCTCCCCGCGCAGCCTGCGGAAGAGAGCAGCCGCGCTGGCAGCGCCCACGTCGCACCGCGGGCGATCTCTCCCCCC
>NW_008795017.1:4468722-4470809 GCF_000699145.1 Aptenodytes forsteri
GCTGTGGCCTGCTCCTGTGCCTGCCTCCGGGTGGGTGGGTGTGTGCTGGGGAGCGTCCAGGGCACAGGGGTCCCTGGACATCATGTAGGCCCCGTCACCTCCCGATGTGGCAGTGGTCCCCCTTTAGCTGAAGGCATCACTGATGGGGGCAGTGTTTGGGGGTCATTGCTCTCTGCAGGGGGGCGATGAGACCACGTTATCTTCACACTCGAGGTCTGCTAAAGAGTTTTCCTCACAGCAGTTTGCGTTATATTACGGCAGGATAATCATATAAATGGCTTCCCTTCATAGTTCTGGTTGGAGAGTCACCGTTGCAGAGAGAGCCTGAAGCTATTGGAGCTGAACGTGACTTCTAGAAAGCTTAACACAGAGGAGAACCGTTGCTTTACTTAACTTCCATAAACTTAGTTTTGCATCTAAACTTTTACTTCGGAGTGAAGAAGTTGCAAACTTCTGTTCGATAAGCAAAAGCTTATCACTGAAATGGCAGATGAGCTCTTGCGAGAGGCAGTGGTCATGTCTTACAGTCAGATGTCCTGTCTCCAGTTGGTGTGGCCAGTGGTGACTGCTTCAATCCCCTTTCTTTGCTTAGATCTCTTGGCAGATTTCCCGACAGGCATCCAGGCTGCGCCTCTGTCCTCCTTTCCCGCACCTGAGGTGGACTTGTGGTTCTGTGCAGACCTCAGCAGTTGGTGACTGCAGGAAGCTGGGAAGGATAGGGTTCAGTGGTGGATGCTCCAGGAAGCGTAACAGAAACAGAACAAACACAGCGTATCCTTTCAATGTCAGACAGGTCAGGGAGCTCCTCAAACAGAGGTTGCATCTTGAGCTGTCAGATTTTTATGCGTTGTAAAGGACCTATCTGCTGTGAATTTGCCTAATGTTTATCTGATAGCTTTTGTGTTCTTGGCCTCCGTACCACCATGCCTGCACTATGAGCTCTTCAATTTTATGAAATACTGCATGGAGGGAAAACTTTCTTCTGTTTCTAAACTTTGACTATTTCTGTTGTCAGAAATGGTCAATATGGAAGAATTATTAATTTTCTTCATACCTTTAGCGACTTACAGACCTATGTAATTTCTCTCCTTTGTAATCTCTTTTTTTTTTGAGTGGGAAAATCTTAGTCTATATAATAATTCTTAGTATGGGAAAAAAATCATTACTTTGTTGGTCTTTGTTACTTTTGTCTATATACTTTCTATTTATATTAGATTTTTGGTTTTATTTATTTGATATGTATGACCAGGACTGCAAGGCAATATTTGTGATACAAAGGTACCATGGATTTACAGTGATGAATGCTTTTGGTTTTGTTTTCTTTCTCAGTAGTTTTTTGGCCTTTTTTTGTTGTTTAATAGTAACTCCAAGATCTCTTTTCTTTTTTCTTTTTTTAATTTTTTACTTTTGAGTGGCAATAACTATGCTGAAATACTTTGCTGCATGGATATAGTGAGGATTTATTTTCCTCATGGGTTATTTAACACATTCACACACTGAATTTTATCAAACATTTTGTTCTGTTGTTCAGTAAACTAAATACATAAAAGCATTTTGTGAGGGAGCTTGAAAAATCCAGGTGTGCTCCATTAACTGTGTTACATTTATCCACACACTTCACTCTTTCAGAATGCTAATATATATGAGGCACTAATTCCCTAGTATCTTATTTAGCCACAGGTCTAGTAATTCACACTTTGGTGTTGTTATTACCTGTTTGTCAGGTAGGGACATTGAGCATATGTCTTCATTAGGCCCCTAGATGATACCTGGAGTGGAAATTGGTCCTGCACTTACCACCTTTCAGGCCACCTGCAGCAAGACCAGTGGCACCGTACTTGCGTACCATGACCAGTTTAATTTATTCAATGCTTTATAACTCTTGGGATAATACATTCATGTCCTGTTGACTTATTGCTCATTTTCTTGGCTTGTTCTAAGCCCCCTTTCTTGAGTCTTGGAGGCAGGTCTTTAGATTCATCCTATGATGTTATTGGCCTTCTTGGCCGCCTGGGCACACTGCCGGCTCATGTTCAGCCAGCTGTCAACCAGCACCCCCAGGTCCTTTTCCGACAGGCAGCTTTCCA
>NW_008795017.1:4472493-4497007 GCF_000699145.1 Aptenodytes forsteri
TTGTATTTCCAGCAGACATCTGGTAAGTTGAAGTCCCCCCCAAGAACAAGAGCTAGTGATTGTGAGACTTCTCCCAGCTGTGTATAGAATATTTATTCTGCCTCTTCATCCTGATTGGGTCGTCTTGTCCTGGTTTCGGTCAATGAAAACACTCCCTAACATACAGGACTACCCCACCACCTCTCCTTCCTTGCCTATTTCAAGTATTAGCTTTACGCCTTTTACAAGCTGCTCTTCAAAATATCTTTGCCTACTTTACTGTGGTTTTATGTTCATCTTTTGCTGGAGTTCTGTTGTCCTCATCTTACACACAGCTTGGTTTTCTGAAATACCATCTTTTCCTTCTAATAACTTCAACTTTGCTATTTTGAGAGCTCTGTTTAACCACAGAGCTTGAGTTTTATGAACCAAAATCAGATTTCTGGCGAGCAGTATCTTTAAGGAAGTTTCAAGGATTACCATTTTGTGATTTCTATTAAGAACTTTCTTGCTCGTTTCTCTAAAAGTTCAGTTTTTCAGGAAGGAAAAAAATTATTACACAGTGAAAAATAGAATTTGACAAAGAACAGAATAAGTAGATAAAAAGACGTGGGTCATTTCCCAGCATTTCTCAGCTGAAGTAATCTTAGGGTGTGGTGCTTCAGCAGTCTAAACTGATCTAAATGGGACTGCCACAATCCTGGCCTCAGTTTTGTGATCCCTTCCCCATTCCTGTGAGCACATTCATGGAGCTAAGCCGCCTGGAAGCTAATTGCTTTTTTTTTTCGGTAAGGGGTAGGGTGTCTGCGTTCGGGTGTTTTCTGTTTGTGGAGTCCGCTCCCTGGACTAGCTTACAGTGTGACTGTCCAAGTACCCGTCCTGCGTGTTGGGGGGTGGTAGTGGTTGTGTTCAAGGTGAGGGATGAAATCAACCTCAGTTTGTTGCCTTTAGATGATCTGGAAGTGGTGCTCTTTTTAAGAACGTTGACAGCAGGGATTAATTTCTGTGAGAAGTGTGACTCTACTAGTCAATACAATAACTGTTATTATAGTTTTTCCTCTGAAAAATTAATGTCAACTTTAAAAAAATCTTTTCTCTCAGTTGTTTATCTCTGAAGATAACCTTTTATAACTATTAATTATTAATGCTGTTTGTCTTGGAGCTCAGACATATCTGAATGATAACGGGGCTTAATGTACTTGAAAAGAACAACAGTGCAAATACCCAGCTTCAGTGCTGTTGAATATATCACTGAATACATCTGAAGAACTGCTTGAATCTGTTTTACAACACAGTGGTATTAGTAGTGCGCTGCTACTAAGCAGCTCGTATCTGGGATTGCCCAGAATAGAGTCTATATGTAAAATGTGTCTTATTCTGTTACCTGTTTTGAATGAGATCTTTTTATCACAAGCTAGGCAGGGAACTAAAAGAAATAAAATAGCTGTTCCTATCCTGGGCAGATGATATTCTTTGAATCACTCACTGGTGGTCTTTTTCTACGTGCTATATTGCACTAATAAAATCTGAGGCAGGTAACCTGAGCTTGAATTGTTTTTTCTCCACACTGCTCAAATACCATGCAGAACTCAAAACAAACTGCATGAGCTGAAGAAATGACCCATTATAAATGGTTTGGTACAAACCTATGTAATGCACATCAAAAGACTAGAATTTACAAGTTGTTGAGTGAAAAAAACAAATGATAGTGGTGTTGATGAATAAACTGGGGGAGCTGAGTGATAGAGGTCCACATAAAATCATTTGCAGTCAGTTTGAATTCTACTTCACACTTGCTGTGATAAAGCACAGGAAGTCCATAAGGCCAGGAACGTAACCGGCTGCTGAAGAGTTAAAGGGTTGGAAGTTTAGCTCAGTGTCGAGAGTGTGCAGTGAGATAATTAGTGACAAAATCCTTATGCAAGATTAAACTTCGTCCTTCTGGACTGAAGCATCTGTTGGAGACTAAGGCAAGACCTAGGTAAGGGCCAAATGACTAATTTTCCTACCATAGTCTGCCATTTTTGTTACCGTTTCTTATCTCATTTTAATATCCTTTGAAGCAAGACGACTATTTTGGATTGAGCTGGTTTTGCAGATTGATTCCACAAGCTGAAGGTTGGGTGTTTATCTTGCCGTGCACCACATGGAGGAGAATCCAAGAATACACAGCATAATAGCAGTATGTGATACCTGCCCAGGATGCTGCAGGATTATTTCAAAATCATTGCAGGAATTTGTAGATGCAGTGTTTCCATAGGTGGTATTACAGGCTAAGGGATAAAGATACAGTCTTCTGTACACTTTGTCTCCATATAAGCAGCAAATGCTTCATGTAGACGTGGCCTTATTGAATGTAAACTATCAATGTGATTTTCTGTGTTGTGGATTGGCAGTCTGTTCTGTGGAGGTACTTAATATCAAGATTTTAAAGTACTTTTCTCGGGTTTGTTTTCTTTTGTTCATGTGAATCGGTCAATGTTTCTGTTTCCAACTGGAAAAAAAAAAGAAAATGTGATAAAAGTGTAATTCCTGCAAGAACTACTCAAAGTCAACAAAATGAAGAATGTCAACACTAGATTAAATTCTAATTATTAAGAATTACGCTTAACTATTGCAAGATTTTTGTAATGAGAACATAATCAAGTGCTCAGTGTGAGTTTGGTTTTCAGTGGTGCCAATTTGGTCTGACCTCTAAGCAGCCAAAAAGTAAAATTCTTGTTTGCATTCAAGATTTGGGGTGGGTTTATTTTCCTTTCCCCCCACTGTAAAAACTGAGAACTTCACTGCTGCTGTTCATTGCTGGTAGCAGCAGTGACTCATCTCAGTTTCACGTTTCTGCTACTCTGGAATTTTTGTGTGTGTGTGCAAAAGCCCCGGCATTGCTTTCTGCTCTGCGGCTGGAAGGGCCGAGTGAGGAAGCACAGCCAGCCAGCTAGCTCTTCAGCGCAGGGTTCTCCTGACTGCACTCTAACGTTACACCAGGATTTAATTATGTGTTTAGTAGTCAGTAGAGATTTATCTTTGAGATAGAAGTTTATATTTAACTTCTGTTATAAACAGGTTGATTTTTCCCCCCCTCCCCCTAGCTTTTTTATAAACTGCAGGAGTATGAGTTTGCCTGTTTCCCAGACTGATCAAGGGAAGTCCTTTGCTGTGTGTAATAAAAGGTTAACCAAGAGCCAGGTTTCTTTAACAAAGAGCAGTACATCCTGCTGTCCTGTTCTACAGATTTCATATGCCACACTCCAGCTTGCTTGTTTTGGGGATATCCTGCAACCCTCTCAATGGTTCTGGTGGTCTTCCTGATGTCTTTTATTCTTGCAGGTGAATGCGACCATACTGCTTGCCAACCTGCAGCTTGTATGATTTTTAGCCCATATTTGTCACTCATGACCTACATCTCTTCACAATATCCGTCCTTGTCTTCCTGTGCTGCTCTTAATATGCATTATTTGTACTTTTTTTTTTCTCCTTGATACTTGCATTTCTAACCTACATAGGTACATGGACTAGGGGGTGGGAGGGGAAGGAGGCTCTGTTATGCAGGGAGGCACCTATAGCTGCCATCCACTCGATGCTGATCCATAATTACTGAGGTGTTGAACAAGAACATGGTATCCCTTGCATTCCCTGGCTTCCTTTCTCACCTTTTCAGATTGTTACTGAAATTGTAAAGTACCCGTGACGTGCCTTGAATTTTGGAAAGTCACATCTGAGTGAGTCCAAAGTCGTATCCACAAGGAGAAGAGATGCAGTCAGATGGGGAGAAGGGGTTGGGCTCAGAAGTGTAGCCCAGACAGTAGTTAGTCTCTACCTAGAATCAACTCTGCTCAAACTTATTTTGTGACACAGCAGGATTTTGTGGTGTGGTATCTAAGCACAGTAGTGAGGCTGACGGTTTTTGGAGGGCCAGACAGGCGATCTGTTTCCAGAGAAGACTTATATCCTGTGACTTGGCTGTTCTTGTCTGCAGGATATATGAAAGCATGTGATTTTTGGGGGGGGTTTTTTGAGCATCGAGTCATATGATGCTGTTCTGGTTTAAGATAAGACAGCTGTATTGCCCTTGTTTCACTTTGAATATGAGGATGTTAATTCAGGGGGCTTCCTTATTTTTTATAATGTCAATATTTGAGCAGGATATTGCATTCTTTTTTTTAAAAGGTGCTTTCTGCTTTCACTAATAGAACAGACTGAGTTATTTAATAATGCAGGTCCAACAGAATAAATGTTTTTCCTCACTGGTCCCTATTTAAGTTGTGTTTAGTGAAGAAGAAAATTTGCAAGGTTGAAAGTGTGTGAGGTAACATGTAGGAGCCATTGGGGGTATTCAGCTGTATTCAAAACCACCAGAAATAGCAGCTTAATTATCTGTACAGCTTCTGCTAAACAGAATTTGCACCCTTAAGGAAATACTGGCACTGTCCAGAACCAGATGTCTATTTTACTGTAGGGAAGAAACTTTGGAGTCGTATAAGGGTGCAGCTACATGAACAAGTTTTTCCTGAGATGAGCTGAAGGGTGTTTTGTAGGTTGTTAAGTTTTCACTGTATCTGTCACTGGGCACTTCTCAACGTGTGGTAAATACAGAGTAGTTTACTCTGTGTAACTGCAGGAAAAGTATACCATGGAGTAGCTGGTAGACAGTAAATCGGCAGCCTACCTTACCTCCCAGTGCGAGGTCCGTGTAACTGTACCCTGAGGCTTTGTCTGCGCTGTGCTGGTGACTAACTGAATTCAGGCACCTTGTTTTCTCATGTGGTTTAGCAAGTTTGGTGCAGTTGGGATCGAGTCAAAAACATGCCTTTTAAAACGTTCAGCAATGCTGATGTGGCTGGCCATTCTTACTAACAGGTTTGTCTAGAAATGCGTTTAAACAGACTGTAAACCTTTATCCTTTTACAGTTTATAAGCAGGCTGACATACATTCGGTTCTTGCTTTGAACCTGTTTGTCACACAAGTTCTTCTGTTCACGTATGCTCGATGAGCAAAACAGCAGCCACTCTTTGGTGGAAACAAGTAAACGTGATTTATCTAAACTGTTAAAAGCATGGGCTGTTTCACGTTGGATAAGTGTTTCAATTCACTTTGTTTTCTGTCTTTGGCAATGGCTCTGTACCAGATGTACTGGAGAAAGATGTAACAGCACGTGTAATGAGCTGTTATGGAACAGCTTTCCCACAGATGGATCTTCTCAACGCGTCCTCTTCATCAACAGTCTCCTAAAAGCAGTGTAAAATGTTAAGAGAAGGTACCCATAAACATTTAGGCATGATTGCGTCACCTACTGCCTGGTGAAGACCGTTTGTGTGCCCAGTTGAGGTATGAATATATTGAGGTATGAATATATTGGCCTTCTCCATTAGCACTCCCTGGAATGGTGTTCCAGTCAAACGATCCCACTATATTGCAGCCAGTAGCCGGCTGTTACCACAAACATGAGGGCAGCTGTTTTATGTAGGGTGATGGAGACTTGCTTTAGCTCATATAGTTAAGGGTGGAAAGACTCCAGTCTGTGTTTCCTGGTCCAAATTCTGACTGAGGCTGTGAATTATATTTGAAGTGAC
This sequence comes from Aptenodytes forsteri, assembly GCF_000699145.1. Taxonomy (NCBI): domain Eukaryota; kingdom Metazoa; phylum Chordata; class Aves; order Sphenisciformes; family Spheniscidae; genus Aptenodytes; species Aptenodytes forsteri. The sequence continues at coordinate 4,478,044 of NW_008795017.1, forward strand.
TATATTTGGTTACTTTAATTAAAATACTTTTATGTATGAAGAGGAGCATTATTTGAAGAATAAAAAAATAAATAATAACAATAAAGAATACGGAGCCCTTCAACCATTCAGTCACTCCCCAGCTGAATTAGAAAAATTGTTATTGGTTAGCTGCTCACAAGCTTTTGTTAAGCATTTGATATCCATTGGAAATCAGCTCGAGATCAGTACCTGGGTTGTCAATGAGTGCCACACAAAATAAGGCTGGAGCCCTTTTTTCAGACTTGCAGATGCCAATGATTTAACAGTCACACAGTAAACTCCTCCCCAGGCGTGTTTGCTGTGCTTGTTCTAGGGCTACTCTCTGTAGGCTTGTCATCCCATCCCAGTGCCTTTTGACAGGAGATTTATTTATGCTTTTATTTCCTTTGGGATGGTTGGAGAAATAACTGCAATCATTGCTGCAAACCCCTCTGATGTTCTTGTGGTCACTTTTAAATCCTGAAAGTAATATTTTTAAATATTGTTGGATCTTGTGTTTATATCTTCTGGGTTAAAACTTCATGCTTCTAGATAAGCTTAACCTTTCTATAAATAATGCAGTTCAAAAGAATGCTTATGAAATGGCTGACTTGCCGCATTTACTTGTTGCTTTCTGGGCAATAGACTGGGCATGAGATCATGGGAATTTACTGTTGTGCTTATGAAAGCTGAGCTGGTTGGAGAAGGATGCCATTGGTATTTGGTAGCTGAGCACTTGAAGAGAAACCTTCTCTTTTAAAAAATATGTGGTGGCCTCCAACTCAATGAGGTAAGCTGTTGCCCAGCACATTCTTGAGCTCTTTGCTGCTGGAGTAGCCTGCTGCAATGCATACTGGCCCATAATTTACTTAAAAGATACTTTCCTGTGTCTTGTAAGTTGCAAAATCTGGTGGCAGTAGGCTTTTAGCCTTGAAACAAGGTGGAAGAAAAGGAGGAAACAGTTCAAAGCTGGAGGCAGAGGTAAAGTCACTGCTATGGATTTCTTCTTGAGGACTTTGGGGTATCATCTTCGTCACCAATGTTCCTTCCCTGTTTCTCTTACAAACCTGAGATGTGTATGTTCTGGTGAGGTCCCCCCCCTCAGGGGAGAAGGTGCAATGAGGTGAAGGCTGGCAATCATAAATAAATAAATATTTGGGATATCAGGATGCAGTTAAGGTGTCCTCCAAAAAGAGAGGAATGCAGAAATCTAGGAAGGGCTGGAAGGGAAGGAATCGCAGGAAAGTGATTTGGGAAAACCTGAGTCAGCTCGGTTCTGTTGAAGCCCATGGGAAATGGCTCTTGGACCATGGTGAAGATAATGAGGAAGGAATGCCAGAAAGACTATTAAACTTGAATAAAAAGTAGTCGAGTATATGCTTTCTGTGGCTCCCATCCACAGACTGCTGTACAGTTGGACTCTGTACAGTTCTGTATTTTGTTTAAAATAATGACACTTCATCCTTTATTTTTCAATAAGCCATGACCGTGGATTCATTTTTCACAGTATGAAAATTTTACAGAAAAATTTTGGTTTGAGTGTGTTACCAATATATTTTTTCCACATCTGTCTGATACCTGAATTAGTTCACAGATTTATGTCTAGCAGCAGCATGTCTTAGGTCTGTACTTATGTTGCAAGTAAAATTAAAAGCAAACAAATTTAGGAAGGGTAAGAGGAAATACGAACAAGTGCATTCTTGTTTCAGGGATACAGGAACTAGGAGTGTCCTGTGTTTCATTTGTTACTTTAACAGAATCATCTTACTCATCTTCATCAACGCTGTAGGTCTTGTTCTTACTACCCTTCCTGTGTCTCTGTGAGGAATTTCCAGAAGGGTGTTTGTGTGTGTTGAGGTGGAGCAGAACTTCTGAAGTTCTCCTTGCCTGCCAAATAAAAAAAAAAAAAAATTTCTTCAGCAGACTTCTCAGTTCTCTTGCCATGAAACTGAGACATTTTGTCTGGCTGTAGTGGCATCTGCATCTTGCTCTTTGGCATGACCTTCCCCTGGTTCTGGGCTGTACTTTGCAGGCAGAGGTGGAAAGGGGCAGAAGGAGTAGTGTTTTGCAGCTGGGGTTGTGCCTCGTGGGCAGACCTTGTGCTTGGCAAGTCCCCATGTCAGTAAGTCCCCGAGCAGTGCAGCAGTGGTACCACACCTCTCTTGCTTCATGGCCCACATACCACACACTTGCTCTGTATCACGAACCAACATTTTGTATCCCATATATCAACATTCACTTTAATTGAGGGCTCTGCTCTAGCTGAGTGTGTTGAAAGAATCTCAGGTTTTAGTTAAAAGAATTTAGGACTAGACAGTTTAATGAGGTTTTTTTTCAGAATTGATTTTCCCTGCCTGTCCCTACCCTCCCTCCTCCCAGGTGGTTCTGGATGAGGGCAGGTGCCAGAGCGTAAGCAATGAATTATAATGGGCTTTTTAAAGAAAAGGGATGTGTTGGGGGATTTTAGGTATTTGCTCACTGTGTGGCTCTAGTGAACCAGCTCTGCATCATGTGGCAAGCTAATGATGAAGGCGCTGCCTGACATGCAGCAACTGGGCACATAAGAGAAAAAAACCACAACACGAAGGAAGGTGGTGGAAACTTGCCTTTGCATATAATCTGAAATGCATGGTAATTGATTGCAGGTGCTCTGGACCGGTGGGTTGTAAACAGAAATCAGGAAATTGCAACTGCACTGCCCTTCCTGTGTTGCTCAACGGCAGGGGAGGGGCAGCCAGGGAGGGAGAAGCCTGGGAGCCGCTGCTCGGTGGCTTCTGCTGCACGAGAAGGCAGCCGTGGCACCTATCCATCACTTTGCTAGTAGGTCTGGTGCAGGGCCAAGAGGGCTGTGAGGGTCATCTTTGTTTCTGCAGCTCCCTCAGTGCACAAGCACGTGTGTGCACATACACTGGTGGTTAATTCTCCCCACCTGCCCCCTTGCAAAAGAAAAAGCAAGGTGCTTGCCTTGGTCCAAACAGTGTGCCTGTTCTTAAAGGCTTTCTTGGGCTTTAGAGGCATGTATTTGCGGATAAATGATGGTATTGAGTGTCAAGTTTTTTTTAAAAAAAAAAAAAAAAAAAATTCAGGAACTATACCAATCTAGGTTTCAAGTTGGCAATCTTGGCTTGCTGCACAAGAGCCGGTAAAACTCAGCTTACTAGTGGTGCTGCGTATGTAAAAGTCCAATAAAATGTGTGAGGTTACTTGGCTGGGTGGTGTAAGCCAGTGATCAGGGGCTCTGAAGAACTGGAAGGCCGTCTTTGTTAATGAAAGCCCTCTTTGGTAGCTATCATGTCTGGTTTAGAAGCACAATTGGAAATGGAGGGGAAAAAAAGGGGAATTTTTTAAATCAAGAATGACTGGATGAGCACTTGTAAAATGATGATGAGGATAAACCTCTTGTAAAACACAGCTGGCTCCTCATTTGGTGCAGTGAAAATAGTGAATGACTCTAGCAGAGAAGGAAGATGGTGATGTGGGAATAAGGACCTCTATTGAAGGCTGTAAATAGCAAATGAATTGATCAGTGCTGATGGAAGTGAAGGTGATTGTCAGGTGTCTCGCCGGGTGGTGGGTGCTCTGGAGAGAAGGAGTGTGGGTGGGTGCTCCTGGCAAAGGGATGCCTTACAAAGCAGCAGGAGGCTTTATCAGCAAGAGTCAAACACTGTTGGCAGCCGGCATTGTGCACTTGTTAATGGTGGAAGCATCTGCAGAATATTGACCTGAATTTGTAATTTGTGTGCTGCTCCCCATAGGGGTTTGGGCCCTTGGTCTCCCTCCTCTGAACAAGTTTTCATGTTCTGAGTAGGGAAATCGAAGGAGTTTTGTGTGGTGGTAAGGTATTGGGAAACCAGGGTACCTGGAGGTGCCTCATATGAGGTGCCTCATTAGTTAGTTCTGATTGATTATGCTACACAGACATCTATTTTCTGGCTACTGTTGGGCAGAAAGGTAATAAATGCAGTCCTGATCTGCAGTGAATTTGGTAGAAGTTTCCTAGGTAATTTATTTTCTTCCGCAGACTTGGATGGGGACCAGCAGGTGAGGAGGAGAGTGATTCACTCCAGAGAAGTGGGGACGTTCTCCCCCATTTAGTTTCCAGGGGGCAGCAAGGGAGGGCATTAGCTCTGCACAGCTGTGGCAGTAAAAATGATAAGTTGGTTGCTCAAAAATTGCTACAAGAAGTGAACTACATTCTTAGCTTGCCTCTCTCAGATCGTGTCTTGTCTCACACTATGATTTCTACTTGCCTACACAAAACGCACCTTTACAGAAATGTACCATAGTTATCCTAAAATTAGAGCAAACAGCAACTTGCTGTTGAAATGGGAGGCTCTGTTTTGCTGTTTTATGTATGCATTTGTGAAAGAGAGAGTCTCTTGAAACCAAAACTTTCCCTGTTGTTCTTCCAGACACAGTTGAGTCCATGCTTTCAGACTACGACATCCTTTCTCAGTCTAGCATCCAGCAACACTCACTGAAGAAGAGGGACCTCCAGCCTGAGACACACCTAGAGAGGCTCTTAAGTTTTTCAGCCCTGCAAAGGTAATTAAATCATCAGCAATGAAATAGCATAATATTTTCCTTCAGTTTGTGGTGAATAATGCACAGCTCCAAACCCAGAAATAGTTATCTTGTTTTTCTGTCATGACTGGCCAGTTCTTCTGAGTTAGTGATCTGCATGGTTATATGACTTCAGAGAGGCTCAGAGGAAACAAAAATAAGTTGCATTGTATTACTCTGTTTGCTGAAGTGGCAGTGATTTAAGATTTCTTTTGCTTTGTTCTTGGCTTTAGTTTCATGTAGGTTACTTATACCACTTATACCTCATCTGGCAACATTGTCATACTTCTTGACTGTCCTCTGGTTCTTGAAAATCTCTGCCTTCAGTTTGGGGAGTGCGTGTGGTGTGTTGCCCAAGAGATTTACTGTATTTTTTTTCATGGAGGTTTAATCCTCTTCCTACTGAGTGTAAATTTCCCATTCAAGAAAACACTTCTTTTAATCATTTTTTTATAAGATGGGAAATAGAAGCACAGGTGAAAGGGGAAGGAGAGGTAGAAGAGAGCAGGCATGAGGGTTGTAGGGATTTTATTCCGAGTGTCAGAAAAGTGCCTTACAGGTATTTGAGTGCTGAAATTGTGAGTCTGAAATGGGGGAGCGGGGTGAGAATAATGCTTTATATTAACAATTTTAGGTTGATTTTGTTCTGACATCTTTGCCTACTGTGTTCTCATGTGCCTTCCCCATCTGTCATGTACAACTACAACTGTCATGCAAGTTCTTGTGCATATTTTTTGAATCTCTAAATGTTTGGAGGGGGTAATTTTTAAGTAGCAAGTATAAAAGGTTAATGGGATCACATATCTGCACTGCCTGTTTTGCACTGCCTCGTGCACCCTGACTTTATGGTGAGGTTGCAATACTGCCAATGATAATTACAGAATAATTGCAGAGGGGCATACCAAAAATCTTTGACCCAAAGCCCACAGAAACCAAGAGCCCATGAGGCTCCTTCCAGAGAAGGTTCTCTACTTACTTCTTGGGATAGCCTTTAGTTTTTGTGACAATTTATTGTAAAAATCTACAGAGTTCAGATTTCTGTTTATGGTCTTCTGACGGTATTACTTCAGAAAATAAGAACTTTAAGATAATTTAATTTAAAATAGATGAACAAATTCCTTGGTCTGATTTTCTTTAAATAGTTACCAGTAACTGGTTTTGCTTGACTACAAATGGAGAAGGTGCATCATGAGCAAACTGTGACTGTTTTGGATTTTGGGGTTTATTTGTTATTTTTTTAATTAAACATCTTTGACTCTTTAAAAATATTTAGAGTTATGAATTACACAGTGTATGTTTTTGTAGCCTGCTTATCAGAATTAATGCTTTCTAACTTCTTTCGGGCCCTCAGTAAAACGGAGACTTGGATGTATCTGTTATGTGTATACTTTGCTTAAAAATAAATGGAAGTAAATTCTTTTACAGGCACTTTAAATTATACTTAACTGCAACTGCTGAACACTTTTCAGAAAAATTTCAAGCATTAATTGTGGATGGTGAAGGCAAGGAAAATGAGTATCGTGTTCAATGGCAAGACTTTTTCACCGGACATGTCGTTGGTTAGTATGGACAAGACTGTGTGTCAGTGCTGAGAAAGCACAGCTTTGCATGAGTCTCTTGGCCAAAGTAAATGGTGTATTGGCCTCATCAGATATGGTTAGGATGAACAAGTAAACTTAATTCTCATGCCCCTCAGGTTTCCTAATTTTGTTTTTGAGGAGTTTTTGTGGTGGGTTTGGGGGGTTTTTTTAGGTTTGGTGAGTGGTAGGGTTTTTTTGAGCTATTGCACCAAGGTTCTAAGATAGGACTCTTCTGTTTAGCTTGGCAGAACACAAAGGTATAATTTACTCAAGCAGCAGCTTGTCTTTTTTTTTTTTTTTTAAATGATGGTGGTGGCTTTAATTCCAACTGGAATGTAGGACTGGAATGTTCCTTGTCCCAGAACACAAAGCCCAGGTAGTTAGTGGTGATGCAGTGTTGCCCAGATTGTTATATTAAAAGACTTAAGATGGTTCTTTGCAGACTACTTTTCTGTAAAGAAAGGGTATCTTGCTCCACTTTAGTCCAACATTAATGCTTCCGCTACGTTGTTTTGGTTTTTACATTGCCTTTGTGATGTGGTGAACGTCTCTTCCACTGGAATGCAGGCTGACGCCATGAAACTGCTATCTGATAGTAGTAAGATGCAAGCTGCTTTTGTTGGCAGAAATATTCTGTGTCCCATTACTAATCCCCACAGCCATCTCAACACCTTCTGCGAAATTACCAGTTAAATCTGAGTCTTGATGGCTATGACCACTGAAAAGTTAAGGTTGGGGGGACTGCTGGTTCATTTCTTTTTTTCTTTAAACTGGACAGTATAGTGTTCTTCAGGGACTGAGGAAGACAATTTGGCTTGAAGTTTAAAAACAATTTAAAAAAAAACAGTGTCTGTGCAGGAGTGCATGCAAATAGAGCTGAATTAATTTCATTTTTCCTTGCTTATGTTAAAGGAGAGCATAATTCCAAGGTTGTGGCACATATTGGGGATGAAGACTTTACAGTAAGAATCAATACTGATGGAGAAGAATACAATATAGAGGTACACTTTGCTGTTGAAAGCAATATTCAAACAATCATCTCTTTTCCCTGTGGGTGTTTCTCTTTCTAGTTAGTCACATTGACACCTCTGTAGCTCAAAATAGACTTGGTGGTGGTGTTTGTTTTGGTGTGAGTAGGGAGGAGGGAGAGAAATGTGAAACCAATTTGACTTTTGCAAGTGTAGAGTTTTATTAGTGAGTGACATTCTCTGACATTTGCATGTTTTAGATACATCAGGGAGAAGGTATGTTTTAAACAGGAAAGGGGCTTAGAAACAGAAATGGTATAACATTAGTAATTAGTGGTGATCATGTCCTCTAGAATAACAAACTGTGCAGCCTTCTGAGCAGAGTTGAGGTCTGTTGAGCTTTCTAAAATTTTGGCTTTGTTACATCTTGGAATTTTTCCCATTCTTAAAGCTTTATTTGAAAATCTGGTATTTTTCCCTGCTCCCTTGTTTCTGTTTTTCACCATTTTTGTTGCTTGTGTTATTTTAAACTGTTGGTTTAAAAAAATATTCAACAAATACATAATTAGAGACTATCCTAATGAGTTGTTCAGTGCAGTATATTCCCAGGCGTAAGCTGTATTAGAATGGCTGAATAACAGTAATTGTTATTGTAGGCTGTTACGTGGATATTGTAATTGTCTTCAAACATAAGGATATGCAGAATTATGGGTAAACATGGGAAATCCGGTCATATTAAAGTATGAAAATGTGATTGGAATACCCAAACCACTGTGCTTGTGTTTTGCATTAAGAGCATATAGTAGCCGTTTGATTGTGGTTTAAAGCATTTTTGTGTTTGTGGTCCAGAGTAACGTAAGCACGTCTCAGTTCCCCACACAGCCAACCCCCTTGCTTCTCACTGGCTGTGTCTGTACAGCTAAATAAAGGCAGGCAATGGCTTGGAGGCTCTGGCTTGTCCACACTGCCTAGCTGTTAGCATCCCAGGGTCAGCTTCAGCCCCTAACCAGCCCTGGATGAGATGATGCCTGTGTGCAGTCAGAGATGGTGTGTGCCAGAGACCATCCTGCCGTTGCCTTCCTTTGCTTTCATGGTCCTCCTGCACCATTCGGAAAGGTTGTGGACCTTCGTATAAACCCCTGGTGCCCTCATGCCTTGCCCTAGGATGCAAAACGTGCCCTCAGTTTTGCACTGTAGACACATGGCTGCAGGGCCAGCACAGCCTTTGCATTTCGGACGTTTTTGCTGTGAACCAAAAGCACAGTATGCTAAGTAATAGTTGTCTGAAGTTGAAAGACCACTGCCTAAGGGCCAGAGGAGACCCAGACCCAAGTGCTCTGCAGCGTGGACATGGGTGGTCTGTACTACTTGGCCTTGCCCAGAGAACAGACCCTGGCCATGTTGTATTTGGTGGTGGTGCTGTAGCTGTTATGTACAGATAATAATAGGGATGTGTTGGTTAAAAAAAAAAAAAACCATGGTCAGTATACATCTGCTATGGGAATTAGGAAGACCGTGGGACTTCATGGTTTTCTTGTTTTCTTTGCTTTTGGAGAAGTTTTCATGCTTATAAGTGACTTGGGTAGCTATTGAACGTTGAAGAGCCTGCCTTCTGCTGTGAAGACTGCATTCTGCTGTGCGCTTACTTTCTCTGTTACCTACCAGCTCCTGTGCTTCTGGTCAGTGCATTTGTTGTTATAGTCTAAGCATCTCCTCCCTGGCTATGCCAGTCTCCATACTGTTATGGAGGGAGCGGAGGAGCCTGAGATGCCTCCTCAGCTTGCTTATATTCTGGAGGGGAAGAAAAATTCTGTCTCTTCTACAGCCTTATCAGGTGGCTGCCGCTGCTCTGTTGAGGTAATCTTAGATTTTTGGATGCCGATGTAGCATAAAAGAGTTGAATTCTGTTGGCTTTCTTGGGGATGTTGTTTTATCAGTAGACTTATTGCTGTGGGTGACATTATAGTCAAATGTATTTGTGTGTCTGTACACATAAAGCTGTGGAGATTTGATGGTACATAAATGTAATTTTTTACTTAATATAGACTTAGTCTTTGCCTTCACTGTGTTCCTAACTAATTGCATTTCTGTTCTTCTTGTGCTGTCAGCCACTGTGGAGATTTGTAGATAATGTGCAAGATGAAAGACTGCTGGTCTACAGATCTGAAGATATCAAAGACTTCTCACGATTGCAGTCCCCCAAAGTGTGTGGTTATTTAAAGCTGAACGAAGAAGAACTGTTGCCAAAAGGACTGGAAGACAGGAAGCAAAACGAAGGTGAGTGTCCGTACCTTGGGAGAGCAGCATCTTTGAAATGAATGCTTGAATTCTGGCTGTGTAGGCACGTAAGATCAGAACCTGGGCAATAATCTGTGTTGCTACTTCTAGTTTAACTATTAAAGCAGCATTCTTCTTCATGCCTGCTCCCCATCCAAAAAAGCCCCAACAACTGATGAAAGGAAGAAACTGTCACTAGGGGCATGTTTCTTCCAGGCTTGTTGAAAGGATGTTTGACCCTACCAAAGCGTAGGCTAAGGAGAGGAAGCTATTTCATCAGGCCTAAGTAGTGTTTGTTGTGATAGCTGGTGGCAATGTAGGCAAACACTAAAACAACTTTATACTTCTGTGCACTGTGCAGCAGGACCTGTTTGGCCTCGGAGGTCATTCTAAAAATCCATCTTGAGCTATGATGGGTTTTTGAGAGTTTTGGGTCCCTCTTTCCTCTGTCCTCAGCTGTGGCAGCAGAGATGGGGATAATGACTAGGAACAGGAGGAGAGGTGTTAAGACTGAGATGATGGCCGTAAAAGCTCTGTAGGTAAATCTGTTGAATAACTCAATTTCACTCCTATATGTTCCTTTCCTTACAACAAGTTTAAGGACTGTTACGAAGACAAAATTTAAGAATAATTATTAAAAAAAAGCCAAAACAAAGCAAAAAAACCCCCACAACAAAAAACAAACCCAAAACCAAACATCCCCTGCTCCCCCCAAAAACCCACCCAAACTCACGTTCGTGTCTTAAATAAGGGCAATAGATACAGCAGTGGCAGTTTTATTGAGTGTTTATTTAATTGTATTTAAAATGTTCACATTAGCAAGCATCCATCGGAAGAAAAGAGCTGTTCCAGAGAACTCCAAAAACACATGCAAGATGTTGGTAGTGGCAGATCACCGTTTTTTTAAGTATATGGGCCGTGGGGAGGAGAGTACTACTATAAACTATTTGGTAAGTAAATATACTCTATTACAATTTGCTGGAGTAAATGGAAGAAAAAGTGATTCAGTAGTTAAAAACATACAGCTTATACTACTTTTCTACAATGTATGTATTTACATCATGACTGTGTGTGCTTTTCACCTGGAAAAGTGCTAAATCATGCTTTAAAAATATTTCTTAATGGTGATACTGTAGTTAAATAGTATTCAAGTTTCATTTATAAAGAAATCCCTTCCCTTCATGTACTTCTTGTAAGAAGTTCTTCTAAGAATTGTTCTTTTTCCAGTCAGAGCTTTAGAGTCTCCTGGATTTTGAATTCCACTGCAAATGATCCAAGCATCTTTAAAGTTCAAGCATGTTTAAAGCTCATATGAGAGGCAAAAGCAACTTGTATAGGTTTTTTTCAAATTCTTCCAGGATTCTCTGTCCAGAACAATAAAATTGAAGCAGGCGCGGTAAACAATTCATTTGGTTGTACATGGTTGTACAACCCCAGCAGGCAGCTCAGCCCCACCCAGCCGCTCGCTCACTCCTCCCTGGTGGGACGGGGGAGAGAATTGGAAGGGGAAAGGTGAGACAACGCGTGGGTTGAGATAAAGACAGTTTAACAGGTAAAGCAAAGGCTGTGCTCACAAGCAAAGCAGAACAAGGAATTCATTCACTGCTTCCCATTAGCAGGCAGGTGTTTAGCCATCCTCAGGAAAGCAGGGCTCCATCACGTGTACTGGTTACCAAGTAACCCAGCCAAAACTAGTACAATGGGGTTCTCTACCTGACAAGTTTTTGTGATATAGAATGCCTGCCCACAGCCTTTCAGCAGAAGTGGAGAGTATGGGTTTGGGGACTCAAGACAAAAACAAATGAAACCACTTTTGGAGGCCTGTTGTTTGTCATGAGTCTCTTTCTGAACCTGAATCTTTGAAATGCTAGTCACTCTGTTCCATCTTTGCTGCCTTTTGACCTTTCTGTCCCCAGAAATGTTTACATTCCCCAGGTAACAGAGCCTCAATTCCTGTATTTGCAGAGATGCCATTACCTCAGCATCTGACACATGACTCTTCCAGGCTAACCTACTGTTGTGTTTCCTGGGTAGATGTGTACTGTAAACAACACAGTGATTGGAAAACTAAAACATAAACTATTATGGAGTGGCTCTGAAATGTCACTTTTCATTCTGAGCAAGTTTGATGGTTTATATTTAGTAGAAGGTGGTTTTTAAGAAGATGAGAACAGCATGAAAAGGGAGGTATTGATAGTGAGCACTGATGAGAAACTTTCTGGAACCTTGTGCTTGAACCATAATGAGGAAAATAATAGGTTTTTGGCTGGGAGAGGGAAGCAGGCCTCAGGGGTCAGTTAAACTAGTAAAGCATCATGCCAAAACAAAGCAGTAAAAACAACTCCCTCCTTGGCCCTTCCCCTCAAAGAAACCTGGAAAACTAGTGTATGAACAAAGCGTTTTCCAAGATGTCTTGTTCTTAATATTATCACTCGTCCACTACACAAATGCAAGTGATAAACGGGAAAGTTTTTACTGCTTTTTTATGATGGAAAATTTTCAGGGACATTTGATAATACTCTCTGGATCCAAGTGCTGTTGTTTTTGGATCAGTGAGTATGTCTGTTGTGTTACATGAGGTTCAATTTTAATTTGAAGTGAGTGTTTCTAGATAAGTATGTTGCAACTTCTCCGAGTGTCTTGAACTTTATTACATGAAAGCTCGGAACTAAATAACTTGTTTTTCTTTTCTACATAGATTGAATTGATAGACAGAGTAGATGACATCTACCGAAATACTTCCTGGGACAATGGAGCCTTCAATGGGTACGGCATACAGATAGAGCAGGTATTCAATGAACTATGCAAAGGGTTTTTAATTTAAAGGATAAGAACATGTTTTGGATATTAAGGTTTCTGATTATTTTATCTGGATTAGAGCTAAAATAATCATATCCTACATGATTAACTCCAGCCAGGAGCACGCTGAAATAGCACCTTGCCAGAGGTGGTGTTAATGATTTGACACAGCATGCCCATTTTCAGTTCCTCGTAGCTTTTGAGGCAGGAGTTTTCAGGGAGAATCTTTCTATATTTAACCTCAATTCAAAGGTGCTTTTTCCCAGAATATGAGCAATTCTTGTTTCTGTCAGACATACTCTTATGCATGTGTTTAATGTTTGTGTCTATGGCTAGTGCTTAGCTTACAAAGTCTGAGTGGGCCCCAAACACACATTAAAAAAAACACGACTCCTGCCTGAAGAGCTTTAGTAACTCCCCTTAGACATCATGATATCATGATAGTGTAGAGGCTGGTATAGGGTGGACACACAGGATGTAGTGACTACAATTTTTATGATGGCTCCTGAAAGTTAGTGCACAAAAATCTGGAAAAGGGCATTAAAAAGAAGAGGAATCTTTCGGCTTGGAGTACTGCAAGAGCTGTGATGTGAAACACGGGGACTCATGGTACAAGCTAGCTGCCCCTTTGCTGGGAAAAGGTTTGCAGGAACAAGGAAGGAGAGTTAATTGGGCAGGGAGGGGGAAAGAACACGATGCACTAATTCTAGGTTACTGGGAAAGTAGCAATCCTTTAAAATACGTTTTGGTTAGCTAGAACTCTGAAATGGTTTGGGGCTATTTATACCAGATGTAAATCCTGGTTGTATTTGGGTGGTCTTTTTTGATAGAGTAACATGCATCTCAAAGCAGAATGTTACATGAAAACTGTTGATGTTGCTCTATAAAGTGGCTTGTGTAGTTGCTTATGATGTAATCAGTGTATCTTAACTAGCAGAGGCTGAAAAGTTAACATTAGAAGCATGCTGAGTCTGAATTTTTCTTCTTGCAGATCTATTGAGACATTTAAGATTACATTGAAAGCTTTTCTGTAGCTGTAAAATTGATCAAAATTCCTCTACATTGTTGTTGCCTTTTTTGAAATGTAGATTATCATCCACAATGAGCCAAATTTTGTAAAACCTGGAGAAAAGCATTACAATATGGCAAAAAGTTACCCAGATGATAAGAAAGATGCCTGGGATGTGAAAATGCTGCTAGAGGTAGGTTGTAACCCTTGAAAAATTGTGCCCCTTACAGAGAATTACACATTCATACAGCTGCTCTGTAGTAACAGATGAAATTCCTCTACTTCTTTCACATGATGTGTAGATGTTATGCAAAGTCAAACTAGCTGATGTGCCCTGTAGTCAATGGTAAAGGGCTCCATTGCATAATTATAGAGCACACACCAATTAGAATTATTAATACGTGGCCTGAGTCAGAAAGGCAGTCCTGATATGCCTGGCCCTGAGACTGGCTGCCTTGTGACCTTCGTCAAATTATTGTACTTGGTTTTCCCCTCCCTGTGAAAAGGGGAAATGAATAGACGAGTTATGTAAATGAATGTGTACAATGTACTTGGGTATTCATTTAATTTTCTACAGCTCTTAGGACAGATAACAGCTGCTTTTTTCTGACTTAACCAGATCTAGAAGGTGCCTGTCTGGCTCATTAGATAAATGTTCTTATCTATAGACTTCTAATATGCACCGTAAAGTGTCTTACAAAGATTTGACTTTTTTTTTTTTCCTTAAAGCAATTTAGCTTCGATATTGCTGAGAAAGCAGCTCATGTGTGCCTTGCTCATCTCTTCACGTATCAAGATTTTGACATGGGAACGCTTGGATTGGCTTATGTTGGCTCTCCCAGACCTAACAGCCATGGTGGCATTTGCCCTAAAGGCAAGGCTTCCTTTTCTTCCCTCTCAGTTGCGGGTTGAAAGCTAGTTTTTGTTATTTGTGTTTAATCCTCTTCTCCAACTTTCACGAAGCATGATGTGTTATTTGCATAGACTCTAGTGGCTGGTTTTTGGATAGAATAGATGGCCGTTTTGTTGGCTGGAGCTGGAAAAAGAAGGGAGGGAAGGATAAAAGTCACTAAGCTATCTTGTGTGAACAAGCTGGCTCACCAAGCCCTAGACCAAGGCCTGCTTTGTGTGGGTGCATCTTGCAGCGGTTCTGGAATGGCAGATGCTGTTGTCTTGGAAATTTCTTATATTTTCCCCTTTACTGCAATACATGAGCTGTTTGTGCTGTTCTTGAAAGATCCCCACTCCAAAAACTGGCAAGAGGCAGGGTCTCGCTGGTGAGCCTGAGAACACAATAAAGCTGTTCATATCCCCAAACAAATATCCCTCTCTTCCCCAAAAAACCCTGAAACCCAAGAAAAATGTTTGGCAATTTTGATTTGTTTCTTTCTCACTTCTATAGCTTATTATAGTCAAATTGCAAAGAAGGACATCTATCTGAACAGTGGCTTAACCAGCACCAAGAACTATGGGAAGACCATCCTCACAAAGGTAGGAGAGTATTTTCTGCAGAGCGTGAACATTCAGTGTACGTACGTGTGTGTTGGTGATGTGTGCCATGGGATTGTGACAAGCTTCCGTGCTCTCTCAGAAACAAGCTGCTGGCTTTCCGATTGAGTTGGATCCCTGGAGACAAGGATGTAGGTCTACAAAACCAAAATCATAGTTTTTTGTCCTTGCTGACAAGGGGAGTCGGGACTGAATGGAATTGAAGATTAAATTCCCTGGGGAACAGTAATGAGGAAACGTAGCCAGTGTCTAATAGGAGCTGTAGTTGTTCAGATACAAACAGGATTTTGATGTCCAAAGATGAATTTAAATGTATTTTGCTTTTAAAAAAAACCAAACAAACCCTCAACAGAACAAGCAAATATTATACAACAAGTAGACTTACAATAAGAATAAAATTAGTCTGCTGACTCAAATAAGAAAAAACTGACGTGTTTGCCATTATGTACATCTACAACATGCAGGTGGATGATTGTGTATGCTTAGTCTGTTCTATTTGCAAGGTAAGGCAGTGAAAGTAGTGCACGCAAAGTAGACTGTTTAGTTTGGGCCTTTTAATGACATTTCTCCACCTGAATTTTTGTGTGTGTGTGTGTCCTGAATAAGTAGAGCAGAGAACGGTACAATAGGCAGGGCTTATTATTGCTAATACTAAGCCTAATGTAAATTTATGAAATTTCAATTTATGAAATTTCAATTTATGAAAAAAAATGGGTTTTTTTCATACTTGATGAGATAGTAAATACATAAAGGCCTGAATATGAGCTTTGTCTCACTTGTAAAGATACCAGAGCAGTGCCTGTGTTTGCATCTACCAAATCTTTGTAGTTGGGCATATTTCTCTTTTGCTGACTTCTCAGCTGTGCTTTTCTGTAGCCTGATTATAAAGGGAATTCATAATTGATGTGTGGGCTAAAACTTGGCACAGAAGCTGTCAAGAAGCTAGAAAAAAAAAAGACAGTGAAGCTTTGTGTGAGAGGTGTGTTGACAAAGAGCTCTAGCCGTTGCCATGCTATTTGCATTTGTTGTTCAGTCTCCAAGCTGGAGTTCTGCCTTGGATTACAAAGGAAATGGAGTTTGCTGTCTTCCCAGTGGCGGTCACAAAGCTTGGGATGAGGCAGCGGGAGCATTATGGATTGGTTTCACAGGGAGAGTGTTGCACGGTGTCCACTTGGGTTTTGAAAGACAAAAAAAACCCCTTAACCCCTTAAACCCTTCCCCAAATTAAACACGATGAAGCACAGGAATGATCTCTAGGCAGCTCTCTTGTCTCTGGCTCTCACATTAGCTATGCCTACACTGGGCACCAGTGCTGCTTGTTGCAGTGCTTGGTCTGAGCTGAAATGGCGGTTAGCTCGTCAAACTT
Organism: Aptenodytes forsteri; assembly: GCF_000699145.1. Classification (NCBI taxonomy): domain Eukaryota; kingdom Metazoa; phylum Chordata; class Aves; order Sphenisciformes; family Spheniscidae; genus Aptenodytes; species Aptenodytes forsteri. The sequence continues at coordinate 4,494,115 of NW_008795017.1, forward strand.
GCTTTTCTCTCTCATGAACTGCTCAGTCTCCTTGTGGTTAACTTTTATTTCTGTGCTAGTTTTACTTGTGGTTGTCACCTTGTGAGCGTGACACCACCTGTTGGTCAAGGCACTGCAGGGAGGCACGCAGCGAGGCAGAGCCCGTTTGGGATCCTCAGCAGAGGGAGTCCCGTCTTGCATAAACGATGTTGGAAATCCATCCCTGTTGGGCCACATTTGTAGATGTCTTTTCTAGTAATCACGCAATAAAAGAGCTTATTCAGCACTCCTAATGTCATCGTCCATTTAGAAGAAATAATTCTAATGGCAAGATATGTTAAACAAGAGATTGACTAATTGTAGTAGCTGGTGTTTGTTTGGATTGTTTTTTGTTTCAACTTTTTCCGCCTTCCAGCTATTTCAAAGCCAATTTTGGTATTTTAAGTGTCTGCATTGCATTGAAAACAAGATTGAATCGGTATTCTAGGGCAGCATTTTGCCTTTAACAGTGGTTTAGTATTTAAACCTAGTCCTAGAACTTGCTTTTGGAAATGCAACATAATTTTACTTGCCTTTAGTTGCCTACTTCTAAAAAAAAAAAAAAATGTTCACAGGGAAATCACTTTCCATCTCAGTGTATCTTAGAATTGCTGGTGGCCTGAAAGTAGCTGGGATCTTCTGTCCTGTCCTGCTTGGACTAATTTTTTTCAGCATTGCTTTTTTCATCTTCAAAAAAGGAGGCTGACCTGGTTACGACGCATGAACTCGGACATAACTTTGGAGCAGAGCATGATCCTGATAGTCTGCCAGAATGTGCCCCCACTGAAGACCAGGGAGGGAAATATGTTATGTATCCAATTGCTGTCAGTGGAGATCATGAAAACAATAAGGTATAGTTGCATAGTTTTGCTTCCACGTACAAGTTTCTGCTATGGTCAATGACCCTTTGCATGGAAAGTCTATTTAGTTAATGATTCCCATAGCTTGAAACCGTCAGGAATGTAATGGATTAGCCATAAGAAGAAAACATACTTGCATGCTGTTGGGTTCTCTGCAAGATAAGCTCGTCTTTGGATTCTGAGTTTCACCGGAGGTCATAGCATGTCAGGTGCTTTTTTTAATGAGTTGTTTGTAATTAGCTGTGGGTGCATGCACCTAAAAGCAAGTCATCAGCAAAAGTCAAATACAGGACCTTCAGTACCGAATAGCATTTGGATGGTCCATAGCTATTATTGTTGGAGAGAGACTGCCAGACGCCACAGCTGTGGTGCTCACCAGTCTCAGAAGCTTGCACTGGCAGTGTGGACTTGGCATTGTGCCTGTTCTGCAGATGAGAAACCAAGATAATCAAGGGAATGATTAGTCTGCAGTCTAGTCTGACTTGTGGTTCACGTCTAGCCTCGCTGCCGAGAGGCAGTGCAGTCTCTCGCTGTTGCTACAACTTTGCAGTCCTTCCTGGGGGCGGTTGCTACCGGTCCTGAAGCTGTGGGAGAGCTAGATTTGGCTCTGTGACTCTGAGCCAGACTGCATGCATGTGTCCCTGGATTGTAACGTAGCAATGTCCTTTACGGACCCAACTGTTACTTTCCCATCTTAAATTTTTTCCAAGGTATCAAACTGGCAGTATAGAGGGAATAATTGCTTTCTGGGACACAAGAATTTGGAGGCGTAAGGACGCTGAGGCTGTCTTAGGTGCCACTTGGTGACAGAAACGCTCCTCAGTGCTGCTCTTTCCCCTTGTGACTCTCTAGATGTTCTCCAGCTGCAGCAAAAAATCCATCCATAGGACCATAGAGATCAAGGCCCAGGAGTGCTTCAAAGAGCGCAACAACAAAGTGTGTGGGAACTCCAGGGTGGATGAAGGAGAGGAATGCGATCCTGGCCTCTTGTACCAACAGGCTGATCCCTGCTGCTCTGCAGACTGTAAACTGAAAGATGGTGCCAAATGCAGGTAAGGGGAGATAAGCTGCAACTTCTCTTACACAGGAGAGAATGATGGGCTGGGCTGAAAGCTCCTAAAGCCACCTGCAGTGTCACAGACCTGTTTCCTGGCTTTAAGGCTAAACATGTGAGCTGAAGCCAATAAAGGATTCCAGGAAAGGGTGATGTGTGCATGCACTGTTTGCATACATTAATTTTTATAGCATTCTGTTACTTTTTCTGAGAAGTGCCAAGAGCTACAGGTGACGACAACGATGATGTTGTTGTTATTATTAAGCAAACTCAGGCATTCAAAAAATCAATATTAAAAATTTGCTGTGCAAACACAATTTTTTTTTGTATTGCAAGGTGGCTTCAAACTGGGATCATATACTGGTATTTTCAAGACTGCTGCAAAATGTGTTTGAGCAGACAATACAGTGACTGCACTAAATGAGTCCTCTTTCTGTTCTTCCTGCTCTTTGGGGTATTTGTGGCCCTGTTGCAATGCAGTGTCCAATCTGTTTTTTCAGAGTCCAGCTCTGCACCACGTGACAGTAGAGAGCTCATGCAACTCCTGTTGTTTAGCAAGAAATTCCCTCAACTTTAATGACCGTGTTTGTACTAAGGGCCTTCTTGCACCAGATGCAGGACAGAGAGAATAAAGAGCGCAGAATAGAGTAGTAAACCTTCAGGACAAACAGGGAAAAATGCGGGGGGAAGAAAACAGTGGAAAGTCTTGACCAAAGTTGCACAGCAAGTAACAAGAGGATCGAGGTGCCTTGAATAAATATAAGGATCCCTGTGTTGTCTCTCAATATGTTGTACTTTCTACATGCTTTTACCTTTGGTAAGTAGTGATGAAGAGTAAGAGTGAAATAAGAAGAAATGAAGAGTGAGTGGGTGTGTAGAGAGGTCATGGGAGAGGGTAGAGAGGGCAAGGGTTTTGAATCAGTCAGTCAGTCTCCAAGAAGTAGCTCCCCCCCCCCCCCCA
>NW_008795017.1:4497033-4516869 GCF_000699145.1 Aptenodytes forsteri
AAAAAAAAAAAAAGCTTAATATTTCTTCCTTTCATTTTGATCTTTCCACAGTGATCGGAACAGCCCCTGCTGTAAAGGCTGCCAGTTTGAAAGTGCACAGAAGAAATGCCAAGAAGCCATAAATGCCACTTGTAAAGGAGAGTCTTTTTGCACTGGTAGGACATGTTTCTGTCCCCTTTACATCAGCTAGCCAAGCGCTCCAGGCTCAGTGTCCTGTTCGATCTGCTTTCAAACTAGTGCCCTTTATTCATCCAGTACATGTAATTTTAGAGACCAGTTAAGCATCACGAAATTGCCCTATAATGAGTGTCATTGTAGTTCAGGAGTCACTTGATGATTTACTGCCCAGAAGAACATGAAAAATGTTGATTTTTTTTTTTTTTCCTTTTTTCCTTCCTTCTTTCTTTCCCTTAAAAAAAAGAAAAAGCAAAACAGGGTGTGTCACTTGGAGGGGACAAGAATGAGCTGAATCTTGCCATAGAAAGGGTGGAATTACTGCAACTCTGCTTCACTTCCCCACTTGTTTACTTCCTCCTCATAATCTTTCCTGGAGGCAAGGAGTCAAGTCAGACCTCCTGCTTTGCTGATGGCACCTCGGGGGTCTGTTGCCTACTCCTTGGTTGCCAGAGTGCCACAATGCCTGAGTTGTTGAAAGCCTCCAAAGCTGCTGCTGCCGCCTCTCGGAGGAGCTGGCAGGCAGCCTGCAGATCAAAGTCAAGAACAAGCTATCGGGGTTCCCCCTGGGATGAGTCTGGATTTCCTTTATTGTCCTTTTTTCTTTTGCACACTTAGGTGCTCTGCCCTTTACTCTAACACAGTCCTCCCACCCTGTCGACCTCCCTCTGTAGGGAACAGCAGCGAGTGCCCCCCTCCAGGGAATGCTCCAGATGACACAGTCTGCGTGGACATGGGGAAGTGCAAGGATGGGGAGTGCGTCCCTTTCTGTGAGAGGGAGAAGAACCTACGGTCGTGTGCGTGCAACGGTGGGTGACATGGGACTGAACTGAAATGTGTGCTTCAGCTCTGCTCCTCGGAGAGTGCTGGCTTTGCTGTGGGCTTGCCTGTTCAAGGGCTGAGTTTATGGTTTCTGAAAAAGTTTAAACAGTTGGTTTTTCAGGGCTGGCATTTTCTGTTTGGAAAACAAATGTAAATGTCCTGTTGTCCTCCGGTGGTCTGGGTTTGAAGACATTAAGATGAGACTTACGGTCTGGCACCCCAGTTAAAGGAGAGGGCACTCTCCCACCCTCCACTTCCTCTGCCACAGGCGGACAGGAGGGAAGGTCTGTTCTCTGATTGTAAAGAGATCCCAGCCAACCTCTGGACCAGGCATCTGGCAGAGGAGTGGTAGCCTCCAACAAGTGGTTAAAGAAAGATTTCAAAGAGGTTAAAGTGCTGTGAGAACATAGGATCCCCGAGTCCAGTCCCCTGCTACTGCAAACCTGCCTGTCATATACTTCTGTCCATAAGCTTTACTGTTCGCTTGCTCTCCGTCTCAGCTATTAAATCTGGTAAAGCAGCTGGGAGCAGGAGGAAAGCTTCACAGGGGCAGTGCAGGGAAGTGCTGTGAGCCCCATCATTTGAGATGGAGGACATAGCCAAGGAGAAGAGTGCCTGGAGGACCCAAAGTCCAAGAAATATTTAAATCTGTGTCTTGGACTTGTTTGGAACTTCTTCACCTGCCTGTTGATTCCTGCAGTGTTGGAGTATCAGCTTGGAGAGCTTGGTCCCACTGTGTCCCCTAATAACGTTGCACAGGGCGTCTGGTTGAGTTTCAGATTTGGTCATCAGAGTAAGTGAAACTGGGCAAGTTGCACAATCCTGCCTTCCCCATGGGGAAGCTGGGCAGGAACACGGTCAGCCAGGGGACACGTGCAGTTATGCATCTGCGTGGTTATGGGTTGCAGGTGACTCTTGGTGCTGCCTAGGAATGAGTTTGTTGCTTTATTACAGAAACGGATAATTCCTGCAAGGTGTGCTGCCGGGACGAGCAGGATAGGTGCATACCGTACGTCGATGCTAATGACCAGTTCCTGTTCCTGCGCAAGGGGAAGCCTTGCACTGTGGGCTTCTGCGATACAAATGTAAGTTTTCCCGGATGTCGGTGCACTGCATGCTCTGCTTCTGTGGCTGGGTGTCTCAGAGTCCTCTGTGACAAGGACTGCGCTGGTAAAGAGAAGCCAAAGCTTGACATGCTGCTGAGCAGGGTGACACTGTGTAAGTACCTCTCCACAGAGTAAATATTAAAGGGCGTCTGAAGCTGTAGGTGGAAGTTAGTTCTGCAGAGACATGTGCAAGGTGAAGCTGTTACCTTTTGCTGTTGCTTATTGCCCCTTTTGCTGCTCCCCACAGCTCAGCCAGCCAGCAGTTTGTGCGAAGGAGGTGAATGAGTGCTGTCGTAAGCTCAGCTAGGTTTGCAGTGCTTGCTATTTCAGCTGTTCACGTTAGCCCAATTAATTTTGACTAAAATAATTCAGGTCAGGGATCAATCGCATGAAAATCTAGCTGGCAGTATCTGAAGAGGGCAGTGAGCCCATGGCAGGGACACTGGTGGGTTGCTGGCAGTCGGTGGCCGTTGCCGTGGTACAGCTGCACAGACAGTCATGTCACCTGCAGACCCCAACGGTTGAAGCTAAACTGGGTGTTGGCAGAAGTGAATTTGGGAGGGCATGCCCCAGCCCTTCCGCCGGCAGAACTGAAAGACTGATGATCTGCTGTGTTAAACCAGCACAGCCAGATCTGGGAGTCTGTCTGTCTGTAAACCTTGGGCTCCTGAGAGCTGCAGCCTTCTCAGTGGGTAATGGGAACTGAGGCTTCTGATGCTTAAACCTCTCCGAAACTTCAGTTTTATGTCTCCTAACACGGGGTGAGGGTGGGGCGGTTTTTGCACATTTCAAATGTTAAAACGTCACCTGTTTCAGACAGCAATAGAATTGAAACTGTTTTGCCAAAAATAAAGGCAGTAAAAATGGAGTGCTGCTACTGGGCATGAGTGTAAACCTATATTCGGAACGTGAGTCAAGTGCTGCTGTGTCTGTAGTCTTTGTTTCATTATCATCTTTGTATCTTCTTCCCTCTCCATCTTACACTTAGATAGTGTAAGATTGTTTTGTAAATAAGTGTTTACTTTTGCAGGGTAAATGCGAGAAGCAAGTACAGGATGTGATTGAACGATTTTGGGATTTCATAGACCAACTCAGCATCAATACTTTTGGTAAGATACGTAACCATATCCTTTGGGTTTTTTTTTTAGTTCGTGACATGAACCTCTAAAGCCTCAGAGGGAGTTAGGTGGCTGTTTTTATCCACCTGTACGCAAGGGCAGCTAGTAGCTGTGTTTCTGATCTATATAAATACATTTTTGCCTAAAGTTTGACAATACTGATCTTGCCTTTTAAAGCTGAAAGGATGGGGGATCATTTTGCATTTTTCAACTCCATTATTTTCTAGACATCTTCCAAGCTTGTAAAGGAGATGAGAGCTTCTTGTCTGAATACCAAGAAGTAGGTCAATTAGAGAAAAGTAAATAAAAGACAGTCCTTTTAGAGGTCAGCTAGATTCGGCACAGTATAAAGTGGGCCTCTCAGTGGGATTTAAATGTCAGCAGACTGGGAGAGGAAAACTTCATTTCTCTCTTACTATTTAAGAAAACCACTGATGTCACGCACCTCAAGCTGTGTGCCTGTACTGAGTCACTGCCCAGCGATTCCGAGTGGGCCTCCTTGGTCTGGATCCCCACTGTGCGATCCAAGCAGATAGCCCCCCAGTGTCTCACTCTGTGTTACTGGAACCATGCAAAACCTGTTAATAAGCTGGTGCTGTATAATGACGGGGTAACTCCCTGTGCTCATGGTAATACTGTGCCTACACAGTGTAATTATCTGGGTTTGGGGCTTTCAGTCTTGAGTTCTAGGGTCAAAAAAATTTTTCTTAGGTAATTGTTAAAGCTATTTAGCCTGCTCAGGTAGAGGCAATTTGTATATCTTTAACGTTCCAATATTTTGTTTGTGGAGGCAGGTAGTTACCACTTGACTGTAAAATCAGAATTTGGTAACAGACTCACTGTGTGTCTTGTATAATTAAAAGGGGCAGCTTGGCTAACTCAATATAGCCTGTTCCCAGTCAACTCATATTAAATGTTACGGCCTGTCAGCATTTCGCATCAGAGAAGAACAGAGGAGAAAAACTGTTATTGTTAATATATTGGATACAATTTTCTAAAATTGTATAATTTCTTTTATCTTTGCCTAGTCCTGCAGCCTGTGCTTCTCTGAGCAGTTCTGTGGCTTGGCTTGCATGAGCAGTGGCTGCAGAATGGGGATAGATGTGTATGTTTATGAAACAGTATTAGGTAGGTAACTAACAAGACTTGAACTGATTTCACAGGGAAGTTCCTAGCGGATAATATAGTGGGCTCTGTGCTTGTCTTCTCCTTGCTTTTTTGGATTCCTCTCAGCATCCTTGTGCATTGCGTGGTGAGTAACCTGTCTTTGAGATGACTGCTCTGTTGGATTGAGCTGCAAGAGAACACCCTTCGTACATGAAATGGCAGATGTCTGTGGGAGAAGATGGTGGGAAGCTTTTAGCAAACCCCAGGGCAGGAATTCAGAATATGTAAAACCTACTGCTCCTTCAATAGGCAAAACTCCTGCTAAACTCTGCTGGGCTCTGGCAGACCCAGTGCTCCCATGACTATTCCCTGGAGCCCTTCCCATTCTTTCCTAGGCAGATTTTCTACCTCTGCCTCCCAAATTCTACCCAAGTATAATTTTGGTAACTTCCATTAGAGTCAAAGTTTTCTAGAGCCCTGCTAAGAAATAAGACACCCACATTTTGTGGGGAGACCCAGAGCGGGAAGTGGTCTTGGTTGAGCTTGGGTGGATGGGTAAAGAGAGAGAGCTCACGGCAACTGAGAGCGTGGACACGTGGTGTGGTGCTGATAGCAGTGTGGGGTTAGAGCAGAGGGCTGCTGTGCCCACATGCACTCCTGGGATGGATGGGAAGGCACGGGAGGTAGAGGAAAGAGCCCCACACCCTGTCCCTGCAGGGAAAGGGGGACAGGGACCTTGCAATTGGGAAACTACCTTTCTCATTTTGTGTGTGTATGTTTTGGTTTGCTTTTGTTTGTTTGTTTTCCAATAGGACAAGAAATTGGACAAGCAGTACGAGGAGAACACGAAGTCCCTGTTTTGCCCCAGTGTAAGTTGCTGTCTGAATATGAATTGGCAGAAAGCTATCCAATATGTATTAGAAAATCTGAGCCTATGGTGTGTGCAGAGTATTTATCAAAGAAGTGATAATAGGCAGACCTGGAGCCCCATGCCTCACGCTGCAGATGGATGAATCAATTTGAGGGAAACTGCTTTCTTGAACAAGCCTGTGTTCGATGTATCAAGCACTGCAGCTTGGTGAGGTCTGATTCTTCCTTCCTGTAAGAGCTGTGCCTTGACCTTGTTGACAGAGCAGCTCTCTTGCAGCAGCCACAGCTCCCAGGGCAGGAAGCTGCTCTGCTCTGCGGAGCACCGCTGCGCACAGCGGGCGCCTGTGTACAGGGTCCCCTTGGCATGGGCCATTCAGCAGCTTCAACCACAGACCGCTTGTTCCCAGCCAAGTGGTGTCAACGAAGCACGAGGCTCAGCGGGGCGACACTGCAGAAAAATCTCTGCAAAATGTGGTGTCTTTGCAGAATGGTTGTTTGCAGGAGTTGGCTTCTAGTGGCCAGATGTGCTAGAGCCTTCCAGTTGCTTATGGGAGAGCTGGCCTCAGGGTGCAGGGACCTGTCAGTGATGCTTCTCGCCTTGTGAAACTTCTCCCAGCTGAGTTGGGAGAGGAGAAGAGCAAAAAAGTGCCAATGTAAATTTTAATTACAGTCCAGCACGGGGCACCTTCTGACATAGATTTTCTGGGTGTCCTGTCCAGTGCTTTGACAACCCAATTCTTATTAATAACTGAAACATTCAATTAAGGAAATGTCATTTTGTAATGGGAGGGGGGAAAAAAGCCTTGCAGAGCTCCTGTACAAGCACTGAGGGAAGCATACTGAAGTCAGAGACTGCTGAGGCAGATTGCCTCTCTCATCTACTCTGGCGTAATTGAGGGCGATCTTAGTTCGAATCCCTCATAGCTGGTCTTGAATGCTGTCGTGGTTTAACCCCAGCTGGCAACTAAGCCCCACACAGCTGCTTGCTCACTCCCCCCCGGTGGGATGGGAGAGAGAATCAGAAGGGTAAAAGTGAGAAAACTCGTGGGTTCAGATAAAGACAGTTTAATAGGTAAAGAAAGCACCACGCACGTAAGCAAAGCAAAACAAGGAATGCATTCACTCCTTCCCATGGGCAGGCAGGTGTTCAGCCATCTCCAGGAAAGCAGGGCTCCATCACGCGTAACCGTTACTTGGGAAGACAAACGCCATCACTCCAGACATCCCCCCCTTCCTTCTTCTTCCCCCAGCTTTATATGCTGAGCATGACATCACATGGTATGGGATATCCCTGGGGTCAGCTGGGGTCAGCTGTCCCGGCTGTGTCGTGGCTCCCAACTTCTTGTGCCCCCCCAGCCTGCTCGCTGGTGGGGTGGGGAGAGAAGCAGAAAAGGCCTTGACTCTGTGTAAGCCCTGCTCAGCAGTAACGAAAACATCCCTGTGCTATCAACACTGTTTTCAGCACAAATCCAAAACATAGCCCCATGCTAGCTACTAAGAAGAAAATTAACTCTATCCCAGCCAAAACCAGCAAAAATGCCGTAAGAAAAGTCACCTTAGAGCTTTATACCTGAATTCCATCGAGAAAATCCCAGAAGGAGGTGTAGCACCAGAGCACGGTTATAGTTAATGGGCTCCTTGCACCAGCAAGAGTTCAACAAACAAATCTCATGTCTTTTGGATCTGCTGAGGATTGAGCGGTTGGGAAATGCAGTACTGGTAGCCGGTAAACATCTCATCCTGCCCAGTATTAGCATTTACTAAGGTTCTTGGGGATTTTTTATCCCCAGAAATCTCTGGGTATTTTCCAAGCTATGCTCAAATAGAAGCAGAAATCAGTGGGCTTTAACTTAGTCTGGGTTGCAGAATTTGGCTGTGATCACAGTGGTCCCCCTCTGGTCTTTGACCCTGCATTCAGTGCAACTTCTTGCACGTGAAACAGGGAACTCTTCAGGTTGGAAGAGTGGAATAAGCTGTACCTTTGACTTTCCCTGCACTGAGCTCTCGATGTCGTCTGGCTTGACCCTGCATTTCCAGCCCTAGGTTTTGCCAAAGCAGTGTTGGACCCCAGGGGAGGTGGGGCTGAGTCGTCAGCTCTGTCCCAGTGAGGCTGTCACCCGTGGTGCTTTATATGGAGAAGGAACAAGCAGAGATAAAAAGGCCTTTCTGCCTTTAGTGCGTAGCGTAGCTGGATTTCTTGAGGGGAAAAAAACAACACAACAGGTTACTTCTGTTGGATGTTCCCTTGCTCTTAAGTAAGCGTAAATCTACTGTAAAATCCAAAATCTTAACTCCTTTTCCAGTGCGGTGCAGTGGGTTCAGCCTGGCTAGCGCAGGGTAGCCTGTGGCGGCATGAGGGCAGTCAGCACGTCTCTGCTGGGAGTGGAGAGGAGGACACAGTAGCCTTTAAACGGCTCTAACAAGTGCGGGTGCTCCTCAGAAGGTGCCTGTTGCCTGTTCCCCTTAAAAACAGTGCAAAAACTGAACCCTGGACTAGATCCTGGTTGTTTCTCCCACTGATGTGGCTGCTTGTGTCTTGCAGAACGTGGAGATGCTCAGCAGTCTGGACTCTGCCTCCGTTCGAATCATCAAGCCCTTCCCTGCGGCACAGTCGACAAGCCGGCACCAGCCGCTGCAGCCCATCACAGCTGTGCCTGCTGTCGCTGCGGCACCGAAACAGGACCACCAAAGAATGGACACTATTCAGGAGGACCCAAGCACTGACTCTCACATTGACGAGGACGGGTTTGAGAAGGACCCTTTCCCAAATAGCAGCTCGGCTGCCAAATCGTTTGAGGACTTGACAGACCATCCTGTCATTAGGAGTGAGAAAGCTTCGTCCTTTAAACTACAGCGCCAGAACCGGGTGGACAGCAAAGAAACAGAATGCTAGTGTCTTGCTGCCTTCTAAATGTATGACTTGTGTCTGCAAAATAAGGATCTAAAACCATTTCATTTATATAAATATAAATATATGTATATATATTTTTGTGAGGGAGTGGGAGAAATAAGGAAGTGACCTACTGCAGATGCTGGTCATGTGTATGACCTTCCTTAAATTACGTTTATTAGAGCATTATATCTTTTAAAAAGGAAAATCCAAACTAAAACTGGCTTGTTTTTGAAGCTTTTTGGATTTGTTTTTCCATTTCCTTGACCTTTAACATTTCCTTCAACCTGTGGTGCAAAACCAAATATCCTGCTGGATATTGGATTGTGTATATCGGCCTTTTTTATAATTTAATATTTTGTAGTCTGACAGCACTGATAGACAAAATTAAGGGGCTTTTAAAAACAAAATGAAAACACTGCAGTATGTTCCATATAGAGTAGATCATTTAGCAATTTAAGGTACATGTAAGCAACAGCCTAAACAGATGCTTCGAGAACAGAATGAGGGTAATGAAACAGACAAAAATACAGTCTTGCAGCATTAAATGAAGATGCATAATTGGAATCAAGAAGCTTAAGATACACAGCTTCGAAATAAATAAAAATAAAAGGGTCCTGCAGAGACTGTTAAACCTTACGCGATGCACGGAAGTGCTCCTCTAGCATGAAACTGTTTTGCCTCTTATGGTGAGGTTGTCTTGTCTTCGTGTCTCCATTGCAGAGAAAGGCTTTCGCTGGGAGTTTCCCACTCTGCACTGAGAGGCTTCTGTGTCGTAGGTGTCCGGTAAGAGAAAGAAGCGTAAGTGGAGAAATCATTTATGCGGATGAGGACTCTTAACCAGCTGTTTACAGCGGTGGTTTCGGTGCAGAGATGTTTCTCCGAATGTTATTTTGAAATAGGTAACACTATTGTTGAGGTGTTCAAAGAGCTGAGCCTCAGTTTTCTGTGGTCTGGGTGGCCTTTCGAAGCTCCTACTGCATAAACGGGGGGGAAAATTCACTCCATTGCAGGGGGGGCATTTGTTTAAAAACAATTGTGAATTTAATCAAAAAAGAAATAAACCTTTGTTAAACTTACAGGGCAAGTATAAGGAGGAGACTTCATGAATTCGGATTCCCACACAGATAAAACAATGTGATGTTAAAAGTTGGTAATTTAATGGCGTCCTCTAATTCGATACACCTGGAGATCTGTAAGGTGAGCTGGGACTGGTACCTGGGCCTTGTTTTAGCTTAGTAGCAGGTGGACTGACACAGTGGAGTCGCAGAGCGACTGCCGTGATAGCGAAGCAGCGTCTTAATTCTGCATCTGTTTTCTCCCATAATAATCTGTTGATAAAACTGACATAAAATGTGACCAATGGTAGAACCATTTTAACTGCTACAAGCCTGCGCTCAGCCACAGGGGAACCGCAGCTGCGGAAAGCCTTTGTGTTTTTAAATGTGAGGGAAAGGAACCAAACCTGTGCCGAAAGGATTGTGGGAGTACCCCCATCTCCTCCTGCCCCAAGGATACTTGTTACACTAATACTTGAACGTGTGCCTTACGGTATTTCTATCTGACTAGCTATTGTGTTTTATATACTGGATTTGAACTTTTTGGGGTTGTTTTTTTTGTTTGGGTTTTCTTTTTTTGATTCAGTGCAAAGTACATGTGTGAGGAGTTAATTTAATTCCCAATACAATAAAAGCTTTTTATATTAAAAAAAATAATAATCAGTTAAAGAAGAGCTGTTGCTGTGCCGTCCTTCATTAGTTGTCAAACCCTGAGTTGAAAGTCTGGGGTGCAGCCAGACTTGAGCCACTTACTTCTCACTGCTCCCCTCTGCTGCGGAGGTCAGACCCTGAGCAGCCACAGTACAGATCTGCACCTGTAGGGCTGTCCTGCGTCCCACCGGGGAGGGAGTTAGTCTCACCATCTGTCCTGTGGATTATCATGGAGTCATAGAATTGTTTAGCCCGGAAAAGACCTTTAAGATCATCAAGTCCAACCGTTAACCTAGTGCTGCCAAGTCCACCACTAAACCATGTCCCTAAGCACTATGTCTACACGTCTTTTAAATACCTCCAGGGATGGGGACTCAACCACTTCCCTGGGCAGCCTGTTCTAATGCCTGACAACCCTTTCGGTGAAAAAAATGTTCCTAATATCCACTCTAAACCTCCCTTGGTGCAACTGGAGGCCATTTCCTCTGGTCCTGTTGCTTGTTACTTGGGAGAAGAGACCAACACCCACCGCGCTACAACCTCCTTTCAGGTAGTTGTAGAGAGCAATGAGGTCTCCCCTCAGCCTCCTTTTCTCCAGGCTAAACAACCCCAGTTCCCTCAGCCGATCCTCATAGAACTTGTGCTCTAGACCCTTCACCAGCTTTGTATGGTCAGTTCTGGCAATGAAATTCATATCTAAGGCATGGGTGTGTGCTCAAATGCCTTTTTAGGTAGTAAATGTGTAAGTACGTGTTCTCAGCACTAAGGTCATTACTTCCCAGGTGAAAACCAGGCAGTGGCAAGCACCTGGGAGCATGAAAATAGAGGTTTGGAGCAGGCCTTGGCTATCACAGAATCTGTCCCCCAATCTGAGCCGTATTCCAGAAACTCTGAAATCTGTACTTGCACCATTTGTTTGTAACATCTAACGCAGGAAGATCTGCAGCTTCCACAGGGAGCCCCTTCCGCTGTTCAGCCAGCGCTTACTGTAAGTATTTATTACAGAAAGGACAGTCCAGTTTAATATTCGTAAATATTTATAAATCTAACTTCTGGTCTAGCTCCAGGCATGTGAAAAATAACTACTTACACTCCAGTTTATAACACCATTACATAGTAGGTGACAGGTCTTGGCCAACTTGTCTCAGTTATTTAGTGAAGCAAAGGCAGCCTCACGGCGCTAACAAAGCAGGACATCTTGATGCTCTCATCAATCTCTGTCTCACCCAATGCATAATAAACACGTCACCCGAGGCCGCACTATTGGCCTCATCTGTCTTGTGCCAATGTAACTGGTAATGCAGCCCAGAATTACGTGGGGGCTTTTAGCTGCAGTGATATACTATTTCTCTTTAATCCATGGTCCAGTAGTAGTCTCATTTCTTCTGCTGTCTGGCTGCTAGCCAATTATTTTCCAAACCACATTTTTTTCCATGCTTGTTGAATTTCATCTAGGTTTCAGGCAATTTTTTTTATCTAGGTTTTCAGGCAATTTTTTTTTGGTTTGTAAAGGTAGTTTCGTAGTTTAATTGTGTTCTCTTAGCCAAAAACTATACATAGTATGCAGTACTCATCAGCTATAAATTGTAGCTATAAAAAACTATACATAGTATGCAGTACTCATCTGTTACATCAGTTGTTAAATTATGAAGGCCAAAGCTCACTTGAAATGCCTCCTTTATTTGATGGCAAATTATGTATGACACAGCTTTGTCAGCAGAGATGCAGACCCCTTCTAGTGGTTTCTTCAAGATCCAAGCTTCTCAAAATGAGCACGTCCATCACCAGTTTTATGCTGCCCAAAACCATGCACTGTTTTGAAATCTGTGTCTATAGGCAAGAAGCTGCTGCTGGTGCCAAAATAAGTCAAACTTTAAAACCCCTGCTCTGAACTACAACACATCACTATCAAAATCCTTGCTAAAGCTCAGATAACTGCTTCTACTGCTGTATTACAACCAAAAAAATTAATCTGGATTGACACTAATGGCTCTTGACAAACTCCACGCTGCTGTCTCTTATCGGCTCCTAGGTGTTTAAAGCTAGTAGATGGTATTAGAAGGTGTAGTCCCCAAAGCTCAGCTAGGCCAGGAATTCCTCTGGGCAGCCTCTGTCCCTTGGTCACAGGGCAGCCGAGACTCTCGCTTTCCTCCAAGTCGTCCAAGGAAAGAGGAGCTCATCCCACAGATGTTCAAACTACCGGCACAAGCAGAATGCAGACAAACCACCCCAAGACACACCTGAGTGGTCTCATCTTTATTCTCCCACAGACCAAGGGAAGGGGATACGGAAGAGAAGAGTATCGGCAGGGGACTCCTCAGCACGCGGTTCCCCAAGTATGCAATGTTTGCAGCGGGTTGCTGGATACCGGCTGTTTGTAAACAGACTGGCTTTGCCAGGCTTGGCTGCTTCGGCTCGTTACTGCAGGGGATCTCACAGAAGACTGGCCTCGGGGTTCGTATGGTCCACGTCACGCCAATAAGGAAGCAGTGAAGGAAGAGCAGACAGTTTTTTTTCCAGGCACGACCAAAGTTGTGCTGCTAGAAAGCTGTTGCCTTTTGTTGATAAATGGAGCCCATCAGACAAATAGGAAGAGAAATCCTACAAGGGAGGTTAAAACCGTGTATTAATGTGTTTGCTAGTTGCAAATAGAAGCTCTTGAGTAATTTTTAAGTAAGCAAGTTCTTCAAAGCCAGCTGGTATATATACTGGTTTTATTTTTCACCATTTGTATTAAAATATTAAGAGAATGTTCTGATGGCCAAAGTCACTGCTGTTCATCAGGAAAAGATCACGAGATTAAGTGATGCAATCAAAATACTGAGTCTACTGCACTACTGAACAATCATCTACTGCACCAGGGAGTGCAGGAGAGTGAAAAGATCCAGTGTCTGAACTGGAGTTACCTGCTTACGGAAAGTCTGCAATCTCTGTCACAGGGACGAGTTTGGGTATTCGGTCAGAAGTGGCAGCAAGCTACCCGTGCAACCTGATCTAACTTTGAAGTTAGCCCAACGCTGCGCAGGAGGTTGGACTAGGTGCCTCCAGAGGCCCCTTCCACGATTCAAAGTCCAAGGAAAAGGTTATTTACATGTAATGCACCCAGGGGACATTTGCTAACCAAATATAACGGTTACCTTGTATTAAGCTTTATTTCTCCCAGCCCGGTATGAAGCATTCTGGATTACTTTTTTCGTTCCCCAAAATGTGATTTGGATATATTTTGTATCATTTCAGTGATAATGCAGCACTACAGGTTCCTCTATGCTAAATTATGCAATTTCACAATTTATTTCACAATTCATGACAGTTTCAAAGTCTTTCTCATGACATCGTACCTGATTTTTTTGCATCAGTGTCCAGAGGTCAAGTACATCCGTTCCACAGTCCCTAGCTACTTGAACACAGGCCTGGGCGTATTCCCCAGTGGTGGCATTGCGGCGATTTAATTTGTCACCTATCAGACACAAAGAAAACATTCAGCAATCATGACTGACAGCTTGATTTCTGTCTTCTGTGGCACATATGATGCGTATCAGTTTGTCACACCAGCGGACATAACCAATTACAAACCCAATCCGAAGCACCTCAATTTAAGTAGCTGGCAGCTATAGCTCGTTTAGTCTCTTTCAGGGCACCTTTTCTTTTTGAGGCATTTGAAAGTATGTTTCTTGTTAACAGATGTGTAACAGGCGAGAGGGCAACGGCAACGGGCACACAGCATAATGCTCATTTCTGTGCTGCTCACAGCTTTCGCTTTCTGTCAAGCTTCAGGTGAAATCAGTGCATAGGTTTAAAACTCTTCATACACCTGCTACCAGCACATAGAATAGAGTTAAGTAAATGCCAATCTATTTACAAGCTTGCCTTCCGCCTCCTGGATGACATCAGACATTCAACATCTCCATACAGCAGTCTCCTCATTGTAACATGCTGGTGAAACTGGGGTACATTTAGGTGCAAAGCTTTATTAGCACTCGTGACTACTGCATTTGTGCACACAGTTACACTGGGAGCTGGGTGTTCAGTACGCGCTCAGTGCCAGCTACTGTAAGCCAGCAGTTTTGCACGGACCACAGTGAAACTTTGGGGCAAGATATTATTAAGTTATGTTGTTCAGGTTTTTTTAATGGGACCTATAATGCAATTCATCAACTCCTACTCTACTCCCTCCTTGCATCTGATGCTTCCCACTTCTTCACACTGCCACCTCTTTCCTCCCATCATTTCTTTTCATCATAAAAATATCCTCTGCAGCCTCACCGGTCCTTCCCCACCACGGTAGGTTTCCGAACTCTAGCTTCAACTTTCTTCCTGGTTCAACTCTCCCGTAGACTAAGCGGCCCTTCAGCTCATTCAGCGTCCACCACGCAGAGCTCCCTTTGCTGCCAAGTTCCCTGTATTGATCACAACCTCACCTCCCCAGGTGAGGTCCCGCAGTCCTGTCCTTTTCCCTTTCTATGACTTCTAATCTAGCAGAGTTGATAATTTCTTATTCTCCCTTTGCCTTTTCTTTCATCGTTACGATTACTTCTCAACTGCTTCATCTCCTCTTCCATTCTGGAAGCACACAAGCACATGCCTGCTCTCAGTGTGCAGCCCTGCAGGAACATGCGCTGGGTCTATAAGCTAAGAGCAGCAGCCAAAGGAAGCTCAGGGAACATGGGGGGCCCCCGAGGGATCGAGGAGGCAACCTAGTGATTTACCCTGACCTCTGCATGTTCCCACTCAGCTTGGGAAGGAGGACAGCCAACAGTGGGGAGCAATGGGTTAGGGGACACTCAGGGATGCCAGATGCATCTGCGTGCGTGGGATTCACCTGAAGGAGCTGCCTGTTGCATTGGCGAGGCCAATGCCTACCACCTACAAAAACTCATGGCTAACGGGAGACTCACGGTGACCGAAGAGGGTTAACATTACACCCGTTTTTAAGAAAGGCAAGAAAAAGGACCTGGGGAACTGTCAATCACTTGGCCTCACCTCAGTGCTGGGAAAGATAGTGGAGTTACCTCCTCTTGGGATTCATTTCCAAACGCAGGAAGGACAAGAAGGAACTATCAACACAAGTTTAGCAAAGCCAGATAGTGCTTGACCAACCCAATTGCCTTCTGCGATGAAATGATGGCTATACAGATGACGAAGAGCAGCTCTGAGTTTGGTAAGGGCTTTGACCCCGTCTCCCACAGCACTCTCATTTGGAAGCGGAGTTTCTTTTCATGCCTCTTTTCACATCTGGATGAATGTTCCTGTGAACATCCTCCTCATCATCATGTTTCACATCTCTCCTTTGCTCCGATATCTATCCGACAAAACCACAAATAAGCAGAACATTTCTCCTGGATACTGGTTGAGGGCAGATGATCTGATACTGCTGCTTACTGTGCCCACAATACTTTATTTGTGGTCCATGGTCTGAGATCACCCTGTCTTTTGTTCCATCCTTGGACAGCAATCTCTTTCAGACAGATGCTGGCAGAGTCAACACTGTAAATGCAAGTTTCCTCCCTCCCTACCCTGTAAAAAGGACAGCTTTAAGACGAAAATGAAGTAACAACATTTTAAAAGTGTTACTTGACAGCTAGGAGCCAGAGAAGCAGTGTTCATGGTGTGCTCACCTAACAGATCTTCAACAGGACAATACGGGTGCATGTTCTGCAAACTGCGGCTGTAGCAGCTTTAGTGAGAGCTGGGCACACACACCAGGAAAGGCTGCTCTGCGCCTGACCGATCCCTTACGCCTTGTCTGAGGATCTACTACTGTCACATACACAGTACTGGCCATGTCTGATGCTTGATCTGACCTGCTACAGCTGCTACCATCTTACACGATTTGTGAGTATTACTCTAGGACTTTTCTCTCCTTTTCCAACTACATATAAAATATAAAAACTACCCTGCTGGATGAGACTGAAAGCCCATGTAGTCCAAAATCTGTTTTGCACAGTGATCACTGCCACACACCAGAGATCCCTAATGGAAAGTCATGCAATAACATAGTCTAATTTAATGCAGTTTAAACATGAGGTCATCTTCAAAGTGTTACCGCTTTGATTGAGTACACAACTCAGGATATGCAATACCACCTAAATTTGAGAAAACCTTGCAAATACTAAGGTGACAGCTCTGCGTTTACCTGAATCTAACTCAAAAGTCTTTTATAAATGTGCAAGAACTGGACAAGCTGTCCAAATGGAAAAGAGGACACACTCTCAGGAGGTATAATTTGTTGCTGCTGGAGTCAGTGGGATTATGGCAATTTCCACCAGCTGAGTGACACGAAGTAAGCAGTGCTGTTATGTCTCTATTTTTAGTTAGCTTGAACAACGTAATGAGAAGTCATTTAATCACCTTTTGCTTCTTTTTTAGGTACTTTTATTAGCATCCTTAGAATATTATATTCTCTGGGTTTTTTTTAATTTAAAATAAAGCTGGCTAGGATATTACTGCTTATCTAAACAGATGTGAAATATGCTGTGACTATTATAAAATTTTCTAAGGCACGCAATGCCGAAATTTCTTCCATTATTCATGTTAATTTGGAAGCTGCTAGGACATGACGTAGTCTGCCTAGGACATCTCAGCAAAACCTATGTTCTCAAAGGGCAGCCACTTCTGTCAGCTTCATGCACAAACAGATCAATCAACACTTTCAAAAGGATGTTACTAATTAGTTGGTAGTTACTCCACGAGCTTATCCAAAAGCTGTTTAGCAAAACAGCTGGCAGTCCTTTTCCACCAACTCAAAGAACACGACTGCAATCTGGTACAAGCACAAAGCTACTCATCTGTCAGCCTGGGATCAGCAACTTACACTGATGGTAAAATGCAGAAAGTCTGCCCATCCATGCTTTTACCTTTGGCAGAAAGTCTGCCCATCCATGCTTTTACCTTTGGCAAGACACTCCTTTTCCCAAGCTGATTCCTGAAGAGGTGGTGGCGTTATCAAAATAATCCTGTCTTCAGTAATGTCTACTGACTTCAGATACTGTATCATGCTCTTTAAGTTCGCAGCATATTCCTCCAAAGGAACGTGTTGCTTAGGGTTCAGATCTGTTAGGAGATGGAGCACATGCATTAGCGATGTTAAACTGCTTACAGGTTTACTACTCAACGTGCTTTTTACACAGCGTATGAATGTGGGCACTCATTCTCAGTAAGCAGTTCACCTCAACCTTGATTCAGGAGGTGTCGTGGGGAGAATTCCGTTCCTCAATATCCAAAGCAGACAAATCAAGAGTTTAAACGCAGTGCTTCCAACTAATACAAATGAGGGACGGGGGAAAAGAAATCACCTTTTTTTTCAAAGATGCTTTGTCTTGCAACTCCATATCTTAGTATTAGATCACATAATCACCTCAAACTTCACCTGAAACAAAAGCTAAGATTTTTTCACTCTCTTGGATGCAGAGAAAAACTTCAAAATTCTCATGGACGTAGAGACAGTCCTTCGTGCACTGAGGTTATCATTTTGATTAGACTAGCTCTGCATGCTGCTATGCTTATCTTAAAGAGAATCCAAATGCTACCTTCCCTCATTTCCTCAACCCATCTGCTAAGAACCCATCAGACTGCTTTAAAGGCAGGAAAATCAGTTAGATGCCCAACTCCAATTTTAGGTGATGGATATATGACTAATTCTTGAGCACCTTGAAATTTAATATTAAAACTTGGTGAGAGGGAGAGAAATAGAAGGCACTGCATGGTTTAAATACAAATAAAATGACTGAAAACAATCCACTGTAAAACTGAAAAAAGGGCAACCGCTTCATAGAGAAGTGGCAGGAAAGGTCTGTGTGATGTTCTGCCTTTTCTGCTAAACTGTAAAACTGTCTTAAGAAAACAGGTCACAGAAAAAAAAAAAAGTAAAATACCTTACCTTTCAAAGCACTGTCATTGGCTCCAAAGAAAATAGTAACCGCAACGGTACTCTCAGCACCAGTACTTTTACTGATCAGTCTTGGAAGGATCAGTTTAGCCCATCTGGTGTTGTACCCTGAGAGCCCACGGTTCACAACATCACATTTTCTGAAACAAAGACACATATCAAAAAGAACACCTCTCCTCTGCCCACCAGAACAAAACTTGGCAAGTTTTGAACCATTCTGTCAGGACACCTGCCTCCGTCCCTCTCAGAAACGACAAGATGTCACAGGAGTTTTCAGTGGGATTATAACTTTATGTTTTGAAAATGTACCCACAGATTGCATGTGTACTATTCACCTGTCACTTAAACTATGAAACTAGAACAACAATCTTGACAATCACTAAGGATTTTTTTTTCTTTCCACTCAAGCTTTTAGTGGACAGAAACACCCAATGAGTATTTCTACCAGTATTGGGCAGGTTACCACTAAGGCAGTTCCACTTCAATAAATAAATGAATGTTAATTAATAAATACACATTAAGTATTAACTTGCATTGGTTTTCTTTTAGAAAAGCTGCACGACTTTTTGCATGCTAGAAATTACTTTTGGAATTTAAGCTCTTACCTGGCCAGTCTCTCAGCAAGGGATGCCCCCCAGCCATTTTCCTGGAAGGAAAACTGAAAGCAAGGAACACGGTTAGACCCTCACTGGAAGAACTTGCTCCCCAGCAGGTCAGTCCCACCACCGGCACCTTCCCTCCTCAAAAGCTGTTCGTGCGTGGCCTCTCACACTGCTGCAGCAGTGCTTCCTCCCTCCCAGCCTGCCCGGTCCCTGCAGAGGTGAAACAGCCCTGATCTTACCTAGATACATGACTGGCAATCAGAGGCAACGTGGGACCACACCTACAGAGGGACAGACCCTGTGGACCCTTTGTAATCAAAACGGACTGTTGTCAAGCTGTAGTTTCATTTTGGCTGGTGAGGCTTGCTTTTTTTTTTTTCTTCCCCTTTTCCATTTTCTACTTTATTTCTAAGATCCTTTCACTACCATCATTCTGAAGACATCATTCTCCCAAAAATCCTCTCTCCACATGCCGCTTCAGAGTACAGTTTGATACCTACCTCTTCTAGGAGTGGAAAAATTAATCCCTTCTCCTTATTTCCACTGCTGCACCATCCTCCCTGTTACAATGCTCCGCCTGTTTACAGAGCTGCACAGTGAGTTGGTTTAGACAACCGATCTCCCATTAAAGATAACCTTTGTCTTCAGCCAAATCTTTTTTCATCAGAGCAGCTCTGTGACCCACTCCACCATGCAACCCATGCAACAGAAGGCAGGGACACAAAATGAACGCTAAAAAGCTGGTATTGCCTCAAAGGAGATGTTCACCAAGCCACGGTCCGGTCACGTCGACGTGTAACGTGTCTCTGGGGCAGGCAAGCTCAACACAGGGAGCTGCACTGAAGAGACGCACCAGGAGCCAGGACTGGGAGGAGGGCAGGGGTCAGTACAGACAACAGGCTGTCCTCCCCGTCTGGAAAATGCCACTGCTGCCGAAATACCAGAAGCTACACTTATACCAGATCACACTTCTAACACAGCAACTTTGGCTTTCTGCCAAATGGCTCTAAATCTCATAAAGGACCATCAGGTGCGAAAGCATGTGGAACGCTCTCACTGGAGATCCAACAGGGACATAACTATACCAGGCCACACTCCCATTTCACTGCTCTCCTTCCTGCCTCATGGTGCCAGGCCGATCCCCACCACCCGCCAGGCCTCTGTCAAAGCCGTCCCAAGGGGATGGCTTCCCCCTGGCTGCCTCGCCACAGGTTGCCATGGCGGCTTGCCCGGCAGAGCGGGCAGGCGGCAGCCCCTGAGGAGAGCGGCTCACGGGGGTCACCACGATCCCACCTGACACGCTTCTCCTACGCCAGCTGAGGTGGGGACCGGCTGGCGAGGCGAGGCTGGAGGCCACGGTGCCCCACACTAGGATACACGCCTCCCCTCCTGCTGCAGCCGCCGGCTGTTCGTTAAAAATTAATAATAAGCAAAGCCCTGTGCTTGGCACAGGCGCTCAGTCTAACGCCAGGCCGCTGCTGGCGCAGCGTTCAAGGAAAACCAGAGCGCAGACCGCGGGCTGCCGCTCCCGGTACGAGGAACTGGGCTGTTGA
>NW_008795017.1:4517364-4525295 GCF_000699145.1 Aptenodytes forsteri
TGCGCGGCGGCGGCTGTGGGCGCCCGAGGGGCAGCCCGGGCACCGCGGCACGGAAGGAGGGAAGGACAACGGTGTAGGAACCTAACCCACTGACACATTTAACCCCCCTCCCCCCGAATTGGCTGAAAGCACATTTAAAAAAACATGAATCATTTTAGAAATAAGATTTTTATCTGTTCCAAAGAGAGACTTCCTTTTAAAGAAAAGGCAATCATCTCCGTTTAAAGATTTCATACTCTTACTTAGTTAGCTAATGACATACAATTTGGGGAGGAAAGTTGTCCCTAATTCTGCTAATACTAGTAACACACTAATACTGCTGTAAAGATTACCAGCTGCCAATTTAATCAGCTGAGAAAAGGGGGGAAATACAGTTGTGTATACAAGGGAAAGATGATTTTCAGCATGATTTCCTGTTTGGCAACAACCCCAGCTAACTTGGAGTATCACACTTGTATTTGAAATTCTCCATTTTGCTTTGTCCAGGAAGACTATTTCACCAGCACTGAGTGACAGGGCCGTCAGCGGGAGCAGATGCGTGCCGACTGCCACAGAATTAGTGACAGGAGCCATCTGCGCTTGAGGCTGTTACAGGCCATAAGCACTGACTTCGCTGGAAGCTGATTTTGTTCAGCTAGTCCGGTTAATGGCAATGCCTGCATACATAGTTTTAAAGCTCCAATTAACCCCAGTAAGCAAACATGGATTCCATTTTAAATGCTTGACTTCAAGCAGATACAAGCATGCAGGTAATTGCTTCCTTCACAGGAACAAAATCATATACAAGCTTGATTCTGAGCATATGCAAACCCAAAACATCCAATTTATCCTCCAAGTGGCCGTTATCTTCAAAAATATAAAACTCTCTCAATTTAACTTTTGTAATTCTACATTTAGATAGGTTAAGAATTTTTTCTTTTATGTGCACATAAGAAAAAAGAACATATGCACACTTTGCCTGATTTTATTATGATCTATATGCACAAACATAGTTGCTATAAGGTTGCTCATCCATTATTTGAAATAAGTCAGCAGTTTCACAGTCACAGAATTGATACGTTTGACTTACTGAAGAAAAAAAAATTATTTACTCTTAAAAAATAGTCCAAATAAATTGAACATTTAAAAGATTTTTTTGACGTGTCCTAGGTATCTACAGAGGTCAGTATACTGGGCTGAGGGCATCATAAAGCCTCTGTGCAGCCAGTTCCACCATTTCACGAAGGGATTCGTCATCTTCGCTTCCTGGCTCACAGTCAACTGTCTGGAAACAAAAGAAGTATGTTAGAACAACTAGCACTTCATATTCCTTTTCAGCATGTGAAGAATGCTCGTAAGGGGAAAGGAAAAAGTAGTCATGCAAATTGAAAAGAAAGTTATCAGGAGTGGCACTGGATGTTTTTAAATGGTCTGCCAACACGCAGAAGAGTTCAGAGAAGACTTATGCAAGTCCTGCTGAGGAACAAGAAGCTTAATCTCGAGTTTAATGTTTGATTAATAACTTGTTTCAAAACTACTAAGTAAAATGCATTAAGTTTTGTAGATTACATTTAATTCAAAATCAAATAAAACCACACAAGGTTCAGTCCTTGGAGATTTCATTTTATCTGTGAATTCACCTGCATTGTATTAGGTTAATACTGCAAAATACGTGCATTCATCACGGAGGTACAGGCACCTGTACTCAGGGAGTCTCCACACTGATGTTCCCACACCCATAAGATAACATTTACATCAAAATAAAACCCCAAAGAGATTAATTTATCACTAAAACAAGTCTTCCTAGAGAAAGATGCCCACCCCAAACTTGCAAGTTGATCGACATTCAACCCAATCCCCTGACTGCTCTATCTCAAAACCAAAGGGCAGCATTTGCATAGTAATACTATTCTTGATCCTATGGACTTTCTAGGCTCTAAGACTGTATCTTCTGTAATTCAGTATTAACTTGTTACTCTTCTGAACAAGTAACTCCTTTCAACCATAAAGGTTTTGGGGAAAAAAAAAAGGCATTTGAAACAGCAAACGTGTATTTAATGTTAGCTAACAATGCTGTTAAAAGCTTGTTTACTGCAAAAGCACCGTGTTAAGTTAACGTGGAAAAAATAAATCTACATGTCCCACCATATAATCAGATCTATACTAAACAGTTTTTTATTTTAAAGCTATTAAAGGTTTATAAGAAGATAGATATGCACATAAAGAAGGACAGATCTTTCTTGTAAAACTTGGTTCACAATGGCACAAGCTTGCCATTGCCAACACAGTATATAAAATAAGTATTACAAAGATACACGCTGTTGCAGTTGAGTTGCCATTACGGTTTCTGTCAGTACACAAGTCTTTTAACAATAATGACATATATCAGTATAGTATATGAAAATGAAACCTAACTTTTTGATTAAGCAGTATGCATTTTTTTCCAGTCTTGTTACTTTCTTCTCTATTGCAAGAACTCTCTTCATCAGTCCTGTATTTTTCTGTACTATGTATACACTGAAATGTAGCATATGTTTATTAAAACACTGAAAAAAGATGACACAGCAAGCATTGGGTGTTAACCACAAAACTGTAACTCACTATCCTCTTAAGATAATTAACATTCACTTGTTTTGTTTCAATAGGTAACAAATTTTGGGCAGGGACCAACCTTTTCTTCTGGGTTTGTAGAACACTTAAAACACTTGTTGTGATCCCTAAGGACAGCATCTGAGAGCTACTCCAGTGGAATATATTACTACTGTGGTTAGTGGTAATACATAATAACGTATTAAAACTATATAAATAATCACAGAAAGTCAACACATTAAAATGCTTAAGGACACGAAGGACATGGTTTTAACCATTCTTTACAGTTCCACATTGTTCAAATAACTAGGTGTGATAGCTTCTTAAAGCAGCCTTCTGACACGCATGACATCCAATTCTGAATCTAGCTTGTAAATCAGTAAAGTATTTCTTTTTGTGAGTATTTCAGGCTTTCAATTTAGCTACAAAAGGATCAAGATGACAAAAAAAAATTTATTAGCATCATTCCTACTCTGTGATTGTTCAATTATTCAGACCAGAGCCTATGTTTTAAGAGCATTAAAAAAAAAATTGTGGGTTAAATCAGCTTCTCCTCTACAATCTTTCTTTATTCGTTTTTATACAAGTAGAGAGCTGCTGAAACATACTGGGTTTTCTTCCAAATTTACTGCATTTGTTATGTAAACATTGCTAGCATTTTTTTAATGAAGAAAACTCTCTAGCAAATGCTTCTGTAACAAACTCAGTAAACTCAGCTTGCAGGCTGGATCGGTATTTCTCTCAGAAAGGCTGGGTACTGATCGGCTGATGAGAATGTCAATGAAATTAATGGAAAGCGAATAGGCTTAAGCTGTTTTGATACCAAATACAAAAACATTTCCTTAGCAAATGGGTACACGATATTCTAGGCATCACTGTATACTAGACTGGAGACTCACCTCTGTTAAACATAGTGCACACAAAAGCGAGTGCTTTGCTGTACGTACCCGAGTGTCCAGCGAAATGTTTGCAGTCTTTCCATCAACCGTGACGCACAGGACAGAGCCATCTTTTGAACTCACACAGTCTTCTCCAAACATATCCCTACAACAAAGATCTATGCATGGAAGACGTGGCCAAACAGCAAACTTATGTTTTTCTTCCTATTAATCTTAGGCTTCCAAAGGCATTTTGTTAGCAGAGTATCTCCTTTCAGCAATTACTATTTAACCCACTCAGATATAATTAACAAATACCAATCTAAATTCTTATGAGAGTGGCCGTCACATAACAGGAAGTATTTTACCCCCCCAAAAAATCTCATCATACATGAAGGGAAGGATTCTTTTGATTTCAAAAGAGGTAAGTGTTCTACCTAAATAACAGAACATACATCAGAGTAAGTTTTAAGAGAGAAGTGATCCGAAATGGTATTTTCATAAGCATTCATAGCGTAATTTTGGGAGACAACTTAAAAATTCGCTTCTGGAAGAAATAACTGAGTCCTGTATTCAAAATTTTAATGATGCTGAGAACTTTTTTTACTGTACCTCTTTCTTGACTTAATTCCTGGCCTTCACAGAAACGAGACTGAATTAAATTTGCACAAAGTATTTTTAAGTAAGTGTATCTTTAAACTGTATTATACTAAAATTATTGTATTTACATGATTAACA
Organism: Aptenodytes forsteri; assembly: GCF_000699145.1. Classification (NCBI taxonomy): domain Eukaryota; kingdom Metazoa; phylum Chordata; class Aves; order Sphenisciformes; family Spheniscidae; genus Aptenodytes; species Aptenodytes forsteri. The sequence continues at coordinate 4,521,549 of NW_008795017.1, forward strand.
GTGATCATTTTCCTTTAGAAAAATACATGCCAACTTACTGAAGCATGATCTCCATTCTCTTCCTATACACATCCATATCTACACAGAAAAGAGACTGAATTAAATTTGCACAAAGTATTTTTAAGTAAGTGTATCTTTAAACTGTATTATACTAAAATTATTGTATTTACATGATTAACAGTGATCATTTTCCTTTAGAAAAATACATGCCAACTTACTGAAGCATGATCTCCATTCTCTTCCTATACACATCCATATCTACTTTTTTGGAAATTTTATGTACTGCAGCTGAAAAGAAAAAGGCATTTTACTTTCACAGACATTTGCTGGGAGGGAAAATTGGCTAATTGATACAATCTGGTTCCTCATTCACTTTAATGATAAACAATCTAAAAGCTATATAAGATATATATGTTTGAACATATTATAAAGAAAATGTATTAAAAAAACATCCATATCTACTTTTTTGGAAATTTTATGTACTGCAGCTGAAAAGAAAAAGGCATTTTACTTTCACAGACATTTGCTGGGAGGGAAAATTGGCTAATTGATACAATCTGGTTCCTCATTCACTTTAATGATAAACAATCTAAAAGCTATATAAGATATATATGTTTGAACATATTATAAAGAAAATGTATTAAAAAAGACGGAAGAGTCAAGGAAGTACATACATTTAAAATTCATATCCCCTGTATTTATCACATTTTAAAGTAGACAACTTTGCAAGTCTAATCCTCACTTCTCAATTCTCCTTTTTATTGTTAATGCTCATTACTTCTCACATTTCCTTTACTTAAAAGTGAAAATAATCCACTTTCATAATTTTTTTATAATCCCTCAATTTTCCATTGTTATAGGAAAATACTGCATCATGGAGGATAGGAGCATGCAGAGCATACATAAAGTAAAACTGGACAGCAAGTGTGAGTAGTAGTAATAGGCACAGACATTCCTGGAATGTGTTTCAGGATAGAGTTTGAAATGAAAATAATGATACTGGTTTTAGACTTGGTTTCAAAATCAAGAGATAGTTTAAAACAAGTAATTTGCTTTTGAAAATTTAAGTATTTGATCATTAAAGGAGTAAGAAGTCTATAGGAAGAGCTAGTTGTGAAAATCTCTACCCGTTTCACTGATGAATAAACAAAACAGATCTACAACTAGAGTTTATTTAAAAGAAGGCTTTTTAAAAACCAGTTTGCAAGATTTCTAAGTCATCTTAAGAGTTCAGAGAACCGAACACAATGGTAGTTAGAATAACTTAGAAATTCTTTGAAGAACTTCATAACTGCAAGAGACCACACAAGCGCATCCTAAAAAATTACCATCCCTTAGATAAGATGCAGTAACTGAATGTACTAAGCAAAACAATTTTATGTTGAAATGAGGTAAGAGTAGGCACATGCTCAACTGAGCAACAATAACTTACTTTAGATATTTAAATTCAATCATGTGTGATCCTGTGAACTTACTCTAAAATACAAAAGTGCAAAAAGTATTTGGAATGTGTTAAAAACCCCAAATAAAGGAAAAAATCCTGCAAGTAGCCACACCTGAGATTAACTGATAGAATCACAACCATGAAACAACATGAGAAATAATGCAAAAAGGCATATAAAAATAGAAAGAGGAATTAATTATGGGGGGAAAAAGCTAGATATTGTCACTAGCAGATTGTACAGATGAAGTGGGGACTACCAAAAGTCAGGCCAAGACAGATATTACAGTAAGAATTAAAGAAATTAGTGAAACAGTACAAGATTTTTTCCAGCCATATAAAGAAAGATATGGAAGGAATAATAAAAAAAAAAAATCCAAACCAAAAACAAACAAACAAAAAAAGGAGGTCAAAGTATCATCCAAAAATAAAATTTCTATTTTTGGTTAGTTTCAGTGGAACAGAACATGAGGGCATGGCTAGAAGGGCTGATACATACTGAAAATGATCACAACCAAGACAAGAAAATTACACTTAGATCAGGTGGACTAGCAAAGCTTTATCCCAAACCAATGGAAGAACTGCTGTGTGAATTTATAAACTCAGGAGAAAGAATTTTTAACAGATTTCTTGACTCAGGTGTGGGACTAAGCACCTAAGGAACAGTGATTGCTATTTTATATATAATTACAAAATAAATAATAAAAATACAAGAGGAGTAACCCAGGGAAAATAAACACCTATTTGTCCATATAGCTCTAGCGCTTTCCATGCTGGTTTGGAAAGAAAAATCTACTAGAAGTGTTAGGAATAAAATGTCACGTGGGGTTCAGAAGAGACAGATCATGCCAGACTCCTCACTATCAGTCTCTGATAATTTAAAAACATCAGTTATTTTAAGGATAGACCTAGACCATCAGACTTCAGTAGAGGATCTGATACAGTATGACATGAAAAACCCTTAGGTAAGATCAGAAGATGTAGAACAGTACAGAATTTTTAACATCGGAACTGGTTAAAAGGAAGATGATCACAGAATGATTTAACTGAGGCCGACGGGACGGTACGTATAGCACAGGATCTCAGACTGCTTTGAAGGCTTCCGGGTTCAAGCGCACACCTCAGATGTGTCCTGGGTTCATGTCAGAAGGACCTCCTCACCTCCTCCCCAATACTCTATTTTCCACACAAAGGAAAAACAGGCACTAAGGTCACATGTGCCACTGGTCCTCTATTTAAGGGCACAGAACTTACCTGCTGGGCATTACAGGCACAGCTTATGAGTTTTTAAGGTATGACCTTGGGATTAATTTAATATGATTGCTCCTCATATTGTCCTTTTGCTGAATAAAAAAAACAAAACCCAAATGGTACTACTTTTACATAACACCCAAGGAATAGAATTTTGGGTTCTGCTTGCCTGACCACATCCAAACTGGAGATGAATAATGCTCTAAGATGGATACACAACTGTCACTTATGTCACTAGGTGAGCAAGGGTACACAACGGCAGAATTTAATAAGATATTCGTAAGTAAAATAGTAACGTATATTCCAAGTAATGATGCAGGTAGTGGCAAAAAAAGTTATTTCAAACCCTAGAAAATAGAAAAAAAAATTCCTTATTTTATTTTGATAAATGGATTATCATTAAATTATCTGTGTTACTATGTTGCCAAGCTACCAACACTTATCCTCAGTGGCCAACCCAATATTCAATACGTGCTCCAGATTGTTAGCACAGTGGCATACACATTCAAAAGCAAAACAGTGGAACAAAAAATATAAACTACCATCGCTAGTAATCCCAACAAAATTGCTGTCATTCTTGAACAGCAACGTCAAACCCAGTATCTGATGATGCTTTCACTACCCAATAATTTTACTTGGTTACAGGGTCTGCATAAGTGTAATTGTGAAATTAGTCTGACTTTTTTTCAGCATTGTCTACCTAACTGTCCTGGTTTCAGCTGGGATAGAGTTAATTTTCTTCCTAGTAGCTGGTATGGTGCTGTGTTTTGGATTTATTAGGAGAATAATGTATAACTGCTAAATATCTCCACAAAGTGGTATCCAAAGTACAGTAATGGCTTCAGTACAAAGCTCAAATACCAGATTAAGCTCAAGGCCAGTGTTTTAATAACAAACCTCCCATGCAAAACATCAGTAATCACTGCAGAGCACAGCAAACTGCAAAAACCAACACTAATCTTTAACATGTACAGCAAAAAAAAAGAGCATGACGCAGATTAGATAAACTAGTATTGAGAACAGATGAATCAATATTGTAACCCCCCCCCCCCCCC
>NW_008795017.1:4525473-4541319 GCF_000699145.1 Aptenodytes forsteri
AAAAAAAATAGTAATAACAACAACAACAACAACAATAATAATAGAAGAAGATACAAAGCAAGTGATGCATGATGCAATTGCTCACCATCCGCCGACCGATGCCCAGCCAGTCCCCCAGCAGCAATCGCTGCCCCCCAGCCAACTCCCCCCAGCTTATATACTGAGCATGACGTCACATGGTATGGAATGTCCCTTTGGCCAGTTGGGGTCAGCTGTCCTGGCTGTGCCCCCTCCCAGCTTCTTGTGCACCTCCAGCCTTCTCAGTCGGTAGAGCATGGGAAGCTGAAAAGTCCTTGACTTAGTATAAGCACTGCTTAGCAACAACTAAAACATCGGTGTGTTATCACATTATTCTCATCCTAAATCCAAAACACAGCACTATGCCAGCTACTAGGAAGAAAAGTAACTCTAGCCCAGCTGAAACCAGGACACTAACTCTTTCTGATGTACAGTCATAGGAATACCACTCATGAACGGTAATTATAACTTTCAAATGAGAAACTGAAATATTTAAATGAGATCTCAAACTGTTTATACACAAAAAACTAAAGTGACTAATATATTACTTATTTTAAATAAGGTCACATTTTCCACAGTCAGCTACCAGCTGCCATATAAGAGAAAGTTTCAACAAATGAACATGTTACAAATAATGAAGACTAAGTTGTAATTCTGTTTTTAAGTAGCAAATCTTAGTCCCTAAAAAGTTTCATAAGGAGAGGAAGTACAATAGTGGGATTGCAATCTGTTGCAAGGCATTATATCCCTCTAAGCTTGATATAAAAAAATTAAGAAGAAATGCCTCAGTTAAATAAGCATACACTAAACGTACTACCTTTCTGTATTTTGGGATTTGACTGAACTTCCAGTATCACTGTTGTCACGGTGTCTGCATACATATCATTAGCAGGATTTGCCACCCACTGGAAGATTAAAAAAAAAAAAATTTCATAATTTGAGCCCATTATTTGGGCTGAATGAATAACGCAACATAAAACGAATGTAACTTTAATGCCATTCTCCTGTTTGCTTTTCTCTGAATTCTAGCTTCAAATGACTATCATATATTTTACACCGAACTATTAACTATTTTTAACTTAGTATATTCCAGTAACTTCCCATGAAAAATTCAAGCTGTTGAATGTTTCTGAACACATTTATGAAACAGTTATTAATTACCACAGCCATTTGGGGGAGGGGGGAAGGAGGGAACACCATTTGACATTATTTCCAATTACTATTTGCCAAATAAAAAAAGGGCACCGAATCCACCATAATATTCTTGAGTCATGGCAAAAAAGAAACTAGCAGTGGCTAAATGAAACAACATGCATCAACACAGGACCACAGCTCAAGGGAAACTTTGCTCTAGCTTTCATTCTACTTGTCATCCAATGGAAAACTACTTAAAACATTTAATTCTGCATGGCATCTATATGATACTATTTTGCAGAAACTGGAGAACAAAATACTTCTTTCTCCCTCACCAATGCCCACCTCAAGGACTACCATGCCTGGTTCCTGGATCACAGTAATGTTTTTGAAAACCTTCAAGGCTGGTTTTTGTTGGATTTCTATTTCTTCTACATCACCTAAGAAGTGATAACAAATGGTTAGCAAGGACAAAATTATACTGAAAAGAAGACTAACTTTATCTGCATAAGAAAACAGGTCATTTTAAGAATGCTGTGATTATCATCACAACTGCTCACAGCAGCTCACAATTCATTTCTCAGCCTGAAGTGCATACTCTCTTCCCTTGCCTGACAAAACTATTTTCTTTGGTCTGGATTGTTTGCGGTTTTTTTAGTGTGTAATATTGGCCATTTTACTTGTTTTGAATTCTCATAGTTGACTGGCTTAGTACACTGACACATGTACACCAATGAAAAAGAAAACAAATGAGAAATTCAGTGCTCCATTTGCGGAATTAACTAGCTCCTCTTATACCCTTAAAGGATAACCCATTGTTTACATAAGCACAGAGGATAAAACAAAAGCATTTGTGTGCCAGGTAGCGCTCAGGCTGTAAGACCTGAACACCAACTGAATATAGGTTCTCTCTTCACTAGTGGTATGAATTAGATTCTGACACTAGAGGAGAAAGAAAAAAATCCGCAGCTTTAAATCTGGGAAGGGATCCTGCAAAGTGTGTGTGCCTCTAATGAACTAGGACAGGAGTTGCCCCTATCCTTTAACAAAGCTAGACGGAGGCACTGGGGATTGCATTAGTGGCAGATTTAAATGGCTTCTGACTCAGAAAAAGCCAACAAGGTTAGATTCTTGCTTCTCGGGGAGGGACAAAAGAGGCTGTCTGTCACAAAGGAGGACAGAGCTTTTGTTACTCTCTTTTGGGGCTGGAGATAAAAGATCGATTAATAAATTTTGCATCAGAGTGGCTATGGCACTCACTTTGGAGGCTGACAGGAGACAAAAATCAGCCTAGGCTCTATATTACTATATACTCATGATTTTGTAGTACAACTACAGTAGAATCCCCCAAAAAGGATGTTTCATGCTCATGAACTGGATCTGGCAGAAGCTGCATAATCTAATGAAAATTGTAAAATATGAAACCAACCGTGGCACTTCAGTTACTGGCAAAGAAGTTTCCACTCATAAGATGTCTGAAGACTATAAGTTCTTTTAAAAGTTGACCACTATAAATCATGAACATGTCTTTCCAAATACGCACCGGTAAGTTTTTGTAGCTGATAATAAAGCAGATTAAAAGGGCCGGTATATGGAATGGCTTGTGTCTGTGTTACAGTGCTCATCGCCAAGTCGGTATAATCTGAAATAATTTTTAAAAGTATGTATTAAAAATTATCCCTTCGAATTTGCTTCTTAAAAAATTAAATTGTCACTATAGATAAATAATGGCATCACAAGACAGAGGGTTGAACAGGACAGTGGCATCAATACATTCAAGACAGAGGGTTGAACAGGACAGTTTGTAAAGAGGAGGGTGGAGGGTCTGTTATAAGATAAATAATGTATTTTTGGTTAAGAAACCAGCAAGAGCTTGTTACTTTATCATGCCCATTAAAAGCAAACAGTGAACTAGGACAGTAGAATTGCTTTCCCCAAGCTCTTCTGGCATTACTACTCCATTTAATTTTCCTTCCATCTTGAGAATAGATCAATTTCTTTAGTAATAAATAGCATAGGAGCAATACACAATATTTTCACTGTACTGTGGCTTTTTACACTAAAAACTAATGACATTTTAGAAACTGGCAGGACAATTGATCAAGATGCTCTTCTGTTCTCACTGGCATGTTTTATGCATACTCATACAGAGGAAGAAGTTTTAAGTAACCATAAAGGGAATGGAAATTTGCTTCTTTTCTCTTACAGAAAGAACAGAAATTTTTTTAAACTTCAGTGGACAAAGAATTGAATGCCTTGCTTCTCACTCCAACAGTTCAGAACTTCTGGCAAAACCAAGCCAAACTAAAACAAAGATGTTCACTAATTGCTTATCAAACACAAAATTACAGAAAAAAACCCCAGTATTGTGTGTGTTTTAATGACAGAAGTATACATTAAGTTTCAATTACCTACTGAGCATATTACGGTCTTTACTTACTGGAGAGGTCACATGGAGAAAGGATGTGATAGTTAAAATTTCTTTTAACTAGGATTCCAGAAATTCTCTGTCCTTGCTCTGGTTTCTTATCTGCTAAAGATCCCATCACCTGGAAAGAAAAAACACACATAGTGCAACAAGGAAAACTGAAATATTCATAGCTTAAAGTTAACTATGGAGATGAAATACAGTTTCCTGAGAAAAATCAAACATTATATAAAATTAACTCTGAAAATAAAGGAAAGTCAGAGTAACCAACAAACATTCTGAGATGTAACACAAGAAAAGGTTGGAAGAGTGAAGAGCCAAAAAAAAACCACCGAACACCAAAAAAAACCCCAAAACCAAACCCCAAATACAACACTAAACCAAAACATTCACATGCTTTGAGTCCCTGGAAAACATACACAATCCAAAACCAATTAAAAATAGAGGCTTAGAAGAAAATGCATAGTGTTTATCCCAGAGGAAAATACTGTTGTACAGGTAAGAAAATATTAATTTTATACCTTGGCAAGTTTTTCTCCTCTGAAGTTTAATGTCACAGCTTCAGTATTCCTAGGATTATGAACTTCTATATGAACTTCATCGTTATCCTCATATTCCCGTATCAATGCTGCTTTCAATCTGGCCATTTCATTCTGCTCACCGTGAACTAAAATCTACAGAAAGACAGTTTTCCTTTTAGCAGAAGTTATTTGTCCAACCAGACATGTTTAGTAAGCAAATTATCCAAGAAAACTGCCATCTTGTACCTCATCTTTATAAAAATGTAATTTCATGAGGTCACAATATATGAAACATTAGCTCATTTATACTACATACAGTTCCATGTGTGTCTTGGAATTCTATGCATTATTCAAAGGCCCAGATTTTACGACCCTGAGTATTAGTAGAAAAATATATGCAAATAAGCAGAATGTATTACAGAGATTCCATTTAACTTTTCATACACGAGCACATTGTTATATTATGAAAGGGAAGTATTAACTTAAGTTCAATGATAAAAGTTACAGTTAGCTTTACATTTTTGCATCTGCATGTAGATAAACATAAACGTAATAAACGTGCAATTCAGTATGCTTATTAAGTTCACAATTTTCTTTGCCAAGTTAAATCCTCTCTTCTTCCGCTATGATTTGTTTTATTTCGATCTGTGCTTGCACACTGCCTCTCCCGCAGTCTCAGCAAGTTTCTGATCCTAGTCTCCATTTTCATATTCTGGTCCTTCACACCTCCTGCTCCCTGTGATTTTATCGTGCTTTTTCCCCCAGGTGCTGCCTTTGTCTTGTGCTGCCTGCTACATACCTTCTTTCAGACTGGCCTACTCTTTTTCAACCAATGTTTTCTTGTTTATTTTGGGGCAAATTCCAGTGAATTATCCCAATAGCAGTGTCCCCAGCTTAATGTCGTCCCATACTGTATCTTACTTGCGCAAAACACTGCTGAAACAGGTTATGGACCATACCACTTTCTCGGAAGTCATCCCCAGATATCCCACATGCAAACAGTCAAGAGCAAGTTCATCTTTACTTTGCTAAGGTAACATGACGAAGAATGGTTAAAATCTCCACCTTTTATTATTCAAAGCATAGGGATGCTGGCTACTGCTAGACACCAGTACCTGCCTTGATGACTCAAGGCTGTGAACTGGTTTGATAAATCCCACTCTGGAGAAATGGGCAGCATGTATACTAACCACATGTGGAGGTTTCAGGGCCCGGATAAATTCACTAGTTTGTTGATAATCTGTGTGAGCAGAGAAAGAAATGTAATCCACAGACATCTTCAGTGGGAGTTTTTGTCCTGACATAGTTGTGATTTCTTCAGGTTCAGACATGATGTGCTAGAAAAAAAGAACACTTCAAATAAAAAATGGAAAGCCTCCTTCAGACGCCATATAACTAATGCTTTACATTTCAAAAATCAATGAAATAATATTGGAAGCCAGGTTAAATGTGAAGAACTGAAAAAATCTCTCAAATTTCACAAAACACACACTCACAAATGAAAAAAGCACGCACAACACACACCATTTCATCTTTTGCATCCTCAGCAGATCTGGGAGTTCATTCTTCTTCCAGATACGTCTCTCTCAAATTTGCATTGAAATTATAACAAGTGTGTGATTTCTACCTCTAAAGGCAAAACTAGATGCTCTGGTTTCCCTTAGCTGCTGGAATTCGGAAGGAAGGATTTCATTCCCTACGACTGGACAGTGGTACAACATGCGCAAGGCAGTATGATCTCTGATATTTAAGTAGTGTTAGATTTAATATTGACTCCTCTACAATTAGGGTTAGGGCTCCCCTTTCAAAAAGTTAAATGGTGGAGGGGTCTAAAGATGGAGAAAACTATCAATCATTCTTTCTCATGACCAGATAACTGCTTCTAGAAAAGATTATTCTGTACATCATCACTGGAAATGGCCATATGCAAATTTTCTGTACTTTTCATTAGTATTAGCCAAAAGCAATTAGTTTTGACTACATAATTATGTGTACGTGACAACAATCTTAGTAAATGCAAATAAAGACACTTGCTACTAGCCAATTCTTTTCAAACATAACATGCATACTACTTTGTATTAAGAACTTGTGGTGCATTAACAACTCACCTTAGCAAGCGTTCCTTCAACACAGTACCCTGCTATAATTACTCCATTTCTCTTATCTGTGCACCAGCTCTCAAACAACTCTCTGGATAAGCCACTCTGCATCATACCTGGGGAAGCCATCACAACACTTGGGCCAATATCATCAAAATGATCCATACTCTAAATGGACAAACAGCGAGACTATCAGTTACCATAACTCACTTAAATGAAGCAAATATGAACTCTTCTGTCACCCTTCCTCTTTTGTAAGACAATCTTATCTCAAGCTTACCTTCAGGTTACTAATATGCTTGAAAACAAATGGATTGTTGATGTTAATTTGCTTGCGGATTTTGTCATTCATGGCATTCACATACGTCTGATAAACTGCCATACATTTCTTTGCCAAAGAGGAGGCATAATATATAGGGATATCATGGAGTTCAGGATGATTCTGCCAGTATTCATCTTAAAAAACAAAAACAAAACAAAAAAAAAACCAATGAAAAACAACAAAAAACCCAACCAACCACCAACCAAAAAACCCCATACAACCCCGCCCGCAGCATTATCTCCAAAATGCATGCTTCTCAGAAATGTTAATACTTCTTGTAAAACAGATTTAGCAGTGTTTTTTTTCATTTTTATTAAAGAAAACCACAATCACAGACTTTTTTTTTTCCCCACTTGCTCTACTAAAGAAAAAGTAATCACCAACTAAAAATGTATACAACTAGTACATACAGGCAAACAAACAAGAAAAAGATGAACTTCAGATATTTTCAGCAGGTCAAATTCCAATCAATCACCAACTTCAGCTACAAGGTATAAAGTATACATGATATTACACAGCAATAAATCTACATTTACAACAACGCAAGTTTTACTACACCACTGCAATAAAGCTAAAATGTCTCTGTCAAATATTAATTACACATCTAACAGCTAGGGACATCTGCACATAGGTATGTTGTTGAGAATTCACTATATCAAAGTTCTGTAAAACAAATCCACGGAGTTCAAGGCGTGAAGGGATTGCCCAGTTATCAAGCCTGTCTTCCTGTATATCACCAACAGTTGTATTTTACAAGCTTAACTGAAACAAAAACAGGAAAAAAGCCTCCACTAACCACAACTTACTTTATCACTGATGACAGTAGCCATGACCTTTACTAAACACAAAGAGATCTGAATGCAGCTACACAAACATAACTTACTCATTTTCCCACTTGGATACAGTTCTGCTAGTCTAAAACATATTTATATCGCTTAAGTGAGGAACAGTCATCCAAAAATAGACGTAAACTCTTTTGGCTGTATTTGTACATTTAAAATGATATGGCTTTAACCTAACATTTTTGATTTGCAGACAAAGCTTTTCAGAACATGTCAGAGAGGCTCACTGCCATGACTATCTTAATAAGTTCAAGTGTAAGGTGGAAACAGCCAATGAAAGATAACCAATAGCAGGACTCAGAACGACATTAAAAGATGGCACCCGTTGTCACAATTTTCTATACCATAACGCAGTATTTTATTTTTTGTCAGACACTTATGGAAAGAAGGAGAACAAACACAGAAGCCTGCGGGCTCAGTTGTGTAGGCATGTGAGATGCAATTGCTCTTTCTACCTAATTAAGCATCCAATTGCGTGTCTAGCTTTACTAGATGTATTTTCAAGCTTATCTTTAGCAACTCTGGTATCTACACACAGCAAGGAGAGCCAACCAATTACAAACTAATGGCTACACGAGATTTAAAATGTTTGGTTTTTATCTCCTCTATGAAATAAACAAACCTCAATCAATGATAAGTACTAAATAATCCGGCAACATCAAATACTACCCCATGCCTGGATCCAAATTTCTTATTAATATTTGAATAGACCAGTAACACATTTTGAAAACATACTAGTTTCTAATGTTGAGCTAAACTGAAATGGAAAGTGAGAAGAATTTCAAGTATTTTAGGTAATGTTTTAGATTCAACACCCCTAAAAGTAATCAATAATAAGTACTAAATAATCCGGCAACATCAAATACTACCCCATGCCTGGATCCAAATTTCTTATTAATATTTGAATAGACCAGTAACACATTTTGAAAACATACTAGTTTCTAATGTTGAGCTAAACTGAAATGGAAAGTGAGAAGAATTTCAAGTATTTTAGGTAATGTTTTAGATTCAACACCCCTAAAAGTAAGTATTTTAATTTTGAGATAGTTATCTTTTGATCTTGCCAGCATTTGCATGAGCAAAAAGACTAGTGAGAAATCACGTAACATAGTACAAATTAAATGTGCTAAAAGGAAGCAAAGAAGCCTAGAAATAATTTATTTAAAAACTCTTTTCTCTGGTACCTTGTAACAATTACTTATATATTTTATGTGAAGCGGCTTGTTATGATCACGTATAGTTTCTCCCCCCATTTTTGCTCTTCTTAACAAAGCCTAATTTGCTTTCCCATTATAATTAGGACTTTAGAAATGCTAGAAGTGTCTGTTATGGTCTTCTCAGCTTTTCCTATAAAGACTTCTTCATATAGGTTTGTGAATTAAAGGGCAAGGATAGTGAAACTTTGGAACAAAATATATCTTTTTTTTTAGCAATATCGTTTAAATGGAACAGTCATGTTTTGATTGCTTCCTTTTCAATCTGTAGTAATAGCTCCTATTTGCTGAAATCCCAGTTCAACACGATTCAAAAGTCAAGTACATATTACCATGTCATTACGTTCTCCTTTCTAGCTGTCCTTTCTGCCTCACAAAGCAGAACTGCCTTGGTTAGTTGGTTAGGTTTTTTCATTTGAACAAACAGTATTACATATTCTGAGGTAATTAACACGCTGAAAAATGGTTGAAGAGTTGTTTAAAAAAAATCATTATACCTGCACATGAAAACATTCTCATCTAACTTTATATGCCTTTTATTAAGAGGAGCTGGGAAGGTACATACCTAAAATTAAAAGTAGTTCTTGAGCTCGACCCAGGGCAAACACAGGAATAAGACCTCTACCTCCTCTATTTACAATGTCGTGAACGGTATTACAGAATCTTGCCTCTCGCTCTTCCCTTTTTTCATGAATATGAGTACCATACGTGGATTCCTATGTACAAAGAAATTTAGTATTAAAAGTACTGACACAAAGACTAATTCCTGATCTTCTCCTCTGAATCCAACAAGAAAATGCAGAAAAACGTAATGTTGTTACCATGCAGGGGGCAGAGGGGTAAAGGGAAAAATCAAACCCACCCCAAATTCCCATAACCACCTGCACCAAGATAATCAAGATTCCCCCTCCCCCAAGTCCCTCCCAGCAATTTGGGAAGACAGATCCGGGGGGGGGGGGGGGGGGACAATGAACTATTAATTTTGGTGCTTCTTTTTTTTAAGAGGAAATTTAACATACTTATTTTCCTAACTGGAAATGCTGCCACTGCTTTGATGAATGGGTTATCACGTTACCATGGCTCACTAGTGGTACGAGTGCCACAGTTTAGAAACACGTAGTCTAAAATATAGGAATTACACAAAATACAAGTTTTTTGATGTGATTTAAAATGAAATAATTCTCAGTTACAGAAAGCAGTTAGAAGGGACACAAAGGATTAAGTAATTTTAAGCATTACTCTGAAAGATCTCACTGTTCATTTCCGAATGAAACAGTTGCTTTTAATGTTTCCCCTGAGCTTCTGATTTTCCAAACATGGATTCAGAATAAAACCATTTTGCTCAGAAACCAAAACCAAAAAAATATGGAATAGCACTCAGGGCACCTCCACCCAGGACAAATTCTCAACAAACATAGTTGGAAGTAGGTTAGGACCTACTAAAGAAAGGTATCTGGCTAAATTGAGGTTTGTACAATACATCTAGCAAACACAAGGTGAAACCTAGTAAATCTCCCATCTTGTAAAGGTTTGTCTAGAGGCTTAAGAAACTTCATCAGAAGGATTGTGAAACAAAAATCAGACTTTTTAATACAGTGAAAAGAAATGTTGGAGTGTTCTGAACACCCAAGCGTTTGGATATTTAACACAAATCACATACTACCATTAAACCTCCACTGTCTTTCTCATCCCATTTTAGCTCTAATTAAGTAATACTCCTATACTTTTTTAATGACTAGTTTAAAGAAATAATTTTGTAAAAGTTTCAATTATAAGAATATCAGGTTTAATATTGGGAATCTCAGCTGCCATCAGATGTCTGTCTTCCTGTCTTGAGAAATCACCTGTATATAAAAGCTATGAGACACAAAGAGAAGCAGTTACTCTGATTACAGGTTCTACCAAGTCAGCAGTCTTTAAAAAGCTGTTTAAAAAAAATCATTCCTATACGACAAAGATAGTTTTAAGGAATTTATGATAAAAATATCACTTGTACTTTAACTAAAGACTCTTCGGATGTGGACAATGCTTATAATATTAGGTCAATAGTACTACAACACAAATATTTTAACCACAATGAGTAAAGATATTTCAAGCAGTACCTTAATTGCAACAGAATTAGGTAAACAATTATTAATTTTTATTTTTCTTTTCATTTGGGATATAAAGGTGCCATTTTCAGCATTTTGCATACATGCACTGACCATTAAGAAGTAAAAATTGATATAACAGAAAATACAGCAGGTCCTAAGTGGAAGTACAAAGTAGGTAAATCAGCATTTACATATCAGAATGTAACTATAATGAATAATCCAATAAAATTACTTTAAAAAAATCCTTCTAAGATTTTCTGATACTTAAAAAAAAGCCTGTAATCTAGCAGATTTTCCAAATGGAATGATCATGTTCCCCATTACACCAAGAAGTAATTCGTAATTGTTAGTAATTTTTAATGGATTCTTAACTGCAGGGTAGAATGCAGATGTGCCCAAAATGATGGTTTCAAAACTGAACGTTTTTTCCTTAATGATCATTCTACTGATGAAAATGTGAATAATAACAAAACATATAGTCAGCAGCTGCAGATAACTGGTCTAAGGTAACCTACTATCACATTCCTCATTTGCTTCACAGAGAATTAAATAAAATAATGGATGTTAAAACCCAATCCATTTGAGTCATGCATAGTAAGAGGGAAATCTTTCTCCATCATGCCTTAATCAGCAAAAAAAAAAAGCAGTAAGATATCTAAATTTTATTGTAATCATTGTAAATTCAGTTCTATTTCTGTACTTTTTTTAAACTCTAAACTTTTAAAATTCTCAATCATTATACACCATGAACAAAGTCCGACTAGACAGCAAGCCTCAGGACCACCATCTCTCTTCCCTCTTCAAGGCTGTATGAAACTTTTCCTGGGCGGGGATTATCCTACTGAACTCCAATTCATGAGATTAGTTTCAAGTATCTGGTTTTGACACAGTGCTGCCTGTGATTATATGACGACTTATTTAATCTCTCTAGGCCTAAAATTAATAATAATCCTATTTCTTTAGGTACTTTAGCATAAGAGTGTTACGAGAAAAATATAACTCACATACTCTGACAAATGCCATTTAAGCACTCAGACAGGCAGACGTGGTAAATCAGAATTACAAAAACAAACATCTGTTTATAGATTTTACTAAAACGCAGCTTCTGTAAGACTGCCTCAGCTATCAACTACCTCTGAGCAGACCAGCACGGAAAACTACATTTTTACTGGTTCCAAGTCTGAGTCATAACTCACTCCCATAAAATCCAAACGTTCGACCTGGTTCAATACATGTGTCACTTGCTAGTTCTAATCAATGAGAAAATACATGATCTAAGTCAAGGCCTCTCACCTTGACTTGAGTCCAAGTCTATTTGACAGCTCCAGCCACAGTGGTGGGGCTTAACAGACAATAATAAATAATTAATGACTAAGTTAGAATTCACGCTTGATTTCAACTTTATAATAAAAAGAAAATACCTTCACACCAGCTATTTCAATCATAAACATGGCTGCTCCCAGAACATGGCCTGCGTGGTAACACCAGAATTTGATTCCTGCCACCTCTTTCACTTCATGGAAGTTGATGGTCTCGATCTTGTCCATGCTTTCTTCAAGGTCTGTTTCTGTATATAGCATGTCATCCGCTGATATATTACTGGATATAAGTGAAATGGCTAAATATCAGCTCATCTTACCAGCTTAGATTATATAACAGTTGGAAAAAAGTGTTCCTGGATTTTTCCCCACTGACAGTAAGAATCCCATTCGGCAACGCTATGTCTCCTACATTAGAAATCAAGTCCAGGTACACCTAAGCAGAGTTAAAGTGTCTTTCTTTTGAAAGGCCGCACGAACAGTCTTTTCATTTCACAATCTGCTCTGTATTTGTCTAAAAGTACCAACAGATTCCCAGCCCTGGACAGAGGTCTGACACTCAGCTTGTAACAGCCCTCAAAAACCAAACCAAACCACACTTTTCCCATTGGCCCAGAACAAACAAGTTAAGAAGAGGACTGTTTATCAGGTTTCTGACCCAAACTAGAATCTGCTGCGTTGAGATATGCTCAGGACCATTGAACTCACACATAAAAGATGTGTCAAGGCATGTAACAGGAGAAAAACAGAGAAAGAAAAAAAAGAGGGGAAAAAACCCCAACATGTAAGTAACAGAGCATTCTTTGTACATTTGCTTACATTTAATATTTAATTTGACCTTGTCCTGAAGAGTGAGTTGTATCTTTAGGGGCTTAAAATTCACTACTTCTGTGAAGCTTAAGAAAAAATATAGACATTAAAAAGCATAAGTACAAAAGAACATCTTAAGAGAGACAGATGGTGGGAAAAAGAGGATACTATTAAAGGTCCAAATAAGGCAAATGAAAAGAAAGAGAGGAAAGAAGTTGGTTTTTTTTTTATTGATAGGAAGTTATTTGACAGACACATTATCCATGAGGCAGTAAAATGATTCATTACTTCTAATCTGGTTATAACGTTGTTACTTGTGGCAACATCCAGGTTCATCCAGCCACCTTTGGGGGCTTCATCTTAAGTTTCCTATCGGATGTATCGGTGAAATAATTAAGGAGTTGAAGAGACAACCCATGGGTCAACTTACCTGACTTTGACATAGTCAGAAAGAAGCCATCTGTAAATAGCTTTTGTGGCATGAGTCATAAATGTCCTTCCTTTAAAACTTGTTTTCTGCAAAAACCATGGTAAAGCCCCACAGTGATCTAAATGGAAACTTAAAATAGACACACAAATCCAATTAATACATTAACAGTACAAAACACTAATATATAATATATATCCTATAAATACTTCACTGGATTAACATAGTGTCACGAAAATCGAGAAACAGAGTTTTCAACCTCGTTGTTAACTATGCTGGTCTATATTCCATACACTAGTGACTAGAAACGCAATCAAGAAAAGGTAAGAGTAATACAGGAAATTCTCCATTAATTGCAAAAGTTTTACCCATAAACTCTCAGAATTAACTTTTTTGTAATTTACATATAAAGTTAGAGGGAGAAAAATAACAGGAACCGGGAACACAACAAATGTCTAAGATGCAAGAAAGCTAACAAACGTGATCCTAAGTTTGCATGTAGGACACTGGATTAAAACACGTACTAAAATAATTTTATTTGGCCACACTTCTAATTTGACCTATCTTAAGGAAGTGCTTTTAAAATACAGGTAGAACAAGCATATATCACGAAAACTCAGTATTTTATAGAGACCTGGTTATGAGTCATTTACAAATGGCTCTCCCTGTCTCTCAGCCACTAAGCAATATTTAAACCACATTCAAAGCTTGCGGAAGTCTCTGAGAACCTTTTTCATTCAAAGCCAACAGAGCAAAAAACACAACCCATACTTTTCAGCAGTCTTTATGTAGAAAACTCATTCTAGAAGCTGTCACAATGGTGTTAAAGCAGGCCAGGTTATAAAAAAGTCAGACATCACAGCAAGCTCCAAGGAGAGTTGTAATGTCAAAAGTGACTGGACATCCTTAATTTAAAAAAAAGTTGGAAACTAAAATTTTACCATGCCATTACCATCTATATAACACCTATTTTCAGCCTCTCTTAATAATCCACAAGTCAACACAGCTCAGACCACGACCTCAGTATATTTGTTCTCTTAGGTGCAACTTACTGACTAATTAGGAGAAGATCAATCTCAGCAGGATCTATCAAATCAATGTAAGGAAGAGCGTCCATTCCTTCCAGTCCAGGATGGATTCCGCAATCAAGCTGAAAAATGAAAGAAAGTTAAAGCTTCTAACAAAATGTATAAAAAACCTTCTTCCATTTTGGTCTAAAATATAGTTACTAGTGACTAGTAACTTTTAGCATCATGCAAAAGAAGTATTTTTTCCTTAAACATTGCTTTTAGCATTGGATTCCATATCTCGGGCTGCTGTCTAGATGACTTATCCCCACCGGGAAACTGAACACCTTTCAAAAGATCCCAGTCTTTGTTTATAATTTTGTACCTATGCAAGCCTTCATTCACACTTCAACAATACCTGAATATTCAGAACAAGTGTATGCAAGTTATTTCAGCCACCATCTCAAAAGACAGCTGGAAAAGGGAAAGAGAACATGTATGTGTTTACATGTGACTGTTTACACATAACTATAGGTAAACATTAGCCTTAGGTTCCACTGAAACCTAATATGTGTAAATTTTAGAATCGACACTTACAACACATACGTTCTGTTTGGGGATATGGATGTATTTTACAAGATAGCCTCTGTAATCTCTGCTATCGTATATGCTGTATTGTTCCAGAAAGCTACAAAATGTGCCTCTTCTAGCACAGTGGCCAACTTCAGTGAGGAAGCTGAATTCAACCCGTAACATCTTTTTGTGATCTGAAGTACCATGATGAGGGTGTACAAATACATTCATGCAATAATTACCATTATTTTTCTTCCTTTAAACTCCAGAATAATGCACGACCTTCCTACTTCTTGGCCAGCACCTCTGCAAAAGGATATCAAAGTCATCAAAATTAAAACAACCCACAATGTATAGATGTAACTGGATATTGGATGCCTTCAGTGGGATTATTTTTCTGTGTAGAAATAATGGCTGCACAGCCCTTTTAAGCTCAGATATTTAAAGTAACTGAACAGTTATATTTATCTCAATGGAAATTAGACCCTATATGACGCCGCAGGAGTAAAAAGAACCTGTTTTGGGAGATGATTTTGGTCTCTTCTTGTTTTTACTGCATGCCTGCACACTCAGCTCCCAAGGTGATATAATGAGTTGAAAGTTTAATTAAATAACAAATTACTTTGGGCTGAACAAGCATGAAGTAGCATCTTCAAGTTGTCCAGAAGTCAACTCTTGTGATGCTACCAAAAACACCTTCAGCCTACATTGGCATCTTTACCAGAGAAAAAAATTCAACATAAAATACTACAAAACCCCACGACGTTACCGAAGTACAAAAGGCAAAGAAGAAGTTTTTCGCTCAGACAACACTTCAACGTTGCGTAAGGGAAGGACACAATCCTTCTAACCGGCTGTGACAGCTACCCCGCAGACTGCAGGCTGCCTGCTCCTCGGAAAAGCAAGCAACGAAAAACCAGGAGGGGGGAAAAAAGCAGCCCGGGATTTCAACGCCTCGAACTACGTTTCACTCAGGCCGCCCGGGGCCCGCTCCCGCCTCCCCTGTCGG
Organism: Aptenodytes forsteri; assembly: GCF_000699145.1. Lineage (NCBI taxonomy): Eukaryota > Metazoa > Chordata > Aves > Sphenisciformes > Spheniscidae > Aptenodytes > Aptenodytes forsteri. The sequence continues at coordinate 4,541,290 of NW_008795017.1, forward strand.
GATAGCACAACCGGTGCCTGGGGGAGGCGC
>NW_008795017.1:4541858-4554474 GCF_000699145.1 Aptenodytes forsteri
CGAGCCGGCCCGGGGGGGGGGGGGGGCGCGCGGGGGGCTGCGGAGAGGCCCTCGGCTGGGGGAGCCAAGCCGCCGCTTGGTGCTGCCTGCTGTGACAGCGGCCGCGCTCCTGCCTTCCCCCGACGGGGCCACCGGGGACTCCGCCTGTCGCCTTTCTGTAGGAAGCGGGTTTATCGCTTTATCATTCATGAGGTTATCATTTGGGGCTAGAGGTAGAAACGGGAAGGAAGGCCAAAGGCGGGATGCGGTGCTGCCCTGCCTGGCTTCCCCTGCCTCACCCCGCCGCAGAGCCCGGAGCCTGAGGCAGGACTCGATGCTTCCTGCGTCCGTGGTGGAAAGATGCGCCTTAGAAAACGCGTGTGCTGAGCAAGGAGCTGCTAAGAGCTCCTTAATCATCTAATGTATTAAAAAAGCTTGTGAAGCGGTGTCTATTAAAGTTGTGCCTTCCTCAGAGACTACCGGCAGAATCCGCAAATTCGCTGTGTTCTAGCAGCTGCTGCTCTGAAGGAGGGGCTGCTAGATTCATGCTGGTGGCTGGAAGGAGCCCAGAGGGACATGGGTGTGCTGGGTGCCACGATTCCTTGCTTCACCGCTTGTCACTGAGGGTGGCTTTTGGCCTGCCAGGGACCAAGTGTTTGCTTAATGGCAAACACAGCAGCAGTCTGGGGACTGTAATGCAGCACTGCATCACAGATCTAAGATCCTCCTTGTGCATCTTCCATTATTTTCTGCTGTGTGAGCTGTCTTCAATAGGCTGTCTTCCTCCTTTGTCCTCTTTCTTCCCCCTGCTCAAAATTTCTGAAGCTGTGTAATTAAAATATTCTTCTCTGAAGCTGGGAAATAGGGTTTCAGCACTCCCTGACTGGGAGCCAGCATCCTACTTCTTGACACTGGCCAGCCAAATGTTAAGTGAAGCAATTGAAGTAGCAGGGCAGACACAGGAAAAATGTTTCTGGAATACTCTCAGAACTCCCAGTAACTCAGTTCTAAGGCAGTAAATGTAACATGCTGCTTGCTTTAATTTTCAGGAACACGTTAAGTAGTAACAGCTGCTCCCAGAAGTATTACAATCAGTAGTTCTTCAGAAGTAGGGTTGTTTGTTGTTTGGTTTTTTTTAACGGGAGCATAATCTTTGGAGCAGGGATTGCATTGGATGCACTTTGTATGGCACTTAGATTGTAGTTACAAATAAAAATCATCTAATGCTTTTAAGTGGGAATATAAATTTTAAATTTTGTCTTGTTTCTAAATCTATTATCTTTATATGCATTATAAACTGACCTTCGCAACAGTCTGTAAACTAGGAAGCAGCATTTTTTTGATGAATCAGAAGGATAGGGAAGTTTTCGCAGAGAGCTTGAGGGACTTTCCCCAGTCACACATGAAGAGCACCAGAGGAACATTCCTACTTCCGTTCTCAGAGTCCTTTACAAGTTTCCCGTTTTTGTCCACTTTGGACACAGTTACCCTGGTGTTTGCCAGGAACTCCTTCCCTTGATGATATGACAGCTTTAATTTTTATTTTTCCTACCTAGAAGATCTTCCTTGATCCAATTATGAAAAAATGTTTAGAAAAGGAAAAAAACGACACAGCAGCAGCAGCTCACAAAGCAGTGAAATCAGTACTAAAAGCAAGGTAAGCTGAATTTGGTATATGCTGTGTTTGTGGAAGCACTTTCATTTGTTACAAGTTGGCAGTTCAGTGGTTCGCTTGCACTGATGGTAGGATGTGATTTCCATAAAATGCCATGTTCCACAAGGAGAACTTTCTACTTCTACTATTCCTTAGATTGTGCTATGAGAGTTAAAAACCCTATCCGTTATAAAGCCCTTGTATTCTGAGATGAATGCTCGATTGCTTCCATAGTGAAGCCCACAAACACAAGAGTTTCTGGCACCACATAGTAGGGTTTGGAGGAAAAAGTAGTACGTTTGTTCTGTAGTGATAAATATTGTCTTTAAGAAGGTGCCTGGTGCTAGGTACCAAGAATGAGTTTATCCTTCAGTACTAGTTGGTTACTCAGTGTCTCTAAAAAGTATTCTTCGTTTTGAATAATGTGTCCATTTTGTCTGATAGGTTTTGGAATGATCAGTTGAATATTCTGGATTTTCCAAGGTGCCGTTTCACTTCCCTTGCACTGCTATGTTATTTCAAGCATTGGTGACAAGCATGTAGTTGTCAATTTCTTCAAGTTAAGATGCAGTACCAGAAAAGTCTGGACATAACCTTAAGGTTCATTTTCTCTTTTTCTTTTATTTCCTCCTCCTTTCAAAGTATTTGTGGACTTCTCAAGGGTTCCTGCTGAATTTATATCAGTCTAATCTACATTGAGGCAGAAAGAGAACTTCAGGAAAGAAATAGGTGGTGGTGTTTTTTTCTCCCCATTTTGCAGTGCTGCTTAAGTAATTAGAACATAAACACTAGTTTATTTAAAAAAAAAAACAGTTGAGGCAGGGCATCTAAAAGGGAATTGTTAATATGTTCTCAGCAACTTTCTGATGATACTAATTTTTTTTCTTAGTCTGTAGATTCCAGTCTTGGGGGACTTTCCCGATCTAGTACTGTGGCTAGTCTAGATACAGACTCCACGAAAAGTTCAGGTATGTAATCACAAGTTTGAGCAGGTATGTATCGAGCAGGATTAACTTTATGTGTGTTCATATGAAAGAGCAGAAAATGGAAAAGGTTAAAATACGTGTTTTTAATAATCATGAGTGAATCTGTTAGCCTGTTGACTAATGCACGCATAGCTCTAGGCTTCTAAAGTATTATTAATGATTCACCTAGGATTAAGTCACTCTTTTCGAAGTAAAGTGTCTGAGTAAGAAAAGCTTAGTTGTGTTACTAGTCTCTTACGCAGCATAAATCTGGTATAACTTTTTGGAAGCTGTGTTTCCTGCTTTTCTAAGTTTACATTTGCACTGAAATAATGGAAATAAGATTTGATTTTACTTGTTCTTGCTCACCAGATCACAGCACATCACTGTTGGACCAAACAGTTCATTTAAAACGAATATATATATAAAAAAGTAGAACCAGCTTTTCTATGTTTTCTGATTTAAGATTGTTAACTCTAAATTTGAATTAGTATGAACAGTGGTGTATCATGGATTTATATAAAACTGTTGCCTTTACCAAGGGCTCTTCTGAATCAACCCAGGACAGTTCATTAAAGAGAGGAGTTAATACACTGTGGTAAGATTAAGTGTTTGATGAAAGTCTGCAAAAATGATGGAATTTAATAAGTTAGCCCCATTAACACCAATTAGAATAGCATTGCTGTTCTGGAATTCTTCAGGATTGCTTTGTTTTATTCTGTTGCAGGACAAAGCAATAGTAATTCTGATACGTGTGCAGAATTCAGAGTTAAATATGTTGGTGCCATTGAAAAATTGAAGTATAATGAGAGCAAAAATCTCGAAGGGCCATTGGACTTGATAAATTACATAGATGTTGCACAGGTAAGTAAGTGGTTTACAAAAGACAATACCAACAACGCCAGAATGTCTTAAGCTTAGGTGCATTTCTTTCATATTATCACATGATCTGACATCTTTCTTTGTAAATTTTAGACTTACTAGAATAAAGTAGCTTACTTTAAAAAACATTAAGCTATGAATCTCAAAAGCTGTCACACTCAAGTCCGTCCTATTCAGTAACTGGTGAAGATGCACCAAAAAAGCTGTTCTGAAGAAACAGACTCAGAGCGAAGGCGCTTTTCATGAGTCATTACTGAACAAGTATCCCAACTGAAAGTTGTTATATTGTCTGCAGCACTGTTAGGATTAGTATCCAGGAAAGAGTATCTCCCCCAGATTTTCTCACTAGTGTAGAAGTTTTCCCGTAGAGGAAAATGTCAAGTTTCTGCTTACAATCACTTACGAACCTGTGACCAGAGAACCTGAATAATATTTGGGTCATCCTTGCCAAACTGTGGTTACTTGTACTTATTTTTGTACTAAAAGCCGTAACTGGTTGTTCTCATTAGGTAGCTGATCGTTTGTATCTTTAAAAGCACAGAATGTCTGTTTATCTTAGAGCAACTTGACATTTCAAGTATCTGAATATATGCTAAAACTATTTTTACAACCAAATAACAAAATTGCTGCCAGTGTGGAACATAGATCACCCAGGGTTAGCACAGCATGATAGGGCATGCATTATTTTTCAGCCCATCTGATCTGACCACAGGGCCAAACTGCCCCCCGAGATGATAAATTACAGATGAATCATGTAATATTTAGAATAGAACAGAATAGACTATTTCAGTTGGCAGGGACCTACAAGGATCACCTACTCCAACTGCCTGACCACTTCAGGGCTGACCAAAAGTTGAAGCATGTTATTAAGGGCCTTGTCCAAATGCCTCTTAAACACTGACAGGCCTGGGGCATCGACCACCTCTCTGGGAAGCCTGTTCCAGTGTTTGACCACCCTCTCAGAAAGAAATGCTTCCTAATGTCCAGTCTAAACCTCCACTGAATACATTTCACATAAAGTTAAGGGATTGGATGAGTGCAGGAGTGGCAGGCAAACTCCACACAGCAGGGTATGAGCAGGGTTGGTGATGTTGCTGATCCAGGGGACTGAAGTATACATAAACACATTTTCTATTATGCATCTTCGTTGTTCACGTTCTTCTGTCTGCACTAAAGGCTTTTGTTTGTTTCCCTCCAAAGCAAGATGGAAAGTTACCTTTTGTTCCAGGTGAAGAGGAGTTTATTATGGGAGTTTCCAAATACGGCATTAAAGTTTCAACATCTGATCAGTATGTAAGTGATTCACAACAAACTGTCTTTTTGGTGAGAGTTGAAAAGTGCTTTCATTTATTTCTCTGATAGATGATCTGTGTGACCAAAATGTCACTTCTGGCTTTAAGCAAAAGTAAAACAAAAAAAAGCTCTCACAGCAGCACTGCTTCATGTCGTATCTCCTCAGGGCTCTCTGTATTTTCCTGGTTGGATTTATGACAAGAATCCATTCCTTTTGAGATAGAGCACCAGGCAAAAGGCAAGCAAGCCTTTATGCTCTTTGGGCACATCTTCCTTTCTCTGTGGCTGTCCTGCCATCCTCTCACATGGAAAAGTAGCATGACTGGTGGCCAGGACATAGGTTCCTCAGCCTGAGTTAGTAATGCAATTCCTGTTGATGTTACTGTGGAGAGGAAAAAGCAAAGGATGTTTTTTTCAAGAATACCTGAGTTGTCTTCCTCTTTGAAGTTCCAGCCTTGCACTCCTAATCCAAGAGCGGGAGTTCACTCCAGCATTAAAGCCTCATGATTCCACTTTATTGATCAAGCCTATTTTTTGTTTGCATCACTTCCTACACGCAGGTTATTTTCCTTTAGCGCACTTCAAGTAGCTTTTTTGCTAAAAATAAAAATCCGGTCTCTTCCCCAGGGCCCTCCAGTTGCCTTTGTGTAGCTTTGTATTGCAGCCATGTGGTTTCCTTCTGGTTGCCCTCAGAGCCCCAGATACCATAAATACTTGGCCTTATGAAGTCATGACCCATCAACAACCCAGCAATGCGTGTTCATAAAAGCCTCAAGTATGAGGACGGTGAATAGCATTGCTCCATAGCCGAATACTCTGAAGAGAGCCAAAAAGTTTCCTTTGGTCCCTTCAGAAAATAAAACACTTGTTTCTAATGCGTGGGAAGAAGTGTAGTAGTTGTTGCGCAAACTTTGAATTCTTTTGGGTTCTGTTTTTGCTGTCCTCCTAAATTCTTAATTCTCATTAAGAACATAGGTTACACTATTATTTAAATTCCTTTGTACTTTGATAAAGATCAAATAGGTAATTTTAAGACTTTTATCCATCATTCTTCTGGCTTCAAGCTGAAAGCATGCACAAGCTGATAAAGCCTTCTGTGATTAAGCTAGCTTGCACTGGCATTTTATTGCATTGCGTTCTGTTTCCCAAATTCTGGCTTTTTGCATCTGTGTCACTGTTGACATTTAATTTGTCCTTTAGTGTGTTAGTCCGCCTAACTCCTTCATAGAGTTCCAAGATGGAAAGGTTTTATCTGCATTCATACAAAGAATTCAGTCTTTTATGACTTGGGGGAAAGGTGAGAGTTCTGTGATTTGTAGATACCTTTGCAGGTGAATAGGCAGCTATTTATTTCAGATGCTAAAAAGAGAACTGAGTGAAGGATACAAAAGTTTTCCTTGTGGATTTCAGCCAACGTTTGAGAAATTATTTCATTAGTGACTGAAATATGTACAGATGTGTAATTCATTGATACACTTCCATTGTTTGTGGATGCAACCACTAGAAATCAAAGGTGAAGTATTTATAAAAGTCACACGGAGGCTTTGGCCTTCTTCACATTCTGTTTGCGTGTATTTGTACATTATATATATGTACATACATGTATGGCACAGTTTGTCCATCCGCCATCTCATTTCTCTCTCAACTGCAGAATCCCCTCATAGCCAAATACTGGAAGGAGGGAAGGAAATGAATTTACAGGGGGAACTCTATCTTCCCTCTTTCAGTGATGATCCACATGCACATTAGCACTGTAGCAAGTTCCAAGCAAGTAACTCTAAAAAGTTACAAGCAATTTGGAGGCAAATCTTGTCATCTTTCATACAGAGACTGGAGGGTTGATCCAGTAAGTTCTGCGTCGGCTCCAGCTGCCTTCAGCATGGTATGATAGTTGGTGGTGGTATGAATAATTGTGAGCGATTGCTGAGTGAATGTCAGGCATGGAGATGTTTTTCAGCAAGGGGATCTTAGAAGGTCTGGTAGAGGGCTCTCCTTCGAGGGTTTCACAGCAGGCATCAAGCTCACTGTCCATTTTTACAGCTTCTGTATAGAAATGGACGTTTCTTTATATCCTTCAGCTACTGACAGGGACAAGGTGTTCGATGCCATGAATGTAGAAAAAGAGCTGTCTTGAAGTCATAAGACCCTAGAGGTGGTATGACAGGAATAAAGCAGATGAATATTATCGGTTGGGTAGGATGGCTTCAGAAGAAAGGCTTTGTGTAGGGTAGGTCTGCGGTGGATAGTAGAAGTCTCCCAGACTAGATCTCTGGAAGAGTCAAGACCCATGCTGTGGCTCAGGCCACAAGTGGCCTAGCTATATCCATATGGCTATCCCACCTCCACCCCAAAGCAACTAACCTTGTCCATACCCTCTTCTGGGAACAGTTTCTTGTGTGTGTACCCTTCCCAGAACTGAGACAGGGGATTGTCTGGAAGAATACTGGAAAAGTAAAAAGTTGTTTTAAGTTACCTCTGTGCCAGAGGTAACTGTACCACCTGTACCTACTGTACAGGTACTGTACTGTACCACCTACCCTACTCATAGTGGGTGAGTGAGGATAGGTGGGAAACAAATGTATGCTTTCGTAGTATGGCCAGGAATATCGTCCACATACGAATACGATTCTAAAATAGAAGCAAAAATTAAAGCTAAAATTGTGTTAAACCAGCACTTACTTTTTTAAATCTTGACTAAACTCTCAATTAAAAAATTATAATTTTACCAAGGAATACTTTTCTCCTGTAAATACATCTTTAGTATTCTTTTGTAAGAGAGAGAATCTAAAGCAGGTGGAAAACTGAAATCGCTGTTGCACTGTTCCAGAGTAACTTTTATTTGCCACGTGGTTTCAGGATGTGTTACATAGGCATGCTCTCTATTTAATTGTACGGATGGTCTGCTATGATGATGGTCTGGGAGCAGGAAAAAGTTTACTGGCTTTGAAGACAACAGATGCAGCCTCTGAAGAATGCAGCCTCTGGGTGTATCAGTGCAACAGTTTGGTAAGAGTTTATGTTTACAATATTTAATTTAGGTATCAGTATGTTGATTGTAAAGGGAGATTCTGAAACCCAAGGCCCTTGTGAAGGCATTTTGGCAGAAAGGGGATTGCTCAGTTAAAAAGAGTATAAATGTGCCCTGGCTGAGGAGGGGAGAAAAGCCCTGCTGACTGCACTTGATCTGCTTTGAGGAAAAATACCTACATTCCCTAAAATCGCCAATGAAAATCGGCCTGAGAAAGCTCTTTGCAATCATAGCTGCTAAGGACAATCCTCCGTTTGTATTTTCAAAGACAAAACCAAACCTCTTAAGATCGGACAGAGCAGGGAGGGATTGAGTAACAATTCTGGTAATAGAGCGTGCATTCATATTTGTAAGCAAGGGAAGTGATCTCCTCTTAAGAGTAGGAGAATTTATTGTCAAGATACTATGGTATGACACATACCTTTAGCAGCACTGGGGGAACACGTGAACTGACTTTCTGAATGCTAGTGTCACGCTATGATGAAAGCTAACAAACAACTCCGACTTGTTTCAAAAGAGCTCATTTAAAACAGCTTCCCACGTGTCATTGCAGACCACGGAAATCAATTAAATCTCACTTGTGCTACTCCATTTTGCATGTCTCTGCCAAAAGAATGATAAAGGTCACATTCTGCTTTAAATGGGTTTTGAGATGTTTAGAAGTTTTTCAGAAAGTGTTAATGCGCGTGTGTGGATTTTTTTAGGAACAAGCACAAGCTATTTGCAAAGTGTTATCTACAGCCTTTGATTCAGTTTTAATGTCGGAGAAGTCCTGATTTTCTTCAGCAGCACATGATGGTGTAGTACAAGAGGCCTTTGTGTGAGGAGGAAATGCTGCTCCTTTGATACCACAGACTGGCTGTAGCTACACACAAACTTAGAAGGGACTTGCTGTGCAAAGAAGAGCCATGCAACCTTGCACATGGTACTTTGTCATTCCCCAAACACAACTTGAAGAAATTATTCCATCTTCAGTTTCCAGGACAATGCAGAATTTTATATTTAACATTTTTTTCCCTAAGTCATGTTTTGTATATTAATGTCAATATTGTAGGAATGTAAAATAAAACTGACATGTGCTTCTATCTCTTTGTCTGAAAAATGATTTGTCAATATAGACTTCAGTTCTGTGTAACATAGATATTAGAACAGAACAATAACAGCAAAGTGATAATAAGTAGTCATTTGGTGCTGTACACTTCTAATTTAATCTTAGGTGTGACATCTATGCCATTTCTACATTCAACTAAAAATCCACAAGATGTACTTTTTTTTTTTGCTCAAGTGCTACTTTTTCGTAGTTCTCATTTTACACATTGAAAAGAACAATATTGCCGAAGCAATGCAGGGTAACAGAAGAGAAGTAGCCAGTGATTTTAAAAGTAGTTTTATTTTTCCAGACATTTGACTGGTTAACAAGAGTAAAATTTATTAATCATGCTCTAATTATAAATCACTGCATCCAGGACATTGAAAATAAGAGTTGATTTTAGGTTATACAATATATACAGTTGCTCTGCAACTAAACAAAATAAAAACAACTGAATTGAATATTATACATCTCATAGCATTCTAAGCTGCATTTTAAGTGTCACTTGCTCCTTTTTAAACAGTTAACACAGCAACCTAATAGTCTGTCTATTAACAGGTTTTTTTGAATCATTATTTTAATCAGATTTGAAAAGTTGTATGAAATATGCCAAAATTTTGGACTTAAAATTCTTAATTTTATATTATAAATAGATATCTACAGGCTCTAGAATTTCTTCTTCCTCTGCCAGAGGAGCAAACTTCTTTAAGAAACACTGAAAAATCTAGGGATAAATTTTGCTTAGCTGCTCTTTATTGGTCCGTGAGATTTTATCTGTCTGCACTGTTAGTGCCATTAAGTTGTATTCGACAAGTTTCCTGGTTTCTAAGTGACCAGTGAACGAGGTTGTGACATTTTAAAGTGTATTCCTCTTCTAGCAGAACTCAAGGAAAATTTGCATCATTGTTTAACTTTACGAGTTGTTACATACACTATAAGATTCTGTGTTAAAAATACTGTACATTAGGAGATCTGTGCAAAATAATATGCCCATTTACTCTCTAGACTCTATCAGGGATAGAAACATACAAAATAGTGTTGCAAACTGAACATATCAGTAAGTGAGTAAAACTGTAGTGCTAAACTATTACTCTGTCATTTTCCTGGGAACTTTGAAAATACGGACTAATCTGCTTCAACTTGCAACAAAAATATCTTGAAACATTCCAGTTTGTTCCCCTTTTATACTGCAGCAACAGCATCTAGAAAATGAAAGTTACGCATATACTTGGCTGTACCTACACATTTGAGAGGCTATCAACCAACTGTACCATTTAGGAAAGGCGATACAAGGTAAGATCAGTGTTGCTCTTCCAGCACTAACGCCATGTGATTTTTCTCCAAATAAGCATATGGTGGTGGCCTATTTTCCATTCCGCTCAATATGAAATGGCCAATTTAAACACCATTTGTCAGAAATTCAAAGTTCTCTTGATAAATCTAGAGATACAATATTCACAAAACGTGATCAAAGCCAATGTGACCTAGACATTGATTTTTCTCATCCTATGCCATCAGTTGTTTCCTGTAGCATAAGCAAAAACTGGTACAATTTCACAATATACAAACATCAAAATGACGTCAGATTTGTACTGGTGTTTTGTATTCCATCAACCAACTGGGAACCGTCCATGGCCTAGCCTTTGTTCACAAATTAGTAAAACAAATTTAACAACAGTGTAGCTACCATATATGTGGGTATATTATATAAATACAGAGTGCGTTAGCAAACTCTCATTGTTTGCAAGGTAGTGGCACACAACTTTTATAAAACAGAACATAACGTAGTATACTTGTGAGGTGATACCTTATTGACCAAGGATAATTATCTAAATGTTCCACCAAATATGTTCTCTGTGTGAACACATTGCTGGATGATTTAAGAAAATTCAAGAATTCCAAAACAAAGTCTAAACACTATAATGAGACAAAGTGTAAGAAATGCTCTGCAATCCATCATCATAGTTAAGTACATTTCAGGAAGTGCAGTTTTCATATCCTTGAGTTAATGTAGTAACTCGTTAATATTGCCATAGTTGAGTTAACCAGCAGTAGTCACGTTAAATGACCAAAATGGATGTAACATACATAAAGAACATTCAAAAAACAGGTTCTACACACGTGCAGCATAGAAAAATGAAACAGTCTCAAGCTCACAAAATTAGAACTAGGAAGTTCAACGACTAACACAGATTTCAGATAACTTTAAGCAAATATCTACATCCATTCTGAAAGAAAGAAGTTTCTCCTGTGGTAAACTGAAATACTTTTTCACTTTTACCTGGCCAAAGACACCCGATTAAAATAGTTTCTTCCTTAATAGTTGACCTCCTGGATGACAGCCAGCACGGCAAGATGCTGAATGAGTCCAATTTAGAACTACGCAACAGCTTGCATGTTTTGGTTCTAACACTTCAAATAATGGTATCGAGAATTGGATAAATTCACTGCCCTGTTAGATGCACACAATTTCTTTGACTGGGGAAGCAACGCTGAACTGTGGTATTGTCATGTTACAGAAGGGAGAATAAAATTACAGTGACTTGATTGAAAAGAATATTCATAATGTTGTGATGTTCACACACTTACATGGATTTTGATTGTTAAAGCTTTTCAGTTCACCTTGAAAAATACAGGAAAAGTTGGGTTTTTTTAAAGTGTAAACTGCTCATGAGAAGTCTTCACATAGAAAAAAGTTTTAAAAGTCCCAAAATCAGAACGATGGCAATAAAAAAGTATCCTACAGTAACTAGGACTTGGGCAGTGCTCTGGCAAGGTGTCTGCAGACAGGTAGATGAAATGAAATAGAGCAAAACTTATTTCTGTGACCGCTGGAAATGAGAAATGTCTCCACTTATCAGTAGCAATTTAGTCAACAATAAAGTGCACAAATGATACAGGGAAAGCTCCTTTCCGACTGGGGTCTCCATCAATATGACCAATCTGAAAGAGTCCAGATATTTTTCAAGTTAATCTCAAAAAGGCATCTCAGTATCACCAAAATGAATACCAGTGACCTTCCTGCCTGTAGCACGACAAAGCCTCTCCCTACATCTTTTCTGCAGTGGTGGTCTTTTTCTTCTGCCAACGGGAAACACTACCAGAAAATTCAGTCCTACAAGGTGCATTTGTTATTCAGCTACAGACATTTTTTTTCAAATTCTGTTTTATCCAGTTCTTTGAAAGTAACACCTCTTAATGCAGTACCATTGCTACATTATTTCAGCGCATTCTGCAATGCCTGGCAGCCCATATTCTGCTGCTGTTACGTTGCTTCTGCTTCCCCCTCTTAACAATCACTGGAAAGTAAAAGCATGGATCAAGCTTCAACAGTTCTGGCTTTTACATGAATCTATTTGTGTTTATACAGCATTATTGTCAATGTAGATGCAATTTGAAGTTCTATTCTTCGCTAGCTAACAGAGTAAGGCAAGTGTTTTCACACGTAACAATTTCCCAAGACTTTGCTTCAGCTGATGAGTGTACATAGTTGAGACTGTTTCCCAGCTCAAATAGACCATTTCTCAGTCTCAGTCAGCTGAAGAATTACAAAGCTGTCTTCTCAGGCCCACCACACAGCATCTTCAAGGGAGATGAAATAGTAGCAGATTCTTAAACTGCTCACACCCACCAAGAATTTCCTGAATCACACAGACTATGTCCCCTGTATATTGTGAACCCTAGTAATCAGATTTTTTTTTTTTTTTTTTTTATTGAAAAAAGAA
>NW_008795017.1:4554679-4558397 GCF_000699145.1 Aptenodytes forsteri
CATCTATTCCATTTTCTCATTCCACTAAAAATCCCCCAGATGTTCTTTTTTTTTTTTGCTCAAGTGCTACTTTTTCGTAGTTCTCATTTTACACATTGAAAAGAACAATATTGCCGAAGCAATGCAGGGTAACAGAAGAGAAGTAGCCAGTGATTTTAAAAGTAGTTTTATTTTTCCAGACATTTGACTGGTTAACAAGAGTAAAATTTATTAATCATGCTCTAATTATAAATCACTGCATCCAGGACATTGAAAATAAGAGTTGATTTTAGGTTATACAATATATACAGTTGCTCTGCAACTAAACAAAATAAAAACAACTGAATTGAATATTATACATCTCATAGCATTCTAAGCTGCATTTTAAGTGTCACTTGCTCCTTTTTAAACAGTTAACACAGCAACCTAATAGTCTGTCTATTAACAGGTTTTTTTGAATCATTATTTTAATCAGATTTGAAAAGTTGTATGAAATATGCCAAAATTTTGGACTTAAAATTCTTAATTTTATATTATAAATAGATATCTACAGGCTCTAGAATTTCTTCTTCCTCTGCCAGAGGAGCAAACTTCTTTAAAGAAACACTGAAAAATCTAGGGATAAATTTTGCTTAGCTGCTCTTTATTGGTCCGTGAGATTTTATCTGTCTGCACTGTTAGTGCCATTAAGTTGTATTCGACAAGTTTCCTGGTTTCTAAGTGACCAGTGAACGAGGTTGGTTTTGCTTAGCTGCTCTTTATTGGTCCGTGAGATTTTATCTGTCTGCACTGTTAGTGCCATTAAGTTGTATTCGACAAGTTTCCTGGTTTCTAAGTGACCAGTGAACGAGGTTGTGACATTTTAAAGTGTATTCCTCTTCTAGCAGAACTCAAGGAAAATTTGCATCATTGTTTAACTTTACGAGTTGTTACATACACTATAAGATTCTGTGTTAAAAATACTGTACATTAGGAGATCTGTGCAAAATAATATGCCCATTTACTCTCTAGACTCTATCAGGGATAGAAACATACAAAATAGTGTTGCAAACTGAACATATCAGTAAGTGAGTAAAACTGTAGTGCTAAACTATTACTCTGTCATTTTCCTGGGAACTTTGAAAATACGGACTAATCTGCTTCAACTTGCAACAAAAATATCTTGAAACATTCCAGTTTGTTCCCCTTTTATACTGCAGCAACAGCATCTAGAAAATGAAAGTTACGCATATACTTGGCTGTACCTACACATTTGAGAGGCTATCAACCAACTGTACCATTTAGGAAAGGCGATACAAGGTAAGATCAGTGTTGCTCTTCCAGCACTAACGCCATGTGATTTTTCTCCAAATAAGCATATGGTGGTGGCCTATTTTCCATTCCGCTCAATATGAAATGGCCAATTTAAACACCATTTGTCAGAAATTCAAAGTTCTCTTGATAAATCTAGAGATACAATATTCACAAAACGTGATCAAAGCCAATGTGACCTAGACATTGATTTTTCTCATCCTATGCCATCAGTTGTTTCCTGTAGCATAAGCAAAAACTGGTACAATTTCACAATATACAAACATCAAAATGACGTCAGATTTGTATTGGTGTTTTGTATTCCATCAACCAACTGGGAACCGTCCATGGCCTAGCCTTTGTTCACAAATTAGTAAAACAAATTTAACAACAGTGTAGCTACCATATATGTGGGTATATTATATAAATACAGAGTGCGTTAGCAAACTCTCATTGTTTGCAAGGTAGTGGCACACAACTTTTATAAAACAGAACATAACGTAGTATACTTGTGAGGTGATACCTTATTGACCAAGGATAATTATCTAAATGTTCCACCAAATATGTTCTCTGTGTGAACACATTGCTGGATGATTTAAGAAAATTCAAGAATTCCAAAACAAAGTCTAAACACTATAATGAGACAAAGTGTAAGAAATGCTCTGCAATCCATCATCATAGTTAAGTACATTTCAGGAAGTGCAGTTTTCATATCCTTGAGTTAATGTAGTAACTCGTTAATATTGCCATAGTTGAGTTAACCAGCAGTAGTCACGTTAAATGACCAAAATGGATGTAACATACATAAAGAACATTCAAAAAACAGGTTCTACACACGTGCAGCATAGAAAAATGAAACAGTCTCAAGCTCACAAAATTAGAACTAGAAAGTTCAACGACTAACACAGATTTCAGATAACTTTAAGCAAATATCTACATCCATTCTGAAAGAAAGAAGTTTCTCCTGTGGTAAACTGAAATACTTTTTCACTTTTACCTGGCCAAAGACACCCGATTAAAATAGTTTCTTCCTTAATAGTTGACCTCCTGGATGACAGCCAGCACGGCAAGATGCTGAATGAGTCCAATTTAGAACTACGCAACAGCTTGCATGTTTTGGTTCTAACACTTCAAATAATGGTATCGAGAATTGGATAAATTCACTGCCCTGTTAGATGCACACAATTTCTTTGACTGGGGAAGCAACGCTGAACTGTGGTATTGTCATGTTACAGAAGGGAGAATAAAATTACAGTGACTTGATTGAAAAGAATATTCATAATGTTGTGATGTTCACACACTTACATGGATTTTGATTGTTAAAGCTTTTCAGTTCACCTTGAAAAATACAGGAAAAGTTGGGTTTTTTTAAAGTGTAAACTGCTCATGAGAAGTCTTCACATAGAAAAAAGTTTTAAAAGTCCCAAAATCAGAACGATGGCAATAAAAAAGTAAGCTACAGTACCTAGGACTTGGGCAGTGCTCTGGCAAGGTGTCTGCAGACAGGTAGATGAAATGAAATAGAGCAAAACTTATTTCTGTGACCGCTGGAAATGAGAAATGTCTCCACTTATCAGTAGCAATTTAGTCAACAATAAAGTGCACAAATGATACAGGGAAAGCTCCTTTCCGACTGGGGTCTCCATCAATATGACCAATCTGAAAGAGTCCAGATATTTTTCAAGTTAATCTCAAAAAGGCATCTCAGTATCACCAAAATGAATACCAGTGACCTTCCTGCCTGTAGCACGACAAAGCCTCTCCCTACATCTTTTCTGCAGTGGTGGTCTTTTTCTTCTGCCAACGGGAAACACTACCAGAAAATTCAGTCCTACAAGGTGCATTTGTTATTCAGCTACAGACATTTTTTTTCAAATTCTGTTTTATCCAGTTCTTTGAAAGTAACACCTCTTAATGCAGTACCATTGCTACATTATTTCAGCGTATTCTGCAATGCCTGGCAGCCCATATTCTGCTGCTGTTACGTTGCTTCTGCTTCCCCCTCTTAACAATCACTGGAAAGTAAAAGCATGGATCAAGCTTCAACAGTTCTGGCTTTTACATGAATCTATTTGTGTTTATACAGCATTATTGTCAATGTAGATGCAATTTGAAGTTCTATTCTTCGCTAGCTAACAGAGTAAGGCAAGTGTTTTCACACGTAACAATTTCCCAAGACTTTGCTTCAGCTGATGAGTGTACATAGTTGAGACTGTTTCCCAGCTCAAATAGACCATTTCTCAGTCTCAGTCAGCTGAAGAATTACAAAGCTGTCTTCTCAGGCCCATCACACAGCATCTTCAAGGGAGATGAAATAGTAGCAGATTCTTAAACTGCTCACACCCACCAAGAATTTCCTGAATCACACAGACTATGTCCCCTGTATATTGTGAACCCTAGTAATCAGATTTTTTTTTTTTTTTTTTTTAATTAGGAAAAGCAAAAAAAC
>NW_008795017.1:4558759-4559670 GCF_000699145.1 Aptenodytes forsteri
TTTTTTTTTTTTTTTTTTTAATGAGAAAAGCCAAAAAACTTATCTGAAGTTTGATTTTTGAAAAAAAGAAATTTCTGGAATCAGGTTTACATGAGATGAAACTTTTCTTGTTATTTGAAAACCCAACAGGAGATCTGAAGTCGGTGTCAACCTCTAGATTTCATCTATTTCTTTCAAAGTAGGTTGATGGAAAACGCAAAATACTCACCCACCACTCCTGATCTTCTTCACCATCAACTACAATAATATCTCCCTCTGAAAAAGTTAGCTCATCTGGGTTATCTGCTACACAGTTGTAAATTGCTTTTACTCTCTTGGGTTTAGTTTTTGACTGAAACATAAGAATAAGTAAATATTAATAATACAGCATGGAAGAGACAGAATAGACTTGGAGTTGATCTAAAGAAAGCTTCAGAACTGCTTCCAACCACTATTTTTCATAGGTTAGAGTTCAGCTACATCTTTTATGCTGGGTGCTCATGCTTCAGGCTGAATTTGGCAGTATCCAAAGCCTTTCAGAACCACTGCGCCACCAGCGTGAGCCAGGTTTCCCTTAGCAATCTTCCATTTTGGCTCATCCAAACCTGTCTTCAGAGCTCTACATCACTGGCAACTCAAGAAGAGTACAGGGATCTCGTTAGGTCGTGCAGAGAGGAAATGAGAAAGGCAAAAGCCCAGCTAGAATGCAATCTGGCCGCTGTCATTAAAGACAACAAAAAATGTTTTTACAAATATATTAATGACAAGAAGGGAGCCAAGGAGAATCTCCATCCTTTATTGGATGCAGGGGGGAACATTGTCACTGAGGATGAGGAAAAGGCTGAGGTACTCAATGCCTTCTTTGCCTCAGTCTTTAACAGGCAGGCCAGTTATCCTCAGGGTACTCAGCCCCCTGAGCTGGAAGACAGGGA
>NW_008795017.1:4561073-4576692 GCF_000699145.1 Aptenodytes forsteri
GGCCTGGTGGTGTTGGGTTGATGGTTGGACTCGATGATCTTAGAGGTCTTTTCCAACCTTAATGATTCTATGATTCTATGATTCTAAGTATGACGTTATTCAGAAGATGGGGTGATCGAGATCAAGTGCTATGCAGCAAGTGTAACAGCAGCAGCTTTATTAGAAAGAAGCCTGAGCCACCTGCCAATATGCCCCTTCTTAATTCGTTATTCAGAAGATGGGGTGATCGAGATCAAGTGCTATGCAGCAAGTGTAACAGCAGCAGCTTTATTAGAAAGAAGCCTGAGCCACCTGCCAATATGCCCCTTCTTAATTTGCTAAACCCGTTTCAGCAGTGTACAAACCCTCCAAAATGTCCTCTGCCTCTCTGTAGTGCTTTCAGGACTGCAAGCCACAGGAGAGGTTTGTCAACTCTTCCAATAGGAAAGTTTACTAAGGAGTTGCAATATTCCAATATTGCAGTGGGACTCCAATCCTAGTTGTGTTCTATTTGAAGTGATGCTGAAATTGTTTTGCTCCGGTATCACAGTATCCACCACCCTAATCTCCCACCCCTCCCAGTGCAACCCAGCCTGCTGCTGCATTTGTTTTCAGCCTCCTCATTCTCTGTTGCAGACCAACAATAATGCTACCTACATAGTGTTTCCATGCAAGGAGTGGAGAAGCACAGGACCCGGAGGCAAAGCATAAGCTTTCTACCTTGAGTCCACCCTTTTCCCCAGTTTGCCCAGCCATAGCCAGCAAAAATCTCTCCTTTCTACCCTAAGATGCCACAGCAGAGCTGTAAGTGCCATTTAGGTCAAGAGACATCTGTTAATGCAGTGGTTGTTTGGGACAGAGGCTCCAGATGGGATAAGGAAAAGAAGGTCTCATCACCATCCTGGAGTCCCCCAGGGACTGGTCCCAGTCTCTAGTTAGGTCAGCTATGGAGCAGGAAGCTTGTAAGGGGAGGAGACTCCATCCACAAGTCTACTTCCCTCCACCAGCAAAATGCTCTGCTGTGGATAGTACTGCCCAACAGCCTCTTAATGTCCCATTTTGTTAGAGCTGAGGACCATGCAGAGAAAGGGGAATGTGGATGGGGAAGGAGGGAGGGAGTGTGGTCGTTATGCTCCTCTGTAAGCATCTATTTGCATTTTAGTGTAAAAAACCCTGACCTGCCCAGACCAGGCATACCCGTAGGCTCTACCTGTGGGGCACACCCCTGGGAGCTGGCAGCCTTGCACTGCATCATAGCAATTTTGCCAGATGCTCCATCTCAGTCAAGCTACAGTTTGAACCACAACCACCTTTTAGGTCAAGAGGGAAAAGCTTCACATCAGTACAACAGTGATATAATTACTAACTTCAAAGTGCAGTAATTACAGGTATTTCTTGTTCTTTAGAAGGCAAG
Organism: Aptenodytes forsteri; assembly: GCF_000699145.1. Taxonomy (NCBI): domain Eukaryota; kingdom Metazoa; phylum Chordata; class Aves; order Sphenisciformes; family Spheniscidae; genus Aptenodytes; species Aptenodytes forsteri. The sequence goes on from NW_008795017.1 coordinate 4,562,467, forward strand.
GAAATTAAAATAGATCCCATTCTCAGAAGACTAAAATCTTCCAGGAAAGTTTCCCATGTATCTACAATATGGTTTCAAAAATCTAAAACATACATTAAAAAAAAAAAAAAGATGCATCAGGAATTTCCATCTGAAAAACAGGCTATTGGGCAAATGCACTGTATAGAAGATAAGCCACTGGCTACATGTGCATGTACAACTAGACCTCTTTTTTCTTTACTCAAGGAGCACTTCTGCCATCATTTCCTAAATCCGGGCTGGTCTCTGGATTCTCTGGCAGGGTAAAGACTTAGCAAAAAAGGCTGGAGTATAAGGCTAAATGGAGTGATTTAGCCAAAGTACTTCAGCTAGACTGATCTAGCTAAAGCTCTTTAGCTGAGGGGCCCTTGACTAAATCTCAGCTAAGATGCTTTAGCTAGATTGATTTAGCTAAAGCACCTTAACTAGCACACACTCCCTGAGCCAGGTTTCCCTTACTGCTCTGTCCTATGACAAGAACAAAATCATCCAGCTGATTTTCTCAGTCTCACAAAATTCACCCTACTGAAGTCCTAGAGACATCTGGAGAGTCAGATTTATTCTTCATATTATGTGTAATTAATATTAAATTGTGGAGACACTGTGGCTGTTCCGAAAAAGCAGCCAGGATACCCCATTCACTCTTAAATAAAGCAATTTGTCCTATAAAACAAAGGAGAGAACAACATAAAGAACTCCTACAACCTTAATTTATACAGAAAACCAGGTAAGGAGCTGTTTCAGAACTGACAGATGTGTTGAAAGGATGTATCCAGTGCTCACACCTGAATCACAGAACACACAACAGAAACCGTGATCAGGGTCCAACAGCTTCACAGAGTAAATATGGCAATTCCCTCAGTGCATGTAAGCAAAAGGGATAGATATTCCATTTTACACTAATCAGACCATTTAATTTTATTGTGGCCTAAAACATGAAAGTTATTTTGATGCAAGACAGACAGTAACTTGGTTAAACAACAGTGGGGGAGGCAAGAAAACAGAAGATTTTATACTCCTAATTAATGCAAGATGAACTCCAGATGTCTCTGTGGCTTTTCGGCATTATCACATGAGAAACAGCTAATAGGAGTTCTAAGAGCTCAAGACAAACGTGCAAGGCCATGCACACAAACACACTGAAGTCTATCCTGGAGAGTTACTGTTTCAGTACACACAGTTATGGAAAAATGGGTGAAGGGAGAGAGACAGAGGATTGAAGAAGGCAGGTCTTTTCGTTACAGCCCATTAATAAGACAATGGCAGATGCAGGAACAGCATGTCTCCCACCGCTCAGTTTATTATTTACCTACTGAACCACATTCCTACACAGAATGTAAAGCATGAAACAGCCCAGACCTAGTCACTCAAAAAGTATGGACTCTCTATATTGTGATTTGCTTACTGCAGAGAAATACTGTCATGATCAAGCATATGGATGTTTTATGTCTATCACATAAGAGAGCAATATAAAATCTGAGCAAGGACCAAAGGCCCAGCTGAACTACACGTAACATAACAGCTCAACTGGCATCTGGAAATACATCCATTTACCTATACCAGTATAAGAATACAGGTATTGACACTAATATGTGTGTTACCATTCATAGTCCTAGATTATAAATAAGAATAAATAAGAGTATAAAAAGGCCACACAATTGGATCAAGAGTCCATGAGAACCCAGTATCTCTTTTCTAACAGTCACTGTAAGGCTGGGGGAGGGTGGAGAAGAAGAATATACAATACTTCCAGCCCAACACTTCCAGCCTTCCCCTTCACCCTTCAACCACCTTCTGGTTGGGGATGTCTCAAGTCAGATGTGGTTTCTGTGTACTTACCAAGAGATTTCTCTCCTGTCATCCAGTGAATGCATGACAAAGAGATGCAAAGAGAACCAACTGCACAAAGAACCAATTTCTTTTGCTTTGAGCTTGACTCTTACTAGTCTTGTCTGAAGCCATTTGATCTACCTATATGAACAACTGTATCTACTTCCATTATAAAAGTAAGCACAAAAGCTCCCTTATGGCTTATTTCACTGAAGTTTAACAATGAAGTTACATATGATCTACAAGTAACTGACTCACCAAGCTCACCTACAAGTGACTCACTTATCAAGCTTACCTACCTTCAATAAGTCAAACCATACATTCTGTGGATTGTGTTGGTCACATCTGGACACAAGCAAAGAATCCACGCTTCTTTTCTTTGGTTTCTCTTTGGGTTTTGTTGTGGTTTTTTTTTTTTTTTTAAATTTAAAATCACATACTATCATATAGGAAATGCAAGAAAAGAAAACTTTTCATAAATATTTAGTACAAGTCATGCACATATTTAACACAGGATACAGGCTTTGTATTTTTCATGATTCTCACATTTTCTCCATTACAGGATACACTATTATGTCAACAGCATATTTGATAGAGTGCGGAAGATTTAGTAAAGTCAAAACCCAGATTATCTACTTACTATTTGTGATTTCCTTGGCATTGGTGCTGGTGGCTGGATTTGTGCCAAAGTATTTGTTGTAGAACCAGTTTGTGTTACTGGAATTTCACATACAGACTCTCCTGCTGCTAAGGTAAGCAAAACAAGTAAATTTTAGACATGCTTTAAAAAAAGTAAGAGTGATGATACAAGCTGAAACCAAATTAATTATTCTTTCAAGGATACAAATAATTTTATATCCCATGAGTATTTCATTTTTTTAATGGTTCTTTCTAAACAACTCAACAGAATTTTTCTATCCTTTTCCTTACCAAAAAGGCCTCGTTTCCCAAAGACAATTACCTAAGACCTTTAATAGTGCAGATATGCTGAAAGAGAAAAAAGCCTATAAAATAGATGAGAGCAGAACCAAATATCCCATTTCCCCATTTGTTCACTGCAGACTGTGTGCTTTTAGAACCCTTCTTTCCTAGTAAAGACCATCATTATCAAGATGCTCTATCCTTCACAGGAGACTCCTGACACAGATGGCAGATAGTCACTATCAAATTCCCCTTGGGTATGTCAAGGGGAAATAAAAAAGAATCACAGTAAGAACCAATGAACATAATATATACAGTGGAAGGGGAAACTGGGTAGGAGAAATTCCACTACAACCACCACAGAATCCACACAAACTTTACTTTGGGCGTTTTATTGAGATGACATTATTGTAATGTCCCAAAGCAGTAGTAACTTTGAACAATGAAAAGAGCAGAAAGAATAATGAACTTGGTTCATTATCACGAAAAGAGCAATATCAATTTGCAATTTAATTAAAAGTGACACTGTATGAGCTTTAGATTTTCAAACTAGAAAAACATTTTTCTATTCTAAAATGTGTATCTGTACCTTGTTTATGACACATGCAAACAAGAGAGGAAACTAACAAGTTTTCATAATGCATCCTTTGTTTGAGTGGGGTTTAGGTGAGGTTAGTTAAGCTAAGGCCCAGCTGGACTTGAATCTGGCAAGGGATGTCAAAGACAACAAGAAGGGCTTCTGTAAATATAGAGGTAACAAAAGGAAAACTAGGGAAATGTGGGCCCATTGCTCAAGGAGATGGGGGATCTGGTTACACAGGACATAGAAAAGGCTGAGGTACCGAATGCCTTCTTTGCATGGTCTTGGGCAACTGGCGCTGGGTGGCCCTGCTTGAGCAGTGGGGTTGGGCCAGATAACCTCCAGAGGTCCCTCCCAACCTCAACCATTCTGTTTCTTATTACTCGGCCACATTATTTACATTAATTGGCCCATAACTCTGTTCAGGCAGAAGAGCTTGAGGCATCAGGGCCTACACAATCAAGAGGAGAAACAACAAGAATGCTGGTACTGACTGTATTTAAATGTGTAAGGAAAATAAAAACCCAAAACCACTCTCCTTTAGGCTGTTATAACGATAGCTTAATCACAATAAAATAAATCTCTAAACCACAATTACCAGTTTGTTGTAGAGACCCAAGTCCTCTGGACTGCCCTTTGTTAGTTAAGCCAGGCGACTTCTCAGTCCTGTGCAGACAGTTAGAAATTCATCCATTTAAGAAATAAACAAGAACTTGAACCGCAGCAATAGAGTATTTTCCAAATTATAAAATTCTTGTCCTGTCTTCAGTATATTCTGGTGACAGCTATTTTGCTTTGAAAAATACTACTTTGCTTCCATATTTTTGATTACACCAATTGTAAGTTGCACTTAATTCAAAAATGTAAGGCAGAAGAATAATACAGCTTCAATGACTGCTATTTGTGTATAGCAGATTTTCTTTTCCTAAGTTCTGAAGTTCCTTTCACTGCTGTTCTAAAATTCTTTGTTAAAATTATGTATCCATATTAATCTGTATATTATAGCAAGCTTCAGCAAGTTGCTTCTCCCTTTTACTTAGTATAGTATATGCAATCAAAGGACTAGAAAGTGAGCTCAAAGGTCAAAGGTTGTTTACCTCTTTCATTCACAAAGGATCAACCACGTATATTATTTATCTCACCTACACACATACATGTCCCTGTATTTTACAACTATCTAAGTTTGTACAGGCTGTACTGTGCCAAATTTTCAGCGTCAGAGAATCCAAAAACTTCCCAGACAAGTTACTATGGTATTTCCCTATGCCTACTTTTGGAAAGCTTTCCCTAGTGTCTAACTAAATTATCCTTGCCACAATTCAAACAAAAGTCTTCTTTTTTAGAGCCATCATGAGATGTAAAAAGGAATGGCATAACCCAACACTTTGTACATATTTGAAGACGTGTATCTATGCTACAATTTCTTTTTTAAAAAATATAAGAGAATCTTATTTCTTCCAAACTTTTCTCACAGGTCATATTTTCTAGACTTCTCATTACCTTATTGATCTCCCCTGGTTTCTGCCTCACTGTTTTGTATCTTTATTTTACTGCAATACCCAAAACTGAACATAGTAGTCCAGCTGAGGCATTACTGATGTTGAGTCAACTGGAAGGATTAATTCATACGGTTTGCAGGCTATAATCAAACAATACTATTTCTCTTTGACTCTTCCACAACAGCATGAGTCGCCTGACTTACTTTTATTTATGATTCACTATGTCCTTGCAGATCCTTCTCTTAAGGACTTTTGCTTAATCATACTCTGCTGTTCTCCATGCTTCGTTTTAGTACTTAAGAACAATCAACTACAAAGTGTTGCTTACTGAATGACACCCCTCTTCTCCCTTGACTACTACTCCAGTTTCTCAAGGCTGCTTTGGATATAATCCTGTTTTCCAGTACACTTGTCCCTCCTAACTTTGTCCCCTGCAAATTTAAAAACGGTATTTTCTGTTCCAGGTCTCTCTACTCCTGCCACGAATGAAAATATTGAATGGAACTGAACCTATGCAAAGCACGTGAACAATAAATGGCACAATCAGACATAAGATCCCATTATCTCTTCTTTGTTATTAGATGAGAATAAGAAATGGATTATTCTTTGTGGCTTCTTATTTCCATCATGGCTAAGCATTCTGTAGATATTTGCAAGTCATACAATCAAATCACGAGGCTGTCTTGTTTTTACTGTGGGAATCCTTGTAACCTGCTCCCTTAGTGTCTGCCTTCTGTTCATTCCCATACTCCAGAACACATCACTGGCAAAAGTATGCATGCTTTATAGATTACTTGTATGTTATATACCATAAAATTGAAAAGTTACTAATAATTATGAAATATATTAAATACTAAAATGACACCAGTTACCCAGGAATAGGCTTTCTTTGAGAGATTCTACTAGGAGGTTGTGGGGGCAGTGGTGGTGGGGTTGGCTTAGTTTGTGGAGGAGCTGGTTGCTGTTTAGATTGCTGGTTCAAAGCTTCTATAATGCTGGCTGTCTTTGCCACTGGAGGTGGTGGTGCTGGAGAAAGCACATCTATAGAAGAAAGTTAGACAGTGAAATGGAATTAAATTTCTATTTACCATTTTGTTTTTTGGGTTCTCATTCACAGGTTTTCCTGTTACAGGATTTACCCCCATCCAAGAAAAATGCTTTACTACATGTAATCAATAACTTAAACAGAAAGCAATCCTTCCATTGGAAGGAGGACCTCTTTGGAAAGAGGTTTACCTTTTGTTTCACCTAGTCAAAGTCAGAGAGCTCACAAGTACTTAAATTCATTCAAGCATTAAAGTACAAGCAAAGAAAATTCTTACCAAAGTCAGTCGAATTCTTGAAAATAGTAGATCAGAATATATTTAATAAAGTGCTAATATTGTTTGCTCAATCAAGGCCTTCAATTTGTGTTTTATGGAAAAGTAACTGAGTGAATAATATCTGCAAAATTTTATTTAGAGGAATGTCTTAAAATCCTGTTATGATTCACATCTAACTAACTTCACATTAGGTTTAGCCGATTAACATCTAACTAACTTCACATTAGGTTTAGCAATTAATTAAAATTGCTATTGAATTCTTGAAACCACCGCAACAGCAGCTGGCAATGCATTAAAACATCTTTTTGCATTCCTACGGTCTGCAAGAATCAAGCACGATGTGGAGACATAGCCCCAGGCCGACATGTAACACTCATCTTTACAACTAGTGAGAAATGCAGCATTGAAACTATATATATACACAAGTGAAGAGCTCTTTAGCTCTAGTAATAGATAGTATTTCCTGTTGACCCTGCACTACACCATACAGTCCTCACTGGAACATCAGAGAAGACAGTTCATACAAAGTTACTGGATGGGAACGATAGGCCAAAGCTACAGTCACCAAAAGAGGAAGTATGAGTTGTGGAAATGGAAAAATAAGCCAACTATGATTAGATACAGCAGAAGGGAAAACAGGGGAAAGTGGAAACATACTTGTAGATGTTACACGCAATGGCGGCACAGGGGGATGAATAGCTGGTGGATCTGATGAAGACCTCTGCCTGCTTATACTTTCCACTCCTAAAGAATTTGTCTTCCACATTGCATTAGATGAAGAAATTGTCTGAATACCACTGCCAAGAACTGAAGGCTGAACTAAAAAGAGAGGAAAATACTGTATTATTATTATTGTTTACCCTAAGCACAAAGTGTTAATATTCACACCCGTGCTTTTAAAAATGGTGCAGCTAGACCACTACATTCAGCAATAGGAACCATTGCCATCCTGCTGGAATGCCAGAGCAGAAATCAGAGTCTGGTGTAAAAAATTACATAGAAGTTTCTGGGTGAAGTCTTACTAACACTTCACCTAAGTAAAATTTGTCTCCAGTCGTTGCTTTAAAATATGTCAATGCTTGAAAAAGCAGAAATTTCTCAATAAGAAGACAGAAGGCAAGTCTTGCTAACTTCTTTAATCCCTGACTGATAGCTGTAATCTCTCAGGTACTGCAAGAAAAGGACCTCACTCTCGCATGAGCATTAGCAGACATTGCTGACTCAAAGTGAAGCATCAGTTTTGACTTGGAATTGACATAAAACTGCAATTCTGAATTTCACCCAAACAAGAAGCTATAATAACTAGTCATGAAACAGTTACAAAGTACGACTTCTTTGGGGCCTCCTAAATGACTCCATTCTTATGCTGAAGAGCTGCCTCCCCATTTCATGAAAACACACTACAGGTTTTCTTCATAAAGCCAATATTTTGCACATATCATGCCACTTCTCCCTACTCAGCACATGAGCATCATATTAAGAAAAGATGAAACAAAGTAAGGTATGAATAAATATTAGGTTGCAGGGAAAAGCATAAAAGGCTCAGAAGACTTGGGGAACAGCCTAAAGCTAAGAGGATAAAGGAATAATAATATACCATAAGCATAACACCAACAACATCAGCAATCAACAAGAAGCTACGATCGATACTATTATAGCTTTTAACTAAGAATATGAAATAATAGGCGAATACATTGCTAGAGTAAAGAATATGAACTAATAATCTAAGTCAGGCAGCATGCTTTCTTGGCGTGAGTTGTGCTATACCGGTGCCAAAAAGTCTGGGGTTGGGAATGAAATTAAAATGACACTCTTTGAAAAGTGTCATTTAATCAAGGGCAAACAGTGGGTAAAATAGTATGGTTGGCCTTGATTAAAAATAACATCAAAGGGTAAAACAGTCTTTTTAACTATCCAATTGTATTACTAATTTAGAGATAGAATCTAACAGTTAAACAGACTACGCAAGCTCCTTGAGTGAATTTTCCTGTTTGGTGGGGAAAACATTCCTTTCCATCAAGTAAAAAAAGTGTCTAGATACTAAGCTCGGACTTCATGCAAAAATGTTAGATGAAAGGAATCCCACCTTGGTTAAGTTTTATTTGCTGCTAAACTTCCCCCAGTCTCATGCTACCCTTTTTAAGTAACGCAATACCATGCTGTTCTATTGTTCCCAGTTTTTCTGCCACCACAATAACACATTTTAATCTGACTTTTATGCTGCAGCCATTCCTCTGAGACCAATAACTGACTTTGCATATTACACAGATGTTCAATTTGCCATCTCAGACACAATCACTGGTGTATGGAGTCTTGCATTCTGACCTCTGCACAAAGGCAGAAGCCACTCATGTATGCCTAGAACATTCCCCACTCGTATCTCCTCTTACGGAGTCTGAATTACAGCACCACAGAAAATCATGTGTTTACATAGTTATTTTTCTTGAATTGAACTTTACATAAATTTAGCATCCATGAAAGCAAGCTGGATTAATAAAGGTATTAAAACAACGAAACGCACCGAACGTGTACTGCACAAAGAGGACCTGTACAGATTTCTCTGTGCTACTTTAATATGAACCAAACAGATTATATATGAAGAATGAAGTTCACAGCATCAGGTTTAATGGCAGATTTTGCAAGCACACAGCCCTTCTGAACCAGGATGAGACACGTGCATTTTACGTTGTTCTGCTGATCAGGGTATATCCAGTAATTGGCAGTTACATTTTCAGTCAGCTACCAGTTCTCTAAAATCATCCAGTTCTCCACATCGTGACACTTACACTTTTATTTCAACTACCTTGAAGCATATATTTATTAAGAGAAGACTTTGCAAGGTTAAAATCTCTCATGTTTTGCATACACTCTCCATTCTCCCAGGTCTTAAACCATTTTCCACAGCAGGCAAATGCTACTGAAATTGTACGTTTAAATTGAACTCTGACAGTGACATCTTCAAGAAAGAGAAGTATGAAAAGATGGAATATAATTTAAAAAAAAAAAAAATTGCTGAACTAAATTGACTGCAGGTCTCCATTTAATAAACTGTTTAACTCTATTGAGGTTACCAGGGCATTGTTTTCCCAAACACGATTGTGTACTTTCTTGCAGGTATACTGAAAATCAAACTCAGAACAGGTTGTGCAGATTCACTTCAAGTATATAAAATGAAGTCATCAATAAACTGTTCCAATACTTACCTGTGCAAAATAACTGTAAAAGAAAACCTAAAAATGTAATAATAAAAAAAATGTTATGACCCTGTTCTTCTAACATACAATGATATTTTCCAGTGCTAGTACCTTTGCCAATATTCCTTGGAGGTAGAGGAGGTGCACTACTTGTAACAGGTACTGCAGGCTGAATGGGAGGTGGACTGCCACTGAGTATTGCTCCGTATGTTTCATTCTGTAATATACTCGGCATAAATCCCCTTTGCTTATCCTTAGCAATGTTTGCTGCATCTCTTGCCAAGGACGCTACATTAGGCTGAAGTTGGTTTGATCCAAGTTGATAGAAGCTGACAGGCCTGTCCTCTCTCCGATTGGGACTGGGTTGCTTAAACACAACAACAAAAGTACTCACTGATACCACATTAGTTGTACTCATTTTACTTATTAGTTGATAGAAAGTTATTAGTTTCTAGAAAGAAAAAATAGCTTCTAAAATGCATTTTTGTTGCTTTTAATACATAATCTAAAAACTACATTCTGCCCTCTTCAAGACAAAGTAACTGTGCACATTAACAAAAGAAAGATTAAATGTGAACTGCATTTCAAAACAATTATAATTTTCTCATTTTCTCCTGTAGTATACTCCTAGGGTATAATATGGTATCCTTATATACACAGGACTATACTCCTATAGATAGTCAATATAGATATTCAGACTGGATCAAGTAAAGTTTCCCTGCATGAAAATACCAGGCAATATTTTCAAAAGTAAACAAACAACTGAAGATCCTAAACCTCATCTGAAGTTCAGCAGCGTTAGATCCCAGATGATCATGGTCTCAAAAACCAGACACAATTGCATCTAAGTATTCACCTGTGGCTTAGCCTACAACAAATTACGAGCCAAAACTTATTCTGAACTCTTTTTAGCTCACTAATATCGCTGGACAAGTTCGGGAGATTACTTCAGTTGGCAGCTGGGATGGAACATTGCTCATCCCATGCACGTTATCAAATGAGATCTAATTAGTTGTCTTTGAGATTTACAGCAAGTCATCTGCTTGCTATGCACACTTAGCATTATTTTTCCTGTTTCAACAGCAAGCATAGTAATTATTGTTATCAAATGATAATTAAAATAGCTGGAGTTACAAATTCATGTGGCTAGTACAGGAATGGGTTGTAACAATCCACAGCTCAGAGAGCATAAATATGCCTTTAGAAATAGCGTTAGATAAACACGTTGCTGACGTACTGTCTGTATGAAATTAAAATAACCATTTATAGTAATAGCATTTAGGCAGAATAAAGATTTACACCAACAGTATCACAAATAAGCAATCGATTTTCCTCTAAATATATTCAATGCTTACTCTGGATTGATCATGTAGGGCCTTTAGACATGTTATAGCACAGCATTATAGTTCAAAGATTTATCAGAATGATGTACGTGACAGCCAGACGCATTAATCCCTACCTTTACTTTGGCTTAGCAGCCTCACTCCTCACTGACTGACACTCACCATTCCCTGACCTCTCCACTGTCCTCGTTTCAGTATTTGTTTCAGCCCACACTTGCTTCTGCTTTCTAAACCAGCAGAAAATTCTTTTGTTTTGTTGATATAGCTTTTCACTGGTTTACCAAACTGAAACCACTCAATACAGGGACAAATGTGTGCCAGAATGGAGGCAAAATATGAGGTAGGACCAGGCAGCCAGGGTGTGGAACAGCAGCAGAAACCAGTTTGATTGTCTTAGCCTTCTTTCAGGTTAGAGTCTCTTTTATATGAAAAATTCTGGACTAAAAGAACTTCCATTTCAGACATGACCTTTTCTGACAAAGATTACAAAATCTATTTAATTGCTTTACCAGAGAGAGACAAGCCCAATAGCTTTACATCTATAAACAGAACTCTGATGTGATCCTAAGCAACAGCAGTATTCACCAGTGCATTCAATGTAGTCACAGACACTAGTCTGTGATTAATAGTCCTTAGTCTCCTTTCAAAAGTCCCTGTAGTATAAGTCTATTAATAGTGGGCAGTGAAGTAGCAGTTTCATTACTTTAGCCTCATTGCTGAGTAGCGGGTAACTTCCTATATGAGGTGTTGCTCAGGGACTAGCCAAAAAGAGAACGCTCAACTGCAGAAGGCAACTGGCAACAATGAAGGAAGTGAGGGAAAAAACAGATCAAAAATACAAATTTAGAGTGTCCCTGAAGGGGATTTGATAGATATCTAGTTGTAAAGTATCCAAAAGGTTTTACAGCTGGAAAAAATGAAATCTCTAAGACATAACAGAAAATTTCAAACTGCTTTATCAAAAAGGTCATCATTACTGCTGTTACTATCTGGATAGTGATACAATACGTAGGAATACATAAATACCAGGATATAATATGAAAACTCACCCGGAAGAACTGGATTTAGCAGCTCAGATTCCAGATTCTTGCACAGATACCAAAATTCTCAAGAAAAATCTTAAGAAAATTCTAAGAAGGTAGCAATTGTGCTTTGAAAGGAATGGCTTGTGACACATTTTTTGCTCTTTGTTGCTAACTCTAGTTCAAGTCAAGCACCAGAGGTAATAGCTATCTTGGACTAAAGAGACAGGACACAGGGAGAAGAATCCTATGCAGACAAGGTCTTGCAAAAATGGTATTTTGCAACAGAGGAAACTTATTGGTGTCAAAATTAGTCTCCAAAACATTACGCCAATTCAATGGTCTGATGGCCTAGCATTTTTAAGACATTCTGTGAAGGCAAAGAAATGAACCTATGACTGTCAGGTTTTAATATTTCTGAAAACAAAGAAAAACCCAACATACAAGATTTGGTTTTATGTTATTAATTAAGTATTAGCAATTCATGCCCTAGCTGAGATGAGGGACTTTGCAGGAGAAGTATTAAAATGCTAAAACTTGTAGAAAGAAATAAGTCAAATTTCATTATCCAGAGGAGAAAGGGGTTTTTGTTAGCTACTTTCAAGAGAAAAAAAGGTTGTGCTAACATCTGAAGATTAACTAATATAAAGCCTATTGTGTATTCCTTGCACTTTATAAAGGAAGCAGAAAAGGCATAAGCAATTATAACACCGCACACACAAAAAGAACAAAAACATGTGCTCAATACTTATATGGAATATTTCAAATTATGAAAGTTTCAGAATGTCATTAGTATTTAGGAGCCTATACGTCATTTCAAATTACTTGGCCCCTAGAAATCCAAGCCATTTTTAAGTGTTGTTCAGGTATCAAAACATGGTGGTTTGTTCCCTGTCTGCATGCTCAGGTGCTTAAATACTTTTTGAAGTTGGTCCCCAAATTGGGAAATTAAGTTTTGAAAATGCAATGAATTTCCTATGCTACTGGAATACTTTGTAATACTTGTAATATGACCATCCTTGGAGATATTCAAAAGCCATCTGGACATGGTCCTGGACAACTGGCTCTAGGTGACCCTGCTTTTGCAGGGGGGTTGGACCAGATGACCCCAGAGGTCCCTTCCAATCCCAACTGTTCTGCGATTCTGGACCCAATAGCACCACAACACCACTAGAAATTTCAGGTATGAAAAGGGAGAAATACAAAAATATTTTTACATGAAAATTCAGAATTAAGACCCTACTCTGCTATTAATGGATATGGCTTATTTAATGTACAAGTTTAGTTCCACTGAAGACAAGCCAGTGCGTAAACTGTTCCAAAATTAAAGCCATCGACTGGAGCTGTTTCACAAACATGAGAAGATGATATAAGGTGCCTCTCTTTGTAAAGGCAATTTTCCTAGCTCATGTTAGTTCTGCTTCACGATCAGCAGATCTAAATATTCCTGATGTATTGAAACAAACTGTTGACTCCATTAAGAAAAAGATATCACATCTGGCTAATAGTAATTTCATCATCACCACACAGTCATATGTTTTATACCTTATATTAAAGAGGAAAAAGACAACAAACTATAATTTAAGGAACTAATATTTAAGCTACTACATTTTTCTACAGAACTTCATTTCACAGTGTCTTCACACCAATAGTAAAAAGCAGTGTTATTGAAATCATTATGAACATCATGCTCACACAGATATGTGTACAGAAAAATAATAACGTATTGATACAAACCTGCAGCTTTTCATCCACATCATCATCACTTTCGTCCAGATCTTCATGGAGTAACCGCCATTCATATTCTACATGAACATGAGAATTAAATCTTCCGGACAGTGCTTGAGTAAGCTAAGGAAAGAAGGATGACTGTTGACACCTATGTTATGTGCAGTACTTATTTTAAAACAACATATTTTAAAACAAACAAAAACCACATATAGAAGGAACCTTGGTTTCTAAGTACAAATATTACTTTTATTTTAAAAACAGATCTCAGTAATCTGGAAAGCTACTGCACTGGGGTAAGTTTAAAGAATTAAGCTCTGTGACCAAACACAACACAAATAAATCAAAAGCAACTAGGCTTTTCATTAGCCATTGTAGGTCCATTCTCCATTGCAGGTCTATTCTCCATTTTCTGACAAGAAGCACCACATCCTATTTGCTTTGATTTAGAAATTGCAAGTCAAAGAAATTAACTGCAATGACAGTTTTTTTTGACTCAGACTCACTTATCAAGAAGCCTTGACCCCACTAATCCATTTTTCTTGCTTACTGAAAGTAGTGATGGTAGCCAACTTCATAGAATCATAGAATCATTAAGGTTGGAAAAGACCTTTAAGATCATCGAGTCCAACCGTCAACCCCACACCACCATGCCCACTAAACCATGTCCCTAAGTGCCTCATCTACATGTCTTTTAAATACTTCCAGGGATGGGGACTCAACCACTTCCCTGGGCAGCCTGTTCCAATGTTTCACCACTCTTTCAGCA
>NW_008795017.1:4577759-4606503 GCF_000699145.1 Aptenodytes forsteri
GGGCAGGGACATCTTTCACTAGATCAGGTTGCTCTAAGTCCCATCCAACCTGACATTGAGCACTTCCAATGACGGGGCATCCACAACTTCTCTGGGCAACAAGAGAATGGCCTTCATCCATGGCCTTCACCCATAAAATGTACTTTAGTGATTACATTTCAACGGGATGTCAGACACTTGTGGATCTAGGACTAATAGCTCAAACAGAATCATCCCCTGGCCGCAAGAAGTTTAGCATTTCCAAAGCATCTAAAAAGAAATATAATTTTCTTCTTAAAAGCATGTAACTTGATATAAGCATGTAACTATTTCTAAGTATACAACTATTCCGGTTGGAATATATTCATTGAATTTTCAACTGTAAACTGTTAAATATTCAGACATGATTCTGCTTATAAATGCACAACACACAGAAAGATGCAACACTTACCAACTCTTCACAGTGAGTATGTTTTAAGCGTTTAGCTATATCAAGTGGCGTCTCTCCTGATTCATTAGCTATATTACAGCAAGAAAAGAAAGTTATGATGATAGGTGTCACTATTAACGTGTCCATTACTAAAGATAAAGACAAACCTGCAGGTACATAGTGAAGTACTAGACCAACACACTCTAAAATTCAGCTCTTTCCTTCATATGTAGGTCCACCTCATACCAACCCTCTGAACATGACAAGCAGTAGCAACTCAACATGCCATATATATGGATTGATAGCCATGAAATGGCAGTATATAACTCAGCAACAAGATATCAGTTGAAAATCTTGGTACTTATCTAAATTTGTTTAAAAAGCAAGTGTAATGTATAAGTCAATTTTAAACTTGAAATAAACAGTGAATATTGTTTTTTTTTATAATGAAGATCATATTCACAGAATTATGATAAACAATTGAGGAGAAAATGCACTTATTCCACCTTCACTGTTTCTTATCTGAAGCAGTGGCAAATATTAAATTGAAGTACACATTACCCTTTTACCTATTTCAATAGAAGCCTTCCCTCTCAGCAGCAGTTTGAGGCACTCAACGTTGTCCGTCAGACAGCAGTAATGCAGGGCTGTGCTACCTTTACATGTTTGCTTATCTAGATTGCCACTATTAGAGTACAAGAAAGAAGAAGAAAGCTGATTAAACTTAGTTTCCTACGCTGTATTAATAAACTTCTCTCATTACAAGATTTTAAAAGAATAAAATTACATTTGCAAATACTAGAATTAGTTTTAGTATTTGTATTCATTTAGTATTTGTATTATTTGACATAAAAGCAGTATCAATAACATTTTAATAGCTTTCCGTACACTTACCTGTTCTGCACTAAAAAGTCAACTATATGAAGGGATGTTCGATCAACTGACCTAACAGCAAGGTGAAGTGCTGTTTCGTCTTGCACCTAAGAACAGAATAAAAGAACACATTTGTTTCTTCTGATCTACAGAGAAGCAGAAATCTTATTAAGACATAAATTAGATCAATTAAAACATTTAATTTCAAAATATTCAGACATGCTACCATTAAAACATCTCTTGTGAAGACATTTATTGCTTCCCTTTTGTTCCTTTAAAGTAAACAAACAAATGGGTTGAAAATAAATGGATTACTGAATGATTTGATGTTTAATCTTTTAATACATTTAAAATATGATAGTATTTGGAAAGAATTTTAGATTAAACTGTTTAATATCTTCTTTTGTTATTGTTAAGTTGCATCACCAAAAGGACAAGTGTTCAGAACAGTGTTTCAAATCTTATTTTCAAATAAGAAAAAATAGTCCTTTTTAATTAATGAAAGCATATTGCACATATAACAATTTGTCTAATAAAATTTACAACACTTACATGGCCATTGGCCAGTGGAATTTTTTCTGTGAGATCCACACCGTCAGCATATACTTGGACTAATCCAAGAATGTCTCTTGATTTGACTGCTTCACAAAGAGCATGTAATTTAGCCGCATTGTCAGCATGCTTTTTCCTTGCATATTTCCTCTCAATATACTTGGCAGTAATATAATCTTTTCTTGCATTCCTGAAATTGAATATAATTTACTTCTATAACTTTTAGCAGAAGATACACATTAGAATTTCCATAAATACATGCAAGTCATTTGAAATAAAATCTGGGAAAGACTATTTCTCATTAATTATGATAATTTTTCTTTTTAAATATGCATGTAAGACATGCAGTCTTGTATTTCCAGTATGAAATGTAGCTACAGAAGATTAATCAAATATCCAATACGAAGACAGACCATGAATTTTCCCCTCTGAACTCTGCTGTGAAGTTGAGATCAAGATTACCCAGCTCTACATACAGAAGATACATCAAAGCTTCATAATGCTGGTTTGCTAACAGCAGCCTGGCAGGTTTCCGTTTACCTGACTTGTACTTTTACACATGCTGGAAAGGGATGGAAGGCATGGGATACAAAAATCTGTCTTATGCCTCAGCACAGACTGTCCAGGCCTTGGATCTGTATTCACAGAAGTGAGTATGTTCTGTAAAGCAACTCTTCATGACAACTGTGACAGGGAGGATGTAGTGGAGTTTTTAGTTTCGCCTCTAAACTGAGGTGAAAACTTAGTACACTTGAATCAGCACATGAGTTATCATTTTTGCTGTTGAGATGCAACTAACAAATGACTACTCCTCTTCCCATCACAGCAGGACAGGAGCTTGCACACCTCCCAAAGGCATAACACCTTACCAGCTCTTGGGATGTACACAACATTGCACGGAAGACATTTAGCAAAGCCATACTTTATCATCTAGATACTATATAATGGGCAAAAAGAAAAAAAATCCAAATAATAATAAATTGAATCAATGGATAGCTCTTGTTCCTAAAGCATATGACAGTATTCCTTCATAGTTTTTAAAAAGTGTTTGTCTTCAGGCTCACATTTAAAAAAAACCAAATTTGATATGTAGATGTATCAAACTAAATGATTTTTTTTAAATACCATTTTTTAGAAGTCTTCTTATGCTATTGATTTAGCATTCAGTAAAATTATTAGTAACTTTAATTATTAATATTAATATTCTGTATTAATATTGATAGCGGTAGTCAAAAATAATTTAAACTGCATGGTTTAACATTGATTCTGTCAGAATGGTGAAAGTCCAGATAATGTAAAATCAGCTTCATCCAAAGCCAATTCTTCTGGGTTTGTTTCTGTGTCATTTACTAGCTCTTTTACGGCGGAGTAGTATCCAGCCAAGTAGGCAGCTGTCCTTGCTGTGTCTCTGCCATCACAGTTCAGTGTTTTCGAGGAATTCAATTAAATGTTCTGTCTTTATTCCACATAGTTATGGACTTAAGTCCTAGGTGTAGTTTCTAAACACTAGGTGTTCAGTATCTTTCAGGTAAAACGTGTACCTTAATTCAATTTCTATTTTGTATTTAAATGGCACAAAATTAATAGCTTTGTTTTTAATCCCTACCCTTGTGTGTCTTTAAATTCTCAACAAGTCATGTTTGATTTGTTTCTGTCCCACAAATCATGATTCAGAGAGTTGGTAAACTAATCCTTACTATTACGGAAGGTACAATCAGATAAAGTTCAATAAAACAGACATGCAAAGCATCAGAAAAAAGGTTTACTCCTTGGCTATAAGGCTATATATGACATACATCTTCCATGGCCTGCTGATGCAAACCATAATGGCACAACCCATTAGCAATATTAAATTAAATGCCTGTCTTTTTCAGAAGTACTGGCTCTTTACTTACATATCGCTGCTTGGATTAGGTTTGACCATCTCATCAACTGGCAGACAGAATTCCATAATCTCATTAAACCCAGCATTCCCAATATTCTTTGCAAGCTGTTAAAAAAAAGATCCACAGCTCACTTAATAAACATGTTCAGTTATTGGCCACACACATACTAGTCGGAGGACAAGGGAAAAGGGGAGCTGGGACTTTTTGTTTCTGATTCCTAGTTCTGCTACTATGTCAGTGATCGTGAACAGATTAGTAGCTTTTGGATGTCAGTTTTCAGCTGCAATTTAATACACAAACAAGTAACTGCAGAATAATCCATCAAGACACCAGTTCATACAATAAAAGCAAAATATTTTGTGCTGGGTAAGAACTCACATATGAACTGTCACAGAGCAGCTGATATGCGGTAATGTCTTCGTGTAGCAAAGCTGAATACATTTTCTTCCTTTGAGGATTAAAGTTCTCTTCTAAAATAATGCTAAATAATTAATGGGATAAGTATTTGTGAAGTCCTTCAATTTTTAATCTGAGAGGCGCATTCATATGTCAAACAGCTGTGTTCTTTTAAAAAGCAACCAAGGGTAAAAATACTTGGAAACACAAAAAATATGAAGCCTCTACTTAATTTGAATTCTAAGATCAGGCAAAGTTTACAGTAAGACACTATGTTCCAGGAGGTTCCCTTAAACTTGAAGGATTACACTTTCTTAAATAACGTTTATCCAGAGGCAACTTTCAAGATTGGAATAACATATCATTAAAGTGACAAAAATATACTTGTGTTGGAAGTATTTTATAGTACTATTTTTAAGTTAATAAAAGCAATTTGATTACCAAAAGTTCAGATGTTCCCAGCACATCTAATGTAAGTGATTGCATTCTGGAATAGTGAACACCAAGTTCTCTATGGATTCCTGAGCATTCAATGCAAGTTAGAATTCCCAAATTTGTTGAAAGCCAGGTAGGATCTGAAACAGAAAGCACCCACAGAATTAAAATTTATTCAGGTAATTATTTCATTCTAGAAAATGTAGTATATAGAAATGAAATTCTGTAAAATAAGATTCCTGTACATGAATTATCAGTTTTTTTAATTTATGTCTTTACATTTACTCTATTGGGAAACACAAACCAGGATTTTTTTAATGGCGAAAGATGTGAAGATGCAAATTTTTTTTTGTAAAGGACATCACTCTCCAAGGGAGCTGCTCAAACAGTCCAGTTTGTCATTCACCACACGGCTTTCAGGAACTGCATTTTTCCACCACCAGTATAATGGTGTCACATTCTCAATTGGGAGTATAGGTGCAGTTCAAACTGAAATAACAATGCCTACAGGTTGGGGTTTTTTTTTATTTCAAGTACAGACTTTAGACTAAGTGAAGCAGCAGTGATTCTGAAGTATACATACAGCACCACACTACAATGGATTCTCATGCAACTACTTCAAAGATACTAAGGCTCATCCCTCTCCTTTCATTACGCTTGCTTTTCTTTTCTCCTGGTATTTTGCATTCTTGCTATAACATTCCCTCATCTTCCAGACAAATAATTAATTTCTGAAGATTTAGACAGCTTAGAAATTCATTTATTTGATAAAGGTTTGGTAATAGCTATTTAGAATCTTCTCCTTTAAAGACAGCAGGATTGACTCTTCCCATAGTTTTATACAGTATCTATTGCTGGAAGTTACCATCAACTTATAAAGTGCATACAGCTTCAGATCTGATGTTTTCAGCTACAGTTTCAGATCAAAAAACCCTAAATCCTGTAATGCCTCTGTAACATAAAAGAACACAGGAAACAGCAGGATTTAAAAAATAATTTTAAGAGGATTAAAGTAGAAAATAATAATCGATCAACAAAACCAACACTGCAAACCATAGTCAGCAGGTGCACTCTTTTCCAAATGAGCACAGTCTTAGACATATTCCCTGGCTCACTCTCAAAGTCAAACATAAAAAGAAAATTTAAAAAAAAAAAAAAAAAGAAGAGAAAAAGAAAAGAGGTATATTAGGAAAATGCTTTAAGTATCTTACTGCTGTCCAGTTTTTCCTGAATCTTACGTAAAATATGGGCTAATAAAATAAGTTCAATTGATTTATATAAGCAAAAGTTACAATTAGCAAAATACATGGGAGAAAAATAAGCTTCTTTGTAACTCTTCTCCCCGCTGACAATATGCATATAGCAAATCAACCTTACTAAAGTAGCGCGATTAAATTGTTAGCATATTCTACTATGTGTATAATCTTTGTGACATAAGCAGTAAAAGTGAAAGCATAAAACATCAGCTTAAATACTCTCATGAGACATACAAGTTTTACCAATTAGAAATATGCTTAATTGAGTCACCTTGTGCTCCACAGTCACAACACACATCATTTCCAGTCATCCTCTGGACTTCAGATATAATTTCTTTTGTCAGTTCCTGGACAATATTATTTTCTCCTGTGTTATCATCTCCTTTGAATGCATTATTTAAAGCTTCCTCTTTGCTGTTTTGTAGCACAGATGTCCATCTAAAATGGCAGTAATATTTTGCTATTAAATGTTTCAGCACTTCTAAAGTTCAAGATAATGTCTCAGTAGAACACCAGTATCAGAAATAAAATTAGCAAAGTAACTCACATTTGACATTCCTGTTCATCTTCTGCTTGAAAGTGGTACGTCCTGTCGTCTGCACAATAAATAATTCACATACTGATTAAAAAAAATGATTGAAAAACTGATTTTGCAGAAATTTCTCAGAAAAATCTAAAATTAATTGACATCTGACTCCTGAGGTCTCTAGTCTCATCACTGGAGTGTTGAGAGGCAAAAAGTCTATTTAGCAAGTGTCCCTTACAGTACCTACAGTTCATCTATGTTTATACCTATGTTTACACAAGGTGGCTTGTTGCTCTTTAAACAGAAACTGTTTTCTTCAGTGCTGTGCTTCTATCACATAAGCAGCAGGAGAGCATAGTCATTTTTCCATGTTCTAGATATAACCTCAGTAATCACAAGTCTAAAGTTCTGCTAGGGGTGGTGGGGTGTGTGACTAAAATAGAGAGTCCATATTTGAGTTTATCTGTGTATATAAGAAAGATTCAAAGTTTCCAAATGAGCTCTTAAAACCACAGTAATCAAAAATGACAAAACAAATTTGACAGACACAAAGTCCAAACTACAATCAGGATAAGCCACAAGCTGTTTCAATTAAATCAAGCTAAAAAAATTCAATTTACTACAACTTCCATAATTCTAAGCATTGTTATCATAGTATACTATTAAAGAAAAAAGCATAATACATTTTAAGCCTATGAAACAAATGAGATATGATACAGTTTGGTGATTGAGCTGGAGTTAAAATTAGTATAGTTGATGAGAAGAACAGAGGTAAAGCTCCTGGCAAAAAGATATTCTAGGTTGAAATTTCCTAAGGTTTGAAAAATATTCAGGCAGAAAGGTATTAAAAGATAGTTTCAAACATGGAAATTAAGAGAGTAAGGATACATGAAAGGACAGAAAGGAAAGTGCTAGATAAAGAATAAGAGATTTTATCTTGCCATGACACAGCAATTTGCAGTTTTTAAAAAACAAGGAATGTTTTTAAACTCTTTAGTAAAACAAAGTGAAAAAGTGATCTGGAGAAGGCTAAGAGGCCAGTTATGCCTTGTTGTATATATGATGGGACAAATGATAATGTTGTGATAAGCTGATATTGGACAAAATGTGACATGGTAATCAACAAAGAAAGGAAGTGCAAAAGTAAACAGGGAAGACCACTTGCTTGTGCAGAAATGGAAAAGCTGTATCTTGCATACATGAGTACTAGTCTATTAATGTTAGTAGCATACCGTACATTTACAAATAGAGAAGAACTTTATGCTCTGACAAAGAGACAAATGAGGAATAGATTTATATTCTTCTCCCCAAATAATTTGAGATATATATTTTAGTAATGTATTTTTATTGAGCCCATAAATATAATACTAAAATGTCCCACTGAGAAAACAAAGGAAACATTCTACTATACAATTTCGTATCATCCCATTCAGTTCCCCAAATTATTCTGTTTTGGTGTTTTTAACATGCACTCTATTTATCTCACCTTTATATCTACTATGAGATAATAAAGCTAAAAAAGCTTTCAGTATTTTCTTCACAGTTACATAGCAACCACTACACTTAAATTTTAAGAAGTTTTGTCATGTTTGAAAAGCTTCTTCTGATCTTGTACAAAGTCATAACTTTCCAAAATGATCAGCTGTGACATTTTCAATATAAAGAGTGATGTCACAGCAAAAATATTCTCTTCTATAAGGCAGCACAAAATTATATAGAATGAAGGAGTAAAGATAGCTTTAAAAACAAGTGGTTTTCCAAAGAAACAGGTACAGTTAGTTGCATTATGCTAAAATAAGTGAAATGTTAAATCGTCATAGGAAGGACATTTTATAAAGGGAAAGCATTCTACAATTGTGCAAATGTTTAAGTGGATTATTGACACATCTACAGAAATAATGCAAAACCCTTTGATATTAGCTGCAAGTAAAAAGACCTAAACAACAAACCTACGTGATATGAGGTCAAAACATTTTTTCTCCTCTGGGTTTGTTTTCACTTGGCAGGTTAACAGATTGAGCTTTGCTGGAGGTCGGTTAGCCTATTTGAAGATAAAGCATACACATTTTAGCATATTGATAATGACTGAGCCCTGCAGCCCAAAAACATAGGATAACATCCCACTGGCCAAAAAGACTTGACAAATGGCTATTCCTTTAATTTTTAAGGTACTCAGGTTTTGATTTATGTTTTCTTCTGCATCATGGTTTGTAAACTACATTTTCTTATATTTGGCTATTTTGTTCACTGATAACTGTATAGTCACTAGAATTTTGAAAGGGAAGTTGGTTAAAATCACTTTAATTATCACTACTCTGATCACCTTACCAGTAACACTTATCTGAAGAAATCAGGTATGACAAAGAGACAGATTAATTTTACCTAAGTTTAATCCTCTAACATTTAGAAATTTAGTTTTAAAAAATTAGTTGTCTAGGTTTTCAATAATCAAATAATTCGACTCCTGCTAATGTCTTTAAAGAGAGCCTAGATAACAAGTTTAGAACAAATGCTCAATTTTTAAATCACTAAAGGGACACATTGAAGGAAAATAAGAAGATTGCACACAGAAGTCTTGCAACAAACGTATGCAAAACTAAACTGAGATAGTTCATTACCAAAAAATGCAGTGAAACAAAATATATTCTATAACAATATATGTTTTCTAGTCAAGTTCCTCTCAGCTATTTCAGTTCCTTATTAAATAAAAAGCAGCAATGTTTTACTAAAAACAAAATGCACAAGCAAGCTTCACTTTGGAAAAATCTCATAAAGGCTACAAAGACTTTTCAAATAGCATCTCTGCGCTAATCTCTTCTTTCCCTTAACCCACCTGTCCTACAGACCTGGGTTAGGACCTAGTTAAGATGTTAAGTTTGCAACCTTGACTTGAGGAATGGCTTGCACTTGCTACAATGGATAACTAGTTTCACTCTTCTTTTAGAATAATGCAATCAGAAAGCAGATTTAACTAGAGAGGCTCTGCTCTAGACAATAATATCTGAAAAATAGTAATTTGTTTAAATCATTACGAAAGTACTATTGTAAAGACAGCAATATACATAAACACATTACCACACTTATTGTTGCATTCTAATAATTTTAATCTATCGAGTTGCTAAAACAAGATTTAATCATCTAAACAAGAACTATTATCAAATGAAGCCGAACTACCACATAATGTAATTAACTTGCAATGAATCATAAGAAACGTACATCTTCTCAATCTCACCTAAATTTATTGATGAAAACATTTCATTCAAAAAAGAAGGGAGAATAAGTCTGAAGAGTACAGACTTCCTTGAAACAATCTGATAAAATGATGTAGCTGGTCAAAAAAGAACAACAGCATCATTATGTCTGAAGACCAGTAAAAAATCAAAACTATGAAGAAACATAAGATGGGTAACAATTACTTTTTTTTCCCCCTGTTTTAAAAAAAAAAAAAAGCAGCATGGTGTACTTGAAAAACATAAGCAGCAGACATAAAGTCCTGTATGCTTTGAAACAACAAACCTGCAGGTCACTTGCTGGGCAATGTAAAACAAATTGTACCCAAGAGAGGTTTTGAAGGCAGCAAGATGACAATTAATTGACAACCACATTGTATTCTCTGCCTAGTAAATAGCTTTTCAAATTCCAGACATTCCTTTTAGTAGTAAAAGTGCACACAGGTTTCATTATTTTAGCCTATCAACAACAAGAGTTCTTTGTAACTAGAAGCATACGAGAAAACATCTTGAAAATGCCAGCTGGGGCCCATTTTCTTGGTTATATTTAAATATACTCAATAGCCATAGCACTAAAGTTTCCAGTGTTTACATTTTTAATGTGACTGTTTGTCCAAGAAGTGTCCAGAAGCTGCCTATAATGAAAATACAAAATAAAGCAAACAAAAATTAAACATAAGTATTTGGTAAACAAGCCACTGGGCAACTCATATATACCTTTCTCACAGGCTCTATGAGAATGTAAAAACACAAGTAAATTCAGGTTAAGAAAGAATCCACTTGCCCTGGGACTTTGGACCTGAAGCACATTCAGGACCTAACTAGTTTTCTGTAACTTATGAAATATGAAGCTGTAAATGGATCCACTAAAATGCTTCAGAGAGGTCTGAAGGACCAATATACACAAAACTCCTACCTCTGGATAGGAGAATGCAGCGTAAGAACTCCATATCAGGATCTGAGAACCCAAAGAAATGGCTGCAACAACCTAAAACACATCCTGGGCCAATGTGCTGATCTTGGAATCCAAACATATTCCAAAGCTTTTAACCAAGGACCTCCTAACCTGAAGTCACCATTAACAAGGGTATTAAAAAACCCTGACATCTTTGCATGTGGCTGATAGCACCACATTCATGCTTTTATCCTGTGGCCAAATAACAGCTCTCTCCACCTGCCTCCCCAACACGTGCCCGTTACTTGGTGGACAACACACTTCTCTCACACAGCAGGTGCTGCTTGGGCAGAAGTTAGAGTCTCAAGACAAAGGGAGGCAAGGCTGTATAAATTCCTTAGCCGCACTAGGCTGTAGGTTGAACCAGATGTTTGGCAGGATTAGGAGACACTAGAAGTAGAAAATGGTAACAAACGCGTAATTGCTATTACACTATTTGTTTGAAACCTCTGGGTTTCATTTTCCTGCTTGAGTCTCTGATTAGACAATTAAATTTCAGACTACTAGTGAATTTTCAGACATCCATGGTAACACACCAACACCCTGAAAAGATGTGCTGCCACCTCTCATGCAATATGTGCAGACTTCAGCATCAAGTTGTGTTTCTTCCTGGAGAAACTGTAACCCTCCAACCACCAAAACTGACTTATATGTTCTGGCAACAAACAGTAAGTGTAGGAATCAAAAGGTTAGGCCTCTAAGACAATATCGAGGAGTGCCATGATACAGAGCTGATTTTTACAAAAGGCACGAGCAAATGTGTTCACTTACTTAACAGACTGGTTGGCTGATTTCATCGTGCATTTTTTCTGGATATCACAGTGATCTACTTAAGAATCAAAATATTAAATCTGACTCTTTTGCCTTCAGATTGCCCTGTTAATCATAATGGTAGATTAAAGTTTCCAGCAGTAAAGAAAGAACAACAAAAAAAGATTCCTTGAAAATGAGTCTCTCATATTCCTTTTTTGCAGACAACTAGCAAATTCCATTTAAGCTCTTTAAACACAAACCAACTTTGAGGAATCTGAGGTTCCTCAAATATAAGTTTTTCCCTTGGGACCTGCTGATCTGCAAACCACTTAGGAATTCCTATTTACATGGTTCAATCTGCTTCTATCATTGTTTTTTCATCTACGTATATTAAATTACAGTCAGGTAGATGTCGGAAAATTTCCAACTGCTAATTACACAAAGGAGCAATGTCTGTTTTTCCATCAACCATTACCTTGCACGTTGCTCTATGAATGCTAATTTCTTTGAAGCTTTTAGTTGTCTAAAAGTATGACTTCTGCACATATGCCAATGCAGACACATGTATTCAGCGTTACAGCTGGGTGACTGACAGAGAACCAACCATATTGTCTCCCCATCCATATCAGGAGAGCACTTGGCAGGCAAGTTTAAGTCAGAATACAGCATCTGCAACTGCCTGAAGATAGCTGTTCCAGAAACTAACTGAAAAAATAGTCCCTCATAAAAAGAGGCTACATGACCAAAGAACAGAAATCCATGAATACTTAGCCTTTAAAGGAAAAGCATTTACAAATTTGTATTTGATAAAGCAAACAAAACTGACAACTGAATTTCTGAGAGATGGTTCATTTTGATGAACAGCTGGGAAGAGAGAATGATACAGGAGACATCAACCCTGAGAAAGCTTGGAAATCAATGTTGTTGCTTCAGAAGTCTCAGAAGACATTCAGTGCAGCCCAGAAAATTCTTAACGAACAGAAATCGCTTCTACCCATTTCAAAGTCTATGAAACAAGCATTATATTTTTACATAAAACTGCCATCAATACATAAGGGGAAAGTGAGCAAATAAGTAAAAATACTTTTTAGGAGTGTATTTTAAAACAAGAAAGTGCTCTTTTAATTTTGTAATACAAAGAGATCAAGACCAAACCTGTGAAACCCACATATCTAAACTCACATTGAAGTATCTACCTTAGCAACTGATTTCCAGCTACAGCTCCACTGATTTCAGTGGGAACTTACTGCTTCTAAAAATGTTAGACCATCTGGTAGATGGCTTACAAAAAGAGAAGAACAACAGTATCTTGATAGACTCAGTAACTGTACTTGCATGTGAAAGTTTTAAAATTCTGCTCCACAAGTGGATTTTGTAGCCTCTGCCAGCTCTGAGCTGCCCTAGCTACACTCCTACTGGTACCACTACAGCATGTCCAATGCCAAGCGCATTTACAGCACACAGAGACACCAGTATAGAAACAGTAACAGACTTTTCTCTGACAAAGACGCACTCATACGCACTTGAATGAGAACAGGGATAAACTGGTGGACAATTCCAAAGCCATAGTAATAACTCTACTTTGCAGGCTTGGTTTTTCACTCCTCCTTAACTCCTGGTTGTCAGTTCAGAAGGCAACAGCTTGTGGTTAGATGCACAAATGAGAGATTGATTCATTTTTGCTGCCAGGGTCAACTTGTAGTCATAGCAACAGGCATAACAGGATGAAGAACAGAACAGTTCATAACAGGATCAAGAAACAGGACTGTTTATTAGACCAAGAATGGGAAATACTGTTACTGAGTTGATTTTTGCCTTAAGAAACCTTCTCAAAAGTTTTGAGAAAGCAATATAAGAAGAGAGAAGTTATGGGAAAGCAAAAACAACTTTGGTAAAAAATTACCAAAATATGAAAGTATAAAGTTTTAAAACTTTAAGTATAAATATTAGAAGTTTGTTAATGTGTTTTTAAATATTGGTAGCAAAGAAAGAGGGACTTCTAACTCTCTATTTCCTGTCATTCTGGTAGAAGTTGCCTTCAGAGTTGATTTTCCCCAACGGCTACTCCCCAGGAAAGCTACCTTCATAACAGATTACCATATAGCAGTAAATCTGGAGGAGAAAAGAGATTCAGCATTCTCTCAGTTTGTCTTGTAAATATAAAAAGTTTTTTAACCCATATCTAAAAGATGGCTTAATGGCCAACCATATCTTTCCAAAAAAACAAAGTTAGGATTTGTATTTTTAGATAGTCTGGTAAAATATGAACAGTTTACATGAACTAAATGAGTCATTAAAAAAGCCATTTTTTCCCCATTAACAGTCATGAGCATTAAAACAGTTGTATTTTTAGATACTGTGTATATCTTGATATATTTCTGAAAGACTGCCTTAAAAAAAAAATGTATCCATCATATTCAAAACGCTGCATCAGGAATCTAGCTAATTCCAAATTATAAATATAGACCAGCATAGCTTGCCTTTTTGTATTAGCAACCATGTACATAAAATACTGTAAACAAATACTTACTGTACCATGGGAAATTGTAAGAAAACCATTTTTAACTGAGCACTTCCTTTTCTGCCACACTTTTCTGATTCTGGTTTAAAGGGGGGGAAAAAAAAAGGTGACTCAGTTTTTAATATATTTAGAATTACATTGCTTCAGCTCTTAGGACCTAATTTTTTTTTTTCAGTAGAAGCTGGCAGTACTTACCCATCACTTTTCTTGTACAGACTACCATTTCGTTCAGTGCCATGCTCCTTGTTTCCCTGAGGCTGATGTAAACTGTAAGCTGTACTCTGACGAATCTGAGAATCCTGAAATATACAGAACAGCAATTTGTAATGCATTCCACACTTTCAACCAAAATATCCCCCCTATTAATGAGTTTCAGAGCCTTTCCTTCCTGCTCTAATCCCACAGGCCAAACGAAGCACATTTTTTCTCCTCAATGAGAGAGAACAAGATCCATTTCTTTTTTCAGAGGGCACAAAAAACATTGGAGAAGTAGCCATTATCAGCACCTGCCAAAATCCTCTTGCTTGCTTTTATTTAGCTTTACTATTTGCCTTAATATATGGGGTTTTTAAACCCAAAAATTAATTAAGCAGCAGGCTTTCCAACTCATGCGAACACTGCCGTGTACAAACACTAAAGATTATTATTACCTGCAATTCCTAGTGCACCCTTCCACTGTAAAAAAATTACATACATAAATTTGAAGAAGTGGTTTTCCTTGTGGAAACTGAGTCATGTTATTCTCTGAAAAGCAGAAGAGACCTCCTAGAAACATAGTTCAGGAGGCAAACAGGAAAATTGAAAAGTTATTTTTAAATATAATTTAAACCAAAATATCTTGAACAAAGTAGAATTCTGGAAGTGATGAGGATTAACTAAACCCTTCTCACTGTTCTCAGAACTACCCAGAGGCAGGACCCACTGCTGTGAAAGTCCAACTTCTTAAAAAATAAGAACCTGATAATGAGGAATCTAATGTGTCATACTATATTAGCAGCAGTAACATGATGGGATGGACTTTTCAATGCATACAGTAACAATGACTAGTACTTACAATATTTATTATTTTCTTTTCGACTATCTTTGCTCTGTGGATGTAATACGCCTCTGTTATACATGGCGGATAATACAAGTATAGCGAGGAAAAAACCCACAAAGAAAGCAGGTCACTTAAATTACTATCTGAGCTATTCTAAGCAAAAACTTAAGAGCTATTAAGAAATAAACTTACTAGTTTGATAAAAAAACTCTTTGCTAAAAAGATGAGATAGTGTGTCTCAGATATACTAGGAGTACGATCACAAGATACATCATTTTGGGTTTTCAGAGTGTACACATGATAAAATATACAGTGATCTAAAAAGTATGAATTAAGAAGATAGATATTTTCTCTCTAATTACAATTAGCTTCATACACTTTATTAGCCTAAGTATAAGACATCTCTGGATATAAGCAAGGCAAAAAGACCAACTAAAACCAAGAACACACTTGGACTGTGCTTCTTCCCAGAGAATGCCAGCTCAGATGGAATGCTGCTCCTTTACAAGCTCCAGCAGCACATTCTGCTACCAAAGCTATTAATGCAGCCAAAGCTGTTCAGCATCGTCCTCAACAGTAGTGGCAACACATGACGGGTCCAAAATATGGCTGTAGGGACAGAGCTACCACCTACATTCCTGTTCAGTGCACTTAGGACTCCACACCTCCAGGCTGCAGGATTTCAGGCTCATCCTGAGTACGGTGCTGGAGCTCAGTGGTCCTGAGAACCATGAGCTGAGCTCAAGGCAGGCTGCAGCACTCCTTGGTGCTCCTTTTCAGGAGAAGCAACCTGTGCCCACTTCCCTGTCTCTCAGCTAGTGATCTAGGAAGCCGTATCAGGTAACTACAACATTCATCTAAGGCTTTTAAAGGTGCTACAAAACCACCACTTAAACGTCCATGCCTGACAAAGCATCCCTTCAGTTTTAAAACCAGTCTGTTTATCATTCCTCTCCAGCCTGTTTACATAGAATTATTTGGTTTTGCACTCTGTCTGCCCAACATACAACAAAAAGCATTCTCATCACTGATTAAGAACCGCCGCACGCATACATTTACTGACTTCTGAAGAAAATCTGATCTGTCACTGCCTATTGTGTCCTACCAGTGCCTTGACCTCTGCCTCCCATTAGTCAGTAAAGGAACTCCATTCCCAAGAAGATTAGAGGCCTTACAGGAAATTAATTTCAGTTCTCCACATCGTCAATTAAGCAAAGATTTCAGATGACCTCCAACACCTGCTCATAGCTCTATTCCCATTACTTAAGACTGTGCTGCTACTTTTTGTGGACTATTTTCTGCTGCATCTCGGCTACCTCCCTTCAGCTGTTGTTTACGCTCAGCTGTTGTGTTTGGCCAAACTGGCAAGCCAATAATACAAGCTTCCTGCCTTACTTCAACCAGAGAGGAAGCTGCTGTAGCTGACGTGTATTTCCACGCATTCATTATTATGAGCAGTATCTTTAAAAAATTTAATACTACTTCATGAAAGGGAATTAAGGACAAGACAAGGAGATTTTCAATTTTAAATCCCCGTTTCAGGCCGTGGCCAAATCAATAGTGTCCAACGTGATTGCCAGATGATGGTTTTCCACAGCTCTCTGACAAGCAAGTTCATGATTTTGATCTAGCTCCTAACAGACAGGATGCCATACCACAAATCACCATCACAATTAACATCCTTCTGGGCAATTTCAGCATGCCTTTTTCATATGCAGGCTCCACAGAGGATCTTCCCTTATTTCTGGTTTGCATATTGCATGTAACAGGAGTACAAATCACAGATAACAGGGGCAGACCCAATGGCCTCATCGGAGGAGCAGTAACAATGTACATTACCTATGGGAGGAAATGGATCACTGCAGGATATAGGACATACCTAGTGCAGAGTACTGTCATTTCAAATATCTTTTGAACATAACGAGATCAGAACAGACTGAAGTACACAAGCCTAAGAAACTGAACTTTGTCCACTTTATCAGCTTTGAAATGCAGATAGGCATACAGAAAAGAAGGTGAGTCATTTCATTGCAGCATGTTTATAGTGAATCACTTCACTGACCATAAAGAGGTTTGAAATTATTTCTTCCAAAGACTGACTGACTTCTAAATCAAGCTGAATAGCACAGTTAAAAATGAAAGAAATGTGAAAACAGTATTCTGTAAAGATGGTCTGTGACTACTGATAAGAGAGTTTCTAAAAACCTATTTATCAGCCCCACTATTTGAACACAGCAGAACTTTCCACACAAGGTGCTTTAACTTATACACGGCAAATTTTGGCCAGCCATTCCACAGCTCCCATGGAGCAGGATTTTAGACTGTCAGGATCACTCCTGTGCATAAAGCTGCCAAAAAGCCCTTACAGCTCTCCAAGAGCCTGAGCTTCTCTTGCATTTGCAGGATCATTGCCAAGAGGATGTTTCAGAGATTCACCCCTTATCTGTTACAGCCCCACAGACCCTCCAACAGATATATCTGCCAGAACCCCCTGCAGGCAGCCTCTCCTATAGCACAGCTACCATAAATTTTTGTCAAGAAACACAAAATGTATCCTATTTTGCAGTGGCCTAAATAGATTATAGGTTCTACCAAACGTGTAGAAGAAGCAGAAGCAAATCTAAACACTACAGTAAGGCTACCTTCAGAGAGGACACAGGAAAGAGAGAAATGAAGGCAATACGACTTTAAGGTTGATCCCGAAACTTGTGGGAGCTCTACAGTTTGAAAAATAAAAGTTCAAAAATTAAAAATTACAGATGTGTACACACAATGATGTTTCAAAAAGAAGTTTCAATACAAACCAGGTTTGAGGAAGTTCTGTGCAGGAGGAAACTATGTATACAGGCACAACAAAAAAGGTTCACTATGAGTATTTGTGTCTTTTTTTTTAAACACAACAGAAACAATATTTGTCAACGTTCTATTATTTCATATGTTAAGTCCATTTTAAATAAAAATACATATATCTTCAAAATCTTGCTAGAACATCAAATCAAGCAACTGGATTTAATTCCCAAAAAAGAGTGAAAAGGAAATCACCAATTTGTCTTACAGCAGTTTTCTTTCCCAAGAACAATCTGATAAGTTTTTTTTGGTAAAACAACAAACAGAAGAGGGAAAAAAAAAAACCAGTCTTTTCATACAAACAGAAAAAAGCTGAGAGGAAAAATCCAGTTTCTTGAAATCTGAATAGAAATCATGCCAACTATTTTCATTAAAACATAGTAACACTTACTCTCCTAGACTTCGGTCACAAAATGTAAATGCATTTCAGGAAGGAAAAAGAAATCAGTTATAGTAAAGGAAATTACAGTGCAACAAGAATAATATTACTGGGTCGTACAGTAAATTATACCAGGATTTTTTGGCATCCCACTGATTAATTCATGTTTTCAAAAAAACTTTAAAAATAATTATAGTACTTCTCACGCTTTGCAGGTAAGCATCTATATCTAAACTTGCAGAATTAATAAATAATGAATATAGCATAAAACATTTTTTACATTTGTATTTTAAAATGCAACAAAAGCAGTACAACTAATTAATTTATGTATATTATTACATTTTTCAGTCTGTTAAAAGATGTGTGCCCACCACACCTTCCATATACATTTAATATCAGTATCACTGATAAACAGGTAAACATAGAGAAGCAATATTCCCAGCAACCATGAAACCCAACTGCTTCTATTATCTCTCTTGAACAAAGACCCGAATAAAACAGGAAGCTTGCTAACACACCCTGAACAGCAAAGACTCCTTACTGAGGGTGGGCAATCAATGGTGAATCCAAAGTAGTCACTATTTCCACTAGGATCACTAGTCTTTAATTCCACAGAGCTCAAATTTGGAAGTTTTTAGCAAATGCACCCCTCAGTGAGTCCTAATTACCACAGGCAGAACCTAAGAAAGTGCCTGCAAACTATATGGGACTTTGTACACAACATTATCACAAACTTCACATGGTAACAAACAGAACCTCAAAGTGAAGAGGGTTTAAGGATGTTCAAATGCCTATCAGCAAGTCATAGAATAACAGAATGGTCCGGGTTGGAAGGGACCTTTAAAGATCATCTAGTCTAACCCTCCAGGCCACGGGCAGGGACATCTTCACTAGATTAGGTTGCTCAACAACCATCATCTGGCCACCTAAGAGCTAGGAGTCACCATAACCTTTAGGGGAAGATGAAAGCAAGACCGGAAAAGATCAAGGAAGTCTGAGCCCTACAGACTAAACTATTTCATTGTGATCCCTCTCAGAAAGAGAATCTGAAAAGGGGGGTAGGGGGTTCATTCATCACTTACTCATGGCCCAGCAGCCACACAAAGGAAGCTGGCTGGCATTTATTTATATGAAGAGGAAGCACTAGCAATCTGAAACAAAAGTACACCTAATATTTATGACTTGATTATACAAAAGATGCTTGCTTCCAAACCAGAGTTTGCCAAATAAAACTACTTCAGAATTCTTTAAATCTAACAGCAATCATAACCGAAACTCAAAAAAATACTTATTTGTTAGATTGCCAAACTGACCCAGCTCTTGCATGTTTGAAAACTGGCATCTTGCAGCAGAGTAGCAAACTTAATTGTCATTATTGCAGATGATGACAAGAGGTGTTTGCGGATTTGAAGTTCAGTTTTACATAAACTTTATACAGTCTGGAATAGTACTGTGAGATAAGATTGTACTAATGGGGTCTCCTTGATACTGCCAAAGTTTTTCCATTCTCAGTTTGAGCAACATAGACACCATTGTCTGTTAGGTCACAGACAGTGCACCATCTTAAGTATTTTGCAATATTGGTAACAAAAAGAAATTATTTTGCAATAAGTCTCATATATTTTTAGTGGGAATTAATTTAAAAAAAAAAACTGCCTTTGTCAGAAACATTCAATATCAGCATCAAAACAAAGATTAATAAACAAAAGAAATTAGGTGGCTGATAAAAGTTAAAATAACTCTATTTCAAATACTAACGTTACATTAGAAGTAATTAAAATGGGTATTCCAAAGTTAAACCCCCTTATATGCTCACCTCTTTCTGATCAACCTGGAGTGCTGATTTTAAAATATCTCTAAGCTGTGTTAATTGTCTTCTTTCCTCATCTTGTGCTTGTTTAATCTTGAATGAAAAAAACCACAGGTTAAAAATATTATTATTATTTCTTTTCAATGCAGTTCTTCCAAACTTGCTACTTAATTGGTTCATTTTTCTGAGAAATGTTCAGCAAGAATGAAAACACAAAGAGAAAAGATAACGTGATCAGTTTATTTTCCTTTATATCTTCAGAAAACTTGACAATGGCTAGGATGTTGCTGGGTTAAGACCTCACACTGTTCTTGCTTCCTTGTGTTCAATTTGAAACCATATGTTATTTTCCACTTAGTCAGTAAACATTTTAGAGCAAAGACTGTTTTCCTAACATTTTACACAGTGGGGTCCCAAACTGAAACTAAGGCTTCTGGATATGATATTAAAACAAAATTTTACTCAAAAATCTACTCAAAACCTTAAAATGCTGACTATTAAAACAGTCAGCCAACCTGAACTAAAATGAACACAGTTCTGCTGTAAAAACCTAAGTTTACAACACAAATGTGAAAGGTTGCTACTCACTGTATAGAGATCTGTCGAGAGAGTCTCAATTGAAGGCTTGAGACTTTCAACTGCTTTTAACCCATCCTGAAAGAAACTTAAAAAGAAAAACAAAAAGTAAACTGTTATTAAACTTTACTTTGTATTTTCTGTTTAAAAAGTTGCCAAAGGAAGACGTGCATGTTATGCCATGCCATAAACTTCAAAACATTAAACATCTATTTTTTTATGCATCTTCAACTGATCCACCTCTTTATTTCCATCATAGCTTATTCTAACATGCAAAACCCCCTATTAGATTCAGAACTGCCACAATTCACTGCCATGTAAGTTTTCCTCATTCTCACCTCAAATACAGGTTCTCATGCTAGTTTTTGAAGGCCCTGAACAATTAAGATTCATTTGTAGAACAGCAAAAGCTCTAGTAGATACAAAACAATTCTGACTTCTTGGAGCCAAATAATTTCACGTCTGATGCAATCTTCCTACTAAAGGAAAACCCCTTTGTTTCCCAAGCATTAATTATGGCCTATATGCAAACTGAATATGCTACATGCTACTGTATCATATGTATTTTTGTATTGGCACAGTAATGTTATCTATGTGAAGTATTGCAGCTCTTAAAAAAAAAGTGAGATTTAAAAAATACACTTAAAGAAACCATAACTACACGCATATTTGATTAAAAATTGCTGCACCATTTGCAACAGAAAACATTTTCACTCCGGGAAGCAGACATGAAAGTGGCAACACAACACTGTTGTGTTTATGCTGTTGAAATTTTATTAAATGGACAGAGCAGATAAATGACATACAACAAGTGAAACTGATTTTAAAAGAGACATAGCTATATAGGGAAAAAACCTACCTAGATGCACACTGGTCTTTTAAGATGAAAACTTACCCATTTGAACAGGTTAACAGCAGCTCTTTCAAGTTTATAGCTATGACTTTGTTGCTATACTATTGATCTGTAAGACTATCATTAAAAAGTACATCATTCTAATGAGAGCTTTGTGTTTTATTACTGAGTCCTCCAATTAATTAGAAAAAGAGTGATTCTTTCAATATAGTTTTATCCCACTGCTTATGCAATTTATTTTTCTTGAGCACAGAATTAATTTAGATCATTGCTAGATACACTCAAAAAAGCCCATCAAAACTAACAGACCACTAACTAATAGACCAAACTAATAGCTCTGTTTCAAGAGTAGTTTACAAAATATGCCAAATTATTGTGCAGCACTCCTTTGGAACAGACAATTATATTCTATGGGACTAGTTCAACCTCATTACATGTTTCACAATACAGTAACAAAAGCAATGACTAATCTGTGACAAAAGCAATTTGTCAAAAGACATCGGTGAGAACAGCTGAATCTTGATTTATTTTGAAAAATCTAGAAAAGTGTTATGATGATGTCAAAAGTTTAAAACAAAACATTGTTCCAGTTATTGTGTAGATATAAAGAAAACTAAAACATACTTGCACTGAGCATGAAAATACTTGATCAAGTTCTGAAGCAAGTCCACTCCTTTTTTAATCTTGATCTCATTGACTTTCAGCAGGTACTGTTAAAACAGTAATTCACAAAAGAAATTAATTATTACTGCTACAGTGGTTTTTTAACATTTTATTTTCAGTTATATTTCAAGAAGCTTTAACAGTTGCAGATTTAGAAGACCTAAAAGAAAATGCATCAAACAGTGGCTTCAAGGGTTAATCACACAAAAGCAACTGTTGTCACCCCTGATTTTTGATACCCTGTGGGAATACTTCACTGTGGTTAGTTCAAATTGTTAAAACATCCTTCATGGCTCCTACTGGAAGCCTGTATTAAAGGAAGTATAAAAGGGTTTGTGTAGTAAATTTAGGAACCCATTATTAAACCTAGCAGCCCATCTACGTATCTATCTCGCCAGTTGTTAAATTCATTGCTAAATAGATGTCATTAAGGAAGAAAGCAGTTTACTCAAAAAAGTGAGGGATTATTTTAACCATTTTTTAAATCTGCCTTCTGATTTTATCATTTTCTCTATCAGTTCCTTATACACGGTAATTACAGCAAATTACAGTTTAGCAAGAGATTTAAAAAATCTACTGTCAAGCTAAAAAAAAGTGTAGTTAGTGTCCTTTTGCATTAGGCACAATCAAAGTCCATATTAAGTGACAGCTCCTCCCCTGAATGCCATAGCACAAAAGACGTCAGCCATGCAAGCAGAAGTAAGATTCACCAAATATTTACAGGAGTCCTTAACTGTCCATTAAATGACAAAAATTTTTAACCCCTGCTTAGACAGTGACCACCAAGCAAAGGAGTGAATGTCTTCTTAGCAATGCTTTAATGCATGGTTTTCCCCTACCCGCAGTACACCCTAAATGTTTTAAACCCACTAAAATAAAGCAGTATCCAAGTGTCAGCTTTCAATGTTGCAGCTTTTTATGCCGATTCAGGTGAACAGATGATTAGCCTAAATGTAGACGTGTGCACTGGATAGTATTTAGCTAGAAGAATCACCTTTCTAGCTCCTGTTAATTTAAAATGGAGCTCTAGGCATCTGCTTTTTGGTTCACTTTCACAATTTATAGAGAACTAGCCTGTACTTATGACACAACTTCAATATGTCACACTTCTGATTTACTAACAAAACCAAAACAAAGTCCCCATTTATGACTATTCAGAGGTAACCGAGTATAAACTTCTTTTCACAAAAATCAGAAGAAATACAGGATACACTGCAGCTATTCCACGTTTAAGGTAACTTGATTCAATTTCACAGACTTCACCCTGCATTTTATTATCACAACTGACTAAAGTGAACTCCTCCTTTACTGTGACACAGGAAAAGAGAAGCATCTGTTCCTGGTTGTTTCTTAGGAAGGATACAGATGGGCAATTAGCTGGCAACATCCATATGTTTATTGGGTACTCAAATGCCTTCATCAGTTTTGAATACTTTAGTCTGACTCCGTATAGGAATGTGAAGCTTTTCTACTAAGTATCAGTGCACGCACTTACTAAAAGTGGTATTCAGGACAACTACTGTTAAGCTATGTTGGCATATGAGTCAAATTAGCTCTAATCATCATAGTAAAAACAGAAGAAACACCCGTGGTGTATTTTTGAGTTAATGCATAGAAAGAACAAACACAGCAACTTGAATTCCCAACCACAGAACCTGGCATGCCCTTAAATGAATCGAACCAAAAATAGTCACATCAGATTTAACATACTGCAAAATCACAAAGATTTCAAAGTAGAAACATTCTGAAACATCTTGAAAGACAATGGGATTCCATCCTTAGCACTTTTTTTTCAGCACCAGTCCAACAGTGTGCTAGACTGGAGTCTCTCTTCAAAATAATGCAACAGCTGTCAGTGTAGGGAACAATTCAGAGAATGATCTAGGGCTTAAAATAACTTACAGTGAAGTAGTAGTGTAAAGGCTTATTTATTATCATCTCTTACTGTTTAATTGAGCTTTGAATTATTTATTTATTCTACAATTTACTTGTTAAGTGAAATTAGAAAAGATCTAAATTCCC
The DNA here is from genome assembly GCF_000699145.1 of Aptenodytes forsteri. Classification (NCBI taxonomy): domain Eukaryota; kingdom Metazoa; phylum Chordata; class Aves; order Sphenisciformes; family Spheniscidae; genus Aptenodytes; species Aptenodytes forsteri. The sequence goes on from NW_008795017.1 coordinate 4,601,741, forward strand.
TGCAAAGTTAGCACATCAGGATAAAAAAAAAAAAAAAAAAATTTAGCAAATGGAGTCCATTAATAACTTGGCATTTCCCCTTAACATCACAGTTGCTGTTAAACAATTGTGTTTTTCAAAATTTTCCTAAAAATATTAGCAGAACAATATGAATTTCACGTTGAATCTTACCTCACACATCTGTAACTGGAAGAACCTTCTTTCTTTCTCCATCTCTTCTGCAATTTCAGCTCCACTTATTTCTGTACTGGAGTCCATTAATAACTTGGCATTTCCCTTTAACATCACAGTTGCTGTTAAACAATTGTGTTTTTCAAAATTTTCCTAAAAATATTAGCAGAACAATATGAATTTCACGTTGAATCTTACCTCACACATCTGTAACTGGAAGAACCTTCTTTCTTTCTCCATCTCTTCTGCAATTTCAGCTCCACTTATTTCTGTACGGATCATCCCATGCAGCTTAGCATGCTCTTTTTTCTCCTTCTCTATTTTTGTACTATAAGGCAAAGAATCAGTCAACGAAGTGAGAAATCCACAGCCTCTTAGGAAATCTGATTATTCACAAAGTCTACTGACAGATGCAGAGCCAAACTCTTGTAGCTTTGCATATGACTTACTTCCAGATGACATTTCATTTGAAATTTGACAATGACTAAAGATCAGCAATGACATACAGTAGCTGAAATATAATTCAATCATCTGTTAATATAATGTCCTGACAGATATTCCAAAAGAAGATACTAAATGAGAGGAAGATACTAAGTTCTTGCATTGAAGAAAAAAAAAAATCCAGAAACAAAATAATGAACTTTAATTGAAAACGTAGGGGGATGTTTAATCCCAACTGACCAAACACTGGTTAACAGAGTTCAATTATGTCACCAGATTTATTGAGTCTTGCCTGTCATCAAGTCATCTTCTATATATACAGGGTTTCCTAAGCCAAAATCACAGTTGCCATCTCTACTTGCTACTGAGCCAGTTGGCACTGGGAATGCCGGCCAGCCGGCTGTGTTGCAGACTTCAAAGTCTGCTAGACCAGCTGTCCTAATTCCCTAAAAGTTTCCATGAACATTTTCCAAGAGCTCTGAATAAAACAGGTTCTCCTGCAGAATATAAATGAATAAGCAATGCCTGCCATACAGTATAGCTCCCCTAAACACACTTGTGCATTTGTTACAGCTATTCTCCATATTATTCCTAAAGGCAGTAGCATTAATTATACTACCCAGTTAGACAAGCCTGATATGAAAAAATATATTAATAAAAGAAAATACATGAGGGTGTTCACTTTTTGGAGAAAGACGTTTAGTTTGCCACTTGTACTGTTTAGAAGCTGAAAATTCTGGAAAGAGCTTCCTGCGGAAATGCTATACTGCTTTTGGACAAGAGGAAGCATTACACAGGAATACAGGAAGCAGATGAGAGGAACAAACAACACAAGCACTGTCGTACCTTCTCTTGGGCGGTCAAGTGTCTCTCAGCTCTCTCTCTGAAAAGATGACATTTCTCAAGTGCTCTCTTAACCTGATGTTAACATTACCCTAACAGCTTATGGGAAAATGTCCTAGATGGCCTAAGGACTTCCAGTCAACAATATATTCTGTACTTACACTTCTCAAGAATGAGGAACTGCCTCCTCTTACACCTCAAGCAGAAAGGGAAAACTAGAATTAATCCCATTAATCCCATTCTGTAACATTCCCACAGGGAAACATTTTGAACAGCAGTTCAAAAAGCCCCACTGCACTCTCGGTAGTGGCAGGCATGGCAGAGCCAGCCCTGTGCAGTATTCCAGCAGCCAGCACATCCAGCCAGCACTGCGCTCCTTCTCAGCTCTTCGCGTCCCACCAGAAGCAGACGTTCGGAGGGAATCTCCTCTTCTTGAAATAAATAGTCTGAAAACCTTCACTTGCCTGAATAAACACTCAATTCCAGAACGTTGTTTTCATCAAAAATAAGTCTGTACTCTTACCTACTTACTGCCAATTATGCCATTTTGTAGCCACAGAATACAGAGTCCAAACACAAGAATTAACCAGACATTAACCATGAACAAGGAAGATAAACCATTACAAAAAAATTCACAGAAAATGACAAATACGCAGCTCCTTTCTAGCACACACTCTAGGAGAGTTTACATTATATCATACTTGATAGTTCTAAAAACATCAAACCTCAGAGCAAAGATCCAGGATGGTTTTAGTTCTCTCAATTTCCACATTAATCTAACAATTCATGAGGCCAGAGAATTCACTGAAATGTGAGTCAAGTCTAATAACTATCAATTGCTATTGTATTGTATTTTCATTGTTTACAGAGAACAATACTCGAACATCAGATGACATAACCACCTCTAAAATGTTAAGAGCTTATTAACATGTCATTAGGTGTCTCTAAATGCTAGTTAAACCAAAAGACAACTAATACTGCCAAAGAGTCAAACATTATGTGCAATATTACAGCATACATTGTTTTAAGAAATTGAATTCCTTTTCAAGAAAGAGCCAGATTTCGGTGAAAGAGTCCTTTCTACTTTTTAAAGGATGAATCATACTCCACAGGCAAAAAGTAGTTAAACCAAGACTAAAGCATACTGACATCTACCAAGTAATTCGGAGAAATAAGACATCCTTGAAGCTGTTCACTGGAGCTTCAGGCTCCATGGCTTCAAAAACTTCAGAGATGCTTTACAAAAAAACCAAACCATCTCTCAGTGACAAGAACCAGAGATACATGATGGTGTATTTCACATTTGCATTTCCTTATTATTTATGCCTTTAGTCTCCAACTACTTTTTCAGCTTTGTAATCCAGAATTTAACCTGTTGTTTTGCTACAGTAATATGCTACCTCCTATCTGACTGATACTACAGGGCACTTTGTTTCTAGGGAAACAAAGAAACCACGTACAGCAGTGTTGCATGCAAATCTTCGAGTGCTATAGGTTGGCTGCGTTTGCTATCCAAATGCAAGGGTCAACTCAGCTTCAAGTGTCACTCTACTGTGACATTAACCAAATCCTTCTGGCAAAGACAGTTCTACAATGTACCACTGTGGGATTTCCAAATATTGCAGGGTATTCAGGTTTTCCAGGCAGATCAATTAAGCAAAATTATTAAGAAAATTGGGAAAACTCTAGAAAAATCCTTTAGAAGCAGTAAGAAGGAAGCAAATGTTTTGTAAAGCTGCTGTTCTTGAAGCTCATGCAGCACATATCACATATATAGACTTTGCTGACTAAGATTAAAATCTGAACACACTTCAGTCCATTTACAACACAGCTGCACATGACTAATATACAGTGAGCTCCAGTTTGTGTAAGACAAGTAAAGCTGAAATACAGGATGAAGAATTACAACAGAAAAGTCGATCAGATACAAAATGAACAGTCTTGCCCATTCAGTTTCCACTATATGACTATTTTTACAGCTCCAATTTGAAAAGCAACTGGTTTTCAATATAATTTTTAATTTGTATTTCAAAGAAATCAATTTTGTCATACAGATCATGGTATAAATAAACATCAAATTACGCATTTTTTTTTTTTTAAACTTTAAAAAGGACAGGACCTATTTTAGTGTTTAACACGCCAAAGGCTGGTATTTATTTTCAGCCAGTGAACAAGGGTAAACAACTAGAACACCCTCTGTACATGCAGCAGTAGTGAACTGCTGGCTGGGCAGCAACTCTGTCTTTCTTCCTCTCCTTCCTCATATAGCAGTAAGACAGGCTGAGACTGGGTATGTACGTGAGAAGGTGCAGAGACTGGGAATAGCACCTGGAAGGCACAGACCTCAATGGGGAGCACTCTGGAAAATGGAGTGCTTCCAAGGGCTATTTTGTTTGACAAAATAGTATTATACATTTTTATTTCAAATATCCTTTCTTTGTCTAGTCTTCCTTTTCAGCCTGACTCTCCAACTTCAGCTCTGGCATCCTAGCCTTTCAGTGAAAGAGCCTCTATCTTATTTCATCCTACTGTCTGTCAAGGCTGACAGTAAAGCATGACTCTCTCTCTCTCTCTCTTATCACCCAAGTCCTGAATGGAGAAGTCATCTTTTCCCTTTCAAAATGCTGGAAAACTTTTCCCTTTCACTCATCCTGCACTGGAGGATGGGGGAGAAGAGGGCAGAATGAGCAAAACATGTCCAGATCTTTCCACTATTCATCCATAATATCTGCAGATTCATTCAAAGCTTTTTCCATTTAATTTGCAGGTTACCTCTTTCAAAATAAAAATACTTAATATAAAATCTCAGGCTCAAAGCAGTATATTGTGGGTGTTGTTTACCTGGACTTTAGTAAAGCCTTTGACACCGTTTCCCACAGCATTCTCCTGGAGAAACTGGCTGCTCATGGCTTGGACAGGCGTACTCTTCGCTGGGTAAAAAACTGGCTGGATGGCCGGGCCCAAAGAGTTGTGGTGAATGAAGTTAAATCCAGTTGGCAGCCAGTCACAAGTGCTGTTCCCCAGGGCTCAGTGGCCAAGAAGGCCAATGGCATCCTGGCTTGTGTCAGAAATAGTGTGGCCACCAGGACTAGGGAAGTGATCATGCCCCTGTACTCGGCACTGGTGAGGCTGCACCTCGAATACTGTGTTCAGTTTTGGGCCCCTCACTACAAGAAAGACATTGAGAGAGTGTGTCCAAAGAAGGGCAACAAAGCTGGTGAAGGGTCTAGAGCTCAAGTCTTATGAGGAGCAGCTGAGGGAACTGGGGTTGTTTAGCCTGGAGAAAAGGAGGCTCAGGGGAGACCTCA
>NW_008795017.1:4606723-4610492 GCF_000699145.1 Aptenodytes forsteri
TGTCCAGAGAAGGGCAACGAGGCTGGTGAGGGGTCTGGAGAACAAGTCTTCTGAGGAGCAGCTGAGGGAACTGGGGTTGTTTAGCCTGGAGAAAAGGAGGCTGAGGGGAGACCTCATCGCTCTCTACAACTACCTGAAAGGAGGTTGTAGCGAGGTGGGTGTCGGTCTCTTCTCCCAAGTAACAAGCGATAGGACGAGAGGAAATGGCCTCAAGTTGCGCCAGGGGAGGTTTAGATTGGACATGAGGAAAAATGTCTTTACTGAAAGAGTGGTTAAACATTGGAACAGGCTGCCCAGGGAAGTGGTTGAGTCCCCATCCCTGGAGGTATTTAAAAGATGTGTAGATGTGGTGCTTAGGGACATGGTTTAGTGGTGGACTTGGCAGTGCTAGGTTAACAGTTGGACTTGATATCTTAAGGGTCTTTTCCAACCTAAATGATTCTATTATTCTATTCTATGATTCTATATTAAAGCTACTTTGTTTAGTGCTTTCATTCTATGCCACTATTTTCAAGATGTGACCTCCACTTTGTCTTATGTACATGCTTTAGAAGGAAACGTGGCAGAAATATCTACGATCTATGAATATCAATGATCTACTGAGTCAAGTTAGAGCTCTGAAGAAGTAATTTGAGAAAAGCTTGCAGAATTTTCAGGTAAGTTTTTCAGATATAGTTTGAAAAACGAGTTTACCAAACTGGAAACATCACCACTTAATCAAATAGCTATGCAGACATCTTTACAGAAGACTGTAATAAGAATTTGTTCATTCTTCCATTGACTTCAAATGGTTCAGAAACAAATCATTAATGATAGAGTTATATCTAGATGTGAGCGCTTGCGTTTCTGCACAGTAACGTAATGCACCTCAGCCTACTGCCTTGATCTTATAATCCCATAAGCACATTCAAACAACTTGTTCTCTTCACTCAGTTGTGCATAACAGACCTCATCCGTGGCTTTTAAAAGGAGAATGGCCAAGGAGGAGAGGGAGCCAGCCTTCCCAGGAAAAGCTTGTTAGTTTTCATTAAGCATTTATGTTTCATAGCATGAAACACTTATTAGCAGAGGACTTCTGAAGATAATATATATTTACAGGCCTAAAACTAAGACACCTTTATTTAAAAAATTAACATTTATTTCTTTTCAGGAAAGGCAGGTTTATGTCTGGAATACAGACACTACTATTCAGCTAAAAAAATGAGTAAATAATATGCTTCAGTAAGTTCATGCTTCTGTTTCCTTTGCAAAATTGATACAATGTCGTTACCTCAAAATCTACCACAACAGGACCGATTAAACTGAAGAATGTGGGTGAAATCAGGCTCACTGCCTTGTTGAATACGGTCTGCCTGCTGGGAGAATGAGCAGTTTTTATGACATGTGTACTCCTTCCCCATATGCTCTCCCAGCGCGTCTGCCATTAGTGTTTAAGTACATGGGGGAAAGCAACTGCCTCATAACAAAAAGAGCCCAGTCTGACAGACTAGTCCCACTGCGGTGCTGTAGTGGCAGGCAGCATCGCCCAGCTCTCATATGGGAAACAAGAGTGTAACTGAGGTCCTAAGAGAAGTGCATTGCTTTAAACTACTTCAGCTTTAAAAACATTTTAAAATCTTTATGGCTTCAACTGAAGCATGTTAATGACTGATGGTGAGAAAAGATTAATTATTCATGAATGTCACCTCAGGACGGTCCCAATTTTTGATTGAGGTAGGCTGGCATAAAGCTATGGGTTACTTGCTCCTCTTATTCCCTTATTCAAGAACAGTCCCAAGGTATAAACAAAAATGGATCCAGCCTCCCTCAGTTACTTCAGCTAAGGTGATCTTCAGGAAAACAGTCCGAGAAGTTAGGTAGCTACAGGGAGAAGAAGTTGCATAATAATTAACATTGATGGATGGTAATCCAAGAGCATAAGAATGGATCTTAACATCACTCTCCCAAACAAGACTAGATACATAGTAATTTTTAAACACACTTAATTACATACAGAGCTTGAAGTAGCAGCTCAGAAATTGTTATGGGAAAAAAGCAAAACAAATGCCATTTTTTAATTAACTGAATTTCTTTTCAAATAGGTCACACTTGAGTATATCAGCACCTGCTATGTCATCACAATGGTGCAAGTAAGAGAGATGAGATATTGAGGCAAATAAGCTCCAATTCTTCCTTATAAAGACAGCCTATCGAGACAGAAATCAGGATGAAGACACTGTCACTTCTCCACAGACTAAAAAAATACCACCTTGATATCTGGTGCTTAGCTTCACAGGTCTGTACTTGTGACTAGGAAATGCAGATGAACGGTATGATTTTAAGCATATGATACAGAGGGAATGCAGACAAAGAGCAGCCTAGCAGCCTTGAATGGTTTGTTAACCCAAAGGGAAAAGAAAAAGAAAGGGACAAAAAAAAAGAATAAAAAGATACATTCACATATTTGAAGAAATAGCACTGGAAAAGACAGCTAACTAAGCATAAACATAGGACTGGTTTTAGGCACAGTCTAAACAAGGAGTCATCTAAGATAACAGACTGAAGAAGGCTGAGCAAACCTCTGGCTATCAACACCTACATCCACCATTAAGAATTCTTGAGATGACTCTGCATCCACCCACTGCTACAGAAGACCAAAATGCACAGCTGTAAGGAAGTTCAGATCCATTTGGGACAGCCACAGAATCAAAACAGCTGTTATCTCAAGAAACCTCAGTGGCATATATAACAGCAACCCAGAAAAACCTCACTGTTTTCCTATGTCCAAAATTCAGTAGATGACAAAGCTGACCTGAGCAGATTCAGGCTCAAATTAATATTCTCACCCTAGCTTCAAAATCACATCATTAAACTTCCCGTCTCTGATTTGGAAAGACCAACACTCAATAATGACAGCTGGCAACATCTTAACTGATCTTACGCAGAAGAGGGTCTGACAAATCCTGCAGTCCTACTGCAGGGGTGGGGGTCTCGGGGAAGTTCCAGTCTGAATTTAACTCAACAGAACTATGGAAAATTGGTCTGCTCCTTGGTAGAAGTGAGGCAGCTTGCACTGAAAAACAATATTCCCCGACTGCCAAACTTAAGCCACAATAAATAATTTCTGCTGTTGTAAAACAGCCACAAAAAAAAAAGACCTTGTTTTAAAGAATTTTCCTGTACATAGAATTCCCAGGCTCCCTATCCCAAGCCTCAAGCATATGATCCTTTGGTCTTGATCAAAGCGAAGGAGTCCAACAAGCTACACTAAGAGCTTTAAACTCTAGAATATTGATGTGGAGCTTTCATCTAACCACTTAAAAAGCCTAGAACACGTAGCACCAGCCCACCACCTGGAAATATCACAGAAAATGGTAATGGGTCTGAAAGAATTTCCCCATGAACATGTGCTACCTTCAGTTTTTGCATGTTGAATAGCCTGACACATAAACGGCTTAGAAATAAGTACTGTCAAGGAGGTGTGCTTCATTTGTTAAAAAATCTTGCAGAAACTACAGAGGTAACTTGGAAAGAGGTATCTCCTCACAATAGAAATAGGAACCTGTTTTGGATCAAAAACCAAGTGTCTTATTTGAAAGCAAAGTCATAAAGCAGGCTTTCTAAAGGACTGTTGGTTAAAAGGAAAAAAAAAATCTTATGATATTATACTGTCCTGGTTTCAGCTGGGATAGAGTTAATTTCCTTCCTAGTAGCTGGTACAGTGCTGTGTTTTGGATTTAGGGTGAGAACAATGTTGACAACACACCGATGTTTTAGTTGTTGCTAGGTA
>NW_008795017.1:4610705-4651343 GCF_000699145.1 Aptenodytes forsteri
TATTAGGATTTTATTTTATTTCAATTATTAAACTATTTTTATCTCAACCCACGAGTTTTCTCACTTTTACTCTTCCGATTCTCTCCCCCATCCCACCAGGGGCAGGGGAGTGAGTGAACGGCTGCGTGGTGCTCAGTTGCCGACTGAGGTTAAACCATGACACATACAAGCAGCATTGGATTCAATCCCACAGACAGAAAATAAACACAATGTCAACATCACATTTTCAGGTCCTGAATGAAATAACACACACAACAGCGTTTCCAGGTATCCACTGTCCTTAAACTCAAATGAGAGTCCCCAGATATACAGATTCAAATACATTTTCTATGGGCATTTTCACTTCTCAAGTACTTAACTAAGTTAAAAAACAAATGAAAATATTTCTGGATAACCTGACTCTGAAACAGACCACCTGCTCTGACCAAACTGAGGATCAAAGTACAAATCTTTACATTACTGCAACATACTCATCCTGGTGAATATTCTATCAAAAATTCTAGAAGTATCAGAGATCTTGGTCCAGTAGTAACAGTGTTCTTGGTATATGTCCCAGCAGTGTGCAAATGTATTTTAAATTCTGCACATAAACTTTGTGGGATGTCACTATGAATAAGTTATACATAAGTAAACAAGCTTTCAGATCCAGCAATCAAGCACTGGTAGACAACAGCAGACTAAATTACAGGACTGTTCTCTATGGCTCATCCTCAGAGATCAACTACTGCCATGGGCAATGATTAGAAATCTTAATTACTTCAACAGCCGATAACTGGCACGGCACCAAATGAGATTGTTCACTGGTATTGAGAACATGAAACACTGGAGCCATCACAATCTTCGAAGGATTCAGACTGTCAGACTGGAGGTTTATCTCAATATTTCAGAATTTCTTGTTATGCAAATCCAGCTATAGCTAGGCAGTTTCAAAACCCAAAAGCCACTCAGGTCCTCCTCACAAACCAAGCCTAGAAAGCAGTAATTAGACCGTTCCCACTGTTATTCACAAAAGGAATAATGAAATTTAGCTAACTTGCTAAACTTGTTGCTTTTGTGAGTAAACCACCTACAGGAATAATTTCTGAAGACTGTTTGCACACGACTTCAGATGGGCCAACTCAGTAGGCACCAGAGAATCATTATAACTTTGTGCAATTAAAAAAATATAAAAAAAGGGTGCTAGATTCTCAGCCAATCGAGGTGGCTGGGGATCTGCAAGCTATTTATGGTAAACAGTGTCATCATATGTGATTCTTCTGGACCTGTATCATCAGAAATGGTCTGACACATGCAGCACTATCACAGAAGATCAAAGATGCTGGATGTGTGACATGAAACTCAACCGACAGCCAGAATCCAGGTAATACTGGAATAAGGAATAAAACCCACTACAAAATTCTACTTCAGAGACTATCAGCTGTGCTGATATGATTAACTTCGCCAACCCAGGAGACAACTGTTCCTGATGTAGGGCACTAAACCACTTGAAGATTTACAAGGTACCAAAATTAATTATATTTGATCTTAGCTGCTGAGCTTTGTTGACTCATTTGATTCATTTAGCTGGATATAAAATTCTGTTATTAAAACTGATTTTATAACTGTTTATATTGTGCATCAGGTACCTCCAAACAAGTGGCTTATGGTAAGTTGGGCTAGACACACAACATGAGACACAGTTGACAAGACTCAGATAGGTGTTCATCCACTTCTAGTACACAATACACCTGCTGAAAGCATCCAACCTTGGCATTAAATGCAGAAAACATCCATATCTTTAAACAAACTGCACTAATTAAATGTGGTTTACTAAGGTTCCTGGTACTGGACCAATCTGGAATCATATGCAGTTTTGGAATGGTAGCAGCAAACACCCCCACCAGCCTTACCACCTCATTGGTAAGTGCCAAAGGCTCAGCATCAAATAAGGTCTTCCTAGAGACCTCAGCATTGGGAACAGTCTCCTAAGATGTGCTAGAGCCAGAGACATTACAGAGTCATTACAAGGGTTTTAGGCTAACAAATCCAGAACTAAATCTTGACTTGCATACTCTTGGTATTTTTTGTTAAGACATTTCAAGGCATAAAGTATATAATTTCTTCTGTGCTCTTCAACTAAAGAAACTTGCTAATTATAGTGAGTTAGTCACTGATGAGGGGAAGAAAAAAACCACCACCAACAAATGCTTAAACGGACATCAAGTACAATTATGTTGCTGCACTTTTGGTAGGTAAAGGATGAAAACACAGGGTGGCTAACTTCTCATTTTATATAGTAGTGTTGTCCAAAAGTAGAGGAAGGCAGAAAAGGAAGCGGACTTTCACACGTAGTAGATTACAGGGTAGTAATACAGATACTATCAAAATTTTTTAAAAAATTCTTTCCCAATTAAAGCAAAACTTTCTCAATTGAAGTGGAAGAATATGCAGTGGAGGAACATGCATTGGGAGATTATGCTCATTACTTGGAACTTCATTAAGCAAAGAGGTCTACCACAGACACTAACTGTCATGGCACACAAACACACACACACACAAAAGACAATTTACTCATGAAATAAGTTGTATCTTACAGAATTTGAAATGATTGTGTCTATGCACTTGTGTTTTCACACTGCTCCAGGTTTTAAGAAAAAAAAAGAGGGGGAAAAAAAAAAAAACCTCAGCTTCCCAGCTAGGACTTCTGGCTGGAACCTTGACATTAAATAATGACCTTTATAGATTTCAGTTATACTTCCCTTTTAGATAAAAGTTTAAAAGATACATTACACTTTTGTTTCATAGTCCTTCCAAGCTTTATCAAAGGGTTTTTTCAGGTCCTGTCAAGAAAAAAAGAAAAAAATACAGTTATTTACATGAAAAATACTTTGGATCTAACAATGAAGACACACCTTGCAGCGCCTACTAGAATAATGGACTCCACTCTTTCTTGAATAGCTCACCTAAGGATTGTGTAAAAGCAATCTTGCACATAGGAAAAACAATCTTGTACACAGAATTAATACACTCGTTTTTAAAAGCATCTCTAGGATGCTTTTTACAGCTCCATTTTACTCCTTAAAAGGTATAACCACGTCATCCCAAGAGCACACTATGCAATTAATCGAATCAGCTATTTTATCACCATTTCATCTCTGGCTCCACTGGAAAGAAGCACCTGTCCTGAGGCTGTGGTACAGCCTTGGCTAAGGACTTGATTCATCCCACTAAAGTTAAAGAAATCAATTTCCCACTGACTTAATGGGAACAGTATAGGCCATATGGCTCGACATAACTAATTCTGTGAGAATTTTGAATTACTTATGTTCCAAATTCCTTTATTTTTTTCCCTCTGAAGAAGCCAATTTGGATAAAATGATCTTAACAAGTTGTAAAATTATTTCACTGATGTCTAAAAATGCAGCAGTTGAAATTCTGCTGGAGTTCAAGAGATCAGCCAACCACAACAAAATATTGTTAACTGTCAGACGCTGGAAAAACTTTGCAACTACAGATTACGAACTAATTCTTACATGTCAGCTAGTTATTTCAACAGTTATGAAATTAATTAAAGCAGCATTTGATTGTTTTCTCAAGTCAGGAACATGGGGCAACACTGTATTGTAATAAATGTATTTATTCTGACATAGAAAAGAGAAGAACAAGAGGAGTGAAATGTAGTAAGCAAGCAACACAAAGACAATAAGCCTATCTTACTAAATAAACTCTTTATCCTCCAGTAATTTACAGAGACCATTTTTAGTCTATGTACATTTTTCTTCTTCCTTCGATGTCCTAGAACAATAGCTGCCAGTCGCTTCCTGTTTGCTCAGTAGTAAATGAAGCATAAGCCAAATAAGTGTGTTGGCTATAGGCTTTGAAATTTATTATAAACATATCATCATTTGAGTCCTAAGTTGTTGTTATTTCAAATAGGAAATATCCTCAGGGCACAAATAGATTTCAGCTTTGTTAAGAAAAATCCTAGGCTCATGCAGTCTAATGTGTCTTTCTTAATAATCCATATAGTTCCAGGTAAGTTTAGAATCCTAAATAATAAATAAAATAATAATCCTTTTAAATAAAGTACTACCCCCTACTCAACTAGGTAAATATTTAAATTCTTACACCTCTATATCTCAGGGCTGCTTTTAAAGCTTCTCAAATGTTTTGTATACATAGTCAAGAGCATGCTGTATGTGAAACCACAAACAGAAGGGACGACTCAATCGACCAAAAGGAAAAAAAAAAAAATCTCGTTTATTAAGCTAATATGTTACTTTAGTATCCCATGCCTTCCATCAAGTAAGATTAATACACTAGCTAAATGTATTTATTGTACCAACAATAATTTTATATATAAATAAGAAGAGAAACATACCCCTTTTACTCCTTTCAGATCTCCCTTCAGCAAACTGTCCAATGGAAAAGTGATTATGTTGTTCATATTCTGAATCTGTAACAAGAAAATTACATCAAAACATTTAATATATTTTAACACAGAACATACACTGTCTCAATTCACATATTTCAGAAAGTTTCACAGGGAAATCTTATATATCATTTTCTTAACCGTGCTTTATGAAGACGTTTATCAGTACAGCCAGTAATCAAAGATGGGGGCAACATGAGTTGATTAAACTTACTCTGGAAACACTACAAGCCAAGCCAGCAGGAAACCTGCAGAATTACTGCTGATGATAAATATCTCATCCAACAGTGACTGCAAAGTAAGATCACTAACTTTTACATTGCCAGATTTCACTGTTCAAATTATATGAAAACAATCATACAATTTTTCAGTACTTATGTTTTAAGTTCATCAGTATATTTTAAATTAATCTTGTTTATTTTCCAGTCTCTTCAGACCTATTCCATAAAACCTATCTGCTATTCTCACAATACCTGGCATCTTACTCTGACAGCAGTTATAAAGACAAAGAATGCTGGCCTGTAAAAAAGCCCCATTCAAATATTTTCCAAGTATTTTTAAAAAGTAATACATCTGCCTTCTTTATCTCACACAAACTTTGAAATAAGGATTTTACAAGGTCTTGAGTATGCAAGTAACTCAAGAAGAAAAAAAATAATTTCAAATTAAGACAACAGTAAAATAATCATGGTTTTAGATAAGTATCTGTATGATAATATTTTGATAAGGAAAAAGAATGAAGAAAGACAGTAGGAATAAGACAGTAAGTAGCATACACCAGGAAAAGAAAGACTTCATGTCCAATCCTTTATGATTCAGGGAAAATGTTCAAGGTATGGGCCATGATGTCTAGGCACAGAGTTTAAACTGTAACAATTCAAATGGATTGCACTGAAGAGTAAAAACCAGAGTATTTTAGAACCACACAGTGGAAAAAATCAGAATAACTTTTGCAGCAGTTTGGTGAAGGTTGCCTTTGGTTGGGTTTCTTTTTTTGATGTTATTGTTAGCTGTTCTTTTAAAAAGTGATTTTTTCAAGAAGCACTGAAATGCATATATGAAGATGGATTTCAAACGTTCAAAGTACAGAAAGAACTTTGCATCATGTAGCAACAAATGCTTCTGTTTCTTCAGGAACAATGTCAGGAACACCAATGTCCCTTTTAGCATAACCGATCCAGAGAAGAAAGGACACTAACAGGAACTTCAAGAAAAAAATATTTCCAATTGTGATGCTTCAGCCTCCCCAGAATGGAAAAATACAAAATATTATCACCCTATAGTTACTTGGTGGCCTCACTAGAACAGACTCAGATGTCCCATCCCCAGTGGTACTCAACAGCTGCTATTAAAACAAACAAACAAAGCCCCCAAACCCCCACCCTTCCTCTTCAAAGATACTACCTTACTGTATGTGCTTGAAATTTCAGCCAGCAATCAAAGAGAAAGTGAACATACATCAATTTTAAAGGTTAAAGAGACTGCCTCTGCATGGGAAGGTTGAAGAAATATAGAAAATCTGGTCTTTTAAACTGTTACCACGAATCACATTTCCCCTCCTCCACCCTACTTTTCTTCCTCCCCAAAAAGCTGCAGGACTCAACCACAGCCCTTTAAACTCTCTGTGTTTTTTTTTTTTTAAATAATTCCTATAAAAATTGAATGAGCAACATCTACACATGCTTAGCTGGCAGTGCTGGAAACCATCCACCTCATAACTTCTCAGCAGTATGACAACATCTGCATATCAACACAACCATGCTCAAAGTTAATAAAATTATATGTTGTATATAGGAGATAGTGATATAGGAGATAAGTGAAAAGGTTTAAAACACACAAAACTTAGGTAAAAAAAAAATGAAAACTTCTAGAAGAAGACAGGTACACCTATGGACACGCACATCCAAATGGCTACCCAGGTGGAGAAGCAGAAGAGGTCTCATCTAAGATATCATCTTATGCAAAGTTTTCTACCTTGTTATTCTATTTTATTAGTATGATGCAGTCAAATGTCTAACCTAAAGATCAATACCTTCATAGCCTCCATTTAATTATTCTTCAAATCCAGATAAATAGGTGCAAAGCAAGAATAAAGCATTTCTCAACAGCAGACTCAAGACAACTGTTTTTTCCTTAAGTCAGAAAAGAAAAAATGTCAGACCCTGGAGTATTATCCCAGACATATTCATGTAAACATCAATCAACCTCCAAAACAGTTCTGGATGTTTCCTAGAATTTCAAGTCATCGGGCCTGAAGTCCAAAGCAACTTTAAAAAAAAGAATAGGAGAAAAAACCCAACATTCTTTTTAAAAGTTTGGAGAATATTTGCCTATTCAAATTAATTCCTTCTGTGTGCTATAACCTGTATATTATTATCAGTCTATCGTATTCCCTATGCTCCTATTTTATTTGCAACAAATGTAAACATACATAATGCATGAACCTGTCATTATTAACCTAGTTAGATGAATCATACTTGCTCATATTTATAAATCAGCAAGCAATATACAGAAGAAAGATCTTACATGTTTTTCCCCTCTTTCTTGAGAAGCTTAAGCTGAACTATCTAAAAATATAGACCCATTTTTGGCATGCAAAGAAGCATTAATATGCTGCAGCTCCTACTCTGTGTGTACACAGGGAGCTAAAACGTATACAACTGCCTCTACATTTTGACTATTTTATGTTTTAAAATAGTCTTTAAAAAGAAACATGCACAAAGGTGCAGGAAAGCTTCACAGAAATTAAAGTCATCCTGTGTCAGAGGAACACTAGCAAGTTCCATCTGTTTTAGAAAAAAAGAAAGAAAAAAAAAAATAGTTGACCTGGTTTCCACTTCCAACACTGCTGCTTGGCAGACTCACAGTTTTCCTCTGATAGCTTCCAACAAGATAAGATGACAGAGACAGGGTAATAAATTAAAACTTCCTAAGTTGGAGAAGGCTCAGAGGAGGAGAAGAAGAAACGGCAGGAGGGAGAACGTAAAAATAAACAAACATGTAGCTGCCAGAACTGATGGCAGAGGCAACAGGTCAGCCAACGTTTGCGAAGGGGAAAGAAGATTTACAAGTAGTTTAAGAGCCTACGGCTAAACACTGAAGTTCTTCATTTGCCAGCCCCCCTGATCACTTTAATGAGTCTTTTCCAGAATAGCTTTGGATACTGGTGCCTGCAGTAGGTTTTGTTTTCTAAATCCAAGGCGGGGGGGGGAAGCCTTTTCAATACTTCAGAAGTTAAATACTTTTCTTAACACGCAGATAAATAGAGCAGACCTTAGAACATCTTCTACTTAAACTAAAATTCAGGCAGTCGAACAGTGTATGATATGACTCCTATTGCCATTACTAAATTCTAGATGCAGTCCATGTACTTGGCTGTGGGCTTCTCAACCACCAATGAACTCGGGGGTGCACAAGTGACAGTAGTACTGCCTACTGACAAATCATTGTTTAAGTTATTTTCATTTTTTTATGGCAAGTACTATTGGATTTAATACTTTCCAAGAGTTTTCCCAGGGATATGAGCTTTAGTAAGACAAGGCAAATCAACACAGCAGGGAGCAAGTGGAAATCAGAACATCCACTATAGATGAGACGCAGTTTGTTTGTCTGAACTTCAAGCTTTTAACATCTAACCCCAAGACTTCACAAAATCATGTAACAAAGACTTGTAGCACAAACTTTCATCTTTGCACCATGCCTCCCTCTCGCACACAAGGACACAACACTGCCTTTCCGCTGTCCTCACCCCCTGCCCTACCTGCAGCGCAGTGGTGTGTCCATAGCACAAACTGCGTCCCACCATGCCGGTGCCTGAGGTGGGACATCACCCACCACCCAGGTATGCCATAGGAAAAGTGGCTCCAGCGAAGCAGGAGCTGAACACCACTAAGTGTGCACATGGAGCTGCTGGCTCAGCTGCCTAGAAAAATGCCTTCGCACAAGGTATCAAGTGTTGCCACCAGGTATACAACTTGGAAACAGCCTCTGTACCACCACCGATACACAGACTACAGGCTGGGAACTTCTCTACTAGGAAGTGCAAGCACAAAATGACAGGAAATAAATTTTTAAAGGTATTCTTATAAGCATAAAGTGAAGAATTTTAAAAGCAAAGGAAGAAAGAGAATTGAGGTTATTCCAGACCATCTTCCCTGCCAGTGGAAAATTCTCAATTGCACATTTTCTAACCTAGGTTAAAACACCTAAGTGGTAAGCTTCTATTGCTTTCTCTGGGACACTTCATCTGATATTTTCACAGTGAGATCCCATTTATATGCAATTTATTATTTTCCTCTTCCACAATCACAGTTATCTGTGAGGCAAACCATACATTTCCAATTCTTCTAAGCTTTCTTCACAAATCAACCTATTCAAGCCCTGATAATTTTTTGTTACTGTCCTCTGAATTTCTTCCAGTTGGATCAATATCTTGTTGGCAAAGAAATAAAGATAAGATTCCAGGTGGAGCTGAACCCATGCCACTAAGGAGGAATTATTACAACTCGGTTTATATCCTTACAAGCGTAAATCAAACAGTACTCTTATATTTTTCCTCTCACCATTAAGCCAATCTTTCCTCAAGTGCACCAGTGAAAAACAGAAACACCACAACTTAAATCTTTGTTTCACATATAATACTCCAACCTCAAATATGTATATCTGTAGCTTTTTTTATGCACTTAACTGAGTCCTTCTAAACAAAATATGCTTGTGAAGGTTCTGGCACCAAACATTTTTTTAAAAACCTTAGTCTGAACTGTTACCCTGGAAAGAAAATTCTGGGCATAAATTTCTTAAGTTCATTATATAATACACAAAAAATACTTCCTTCAGTTTTGTTATTTGTTACCTTTTACATTTAAGCAAATCTCCTTTCTTCCTACATTTAAAAAATGAAGTAAAACAGGAGCATATGGTCAGAAAAATATTATCACTGTTCTTCCATTTCTCCTGGCTAAAAATCCAAGGATTATTAATAGAAAAACTTCTCACATGGAATCTCTTCCTCTCAGCTACCTTCCACAAAGAGGAAATATCAGATTCCAGCCCCTCAATCCAGCATGTTTCATTAGCTTTAAATTTAAGTAAATGAAAAAGAAAGGACAAGTGTATGTAGAAGAACAACAAATACAGAAAATGGAATTTGTTAAATA
Organism: Aptenodytes forsteri; assembly: GCF_000699145.1. Taxonomy (NCBI): domain Eukaryota; kingdom Metazoa; phylum Chordata; class Aves; order Sphenisciformes; family Spheniscidae; genus Aptenodytes; species Aptenodytes forsteri. The sequence continues at coordinate 4,620,273 of NW_008795017.1, forward strand.
GCTACTTCATCTTCACAGATCAAACCCCTTTTCAAGGAGTGCCGACAAAGATGACAGCCAACTACAGATTTTAGTTGAAATATCAGATTCCAGCCCCTCAATCCAGCATGTTTCATTAGCTTTAAATTTAAGTAAATGAAAAAGAAAGGACAAGTGTATGTAGAAGAACAACAAATACAGAAAATGGAATTTGTTAAATAGCTACTTCATCTTCACAGATCAAACCCCTTTTCAAGGAGTGCCGACAAAGATGACAGCCAACTACAGATTTTACTTCTTCTTGGTGTAGCAATCTAAGAATAGGATTTAAAGGAAAAAATATTTAAAGTGCAAACACATTGCAATGAGCCTGACCTTGTCCTAACATTTTTCATATTAAGACTCACACCTTTATCACTTGGCACTAAATTTATTAGGAAGACAGAGTAATTAACACAATAAGAAAGTGTCATACAGACCTAACCACCTGGGAACTGTGGGTACTACCATTCTGTCAGGAATTAGCACCGAGGTTACCATCAAGAAGCAATACTGTACATGCCACAAAAGGTATCGTGTTACCTCTGAAAATGCCTCTAGTATTTTCTGATAGTTCACTACCAAAAAAGATATACTGATTGCTCAGTCTTCTTAAAAACATTTCTAATCCAGAAGCTGGAAGAAAAATTTGTAGCTTGATATTGGAGCTATGGCAAGAGAAAAAAAATTGCACAGTATATCATAAACTGATCCAAACAATGCAAACAATGTGTTAGAAAGGCTAAAGTGAGTAGTTACGAGGACCTGATATACAGTTAATGTCAATTTATTTCTTCTCTTAAAGATGTTTTATAAATCACTTCAAATGTGAACAAAGTTCTTCAAAGTTTTTTTGAGTTTTACACACTATTTAAAAGTGCACACATAAAAGAAGCATAGCAAAACACATATAAAAAACCCAAGACCTGAACTTTAACTTGAATAGTTTACAGTTGAATAATTGGATTCCAAGGAAAAAAAACTTCAGCTGTTAATGAAATATTTTAAAACATTGATGCCTTGATAAGTCTACGAAAAACATCAAGTCTTTTGGGAAACCTTTAAAAATATTAGAGAAAACAAGAACCTAAAACCCCTGTTAAAGCAGAACAACTGCATAATGGCTTTCCTTTATCTTACTAAAGACAAGTTTAAGGAAAGTCTTTTTGCAGAAGCACTTCAGAGCTACAGCTGAACACATCAGCTCCTAGAAACAAAAGCAAAATATATGACGAAGCAAAACTTGACAGTAGCCCTAAAGTTTTGCCAGTGTTAATAGCTTTGGCATCTGTTCCAGTCTGAACATGTCCTCTCACTTCCTTGCAGATTCCCCACTCATTTCAGCTAAAATCTTCTGTGGAAATTCAGCACCCTATGAAACTCCAGGGACAGGTCTATTTAAAAAGAGTACCTTTCAGAATGTTTTTTTAACAGCAGCAGGTTGTATGGCCCTGGCTACATTTTTGATGAAACTATTTACAACCAAAATATGTTGGGTGCCACAAGGAAACACCAGAGGAGAGGAATGTTTTTACTGCCAACATGCTTAAAGCGTTCAGAGTTGGTTACTTCACCACACTGTGAGAATACACGGGGCTTGTTTCACATATGGCTATGACTATAAAAAAATATCACCCCAAATTATTTCCAACTACTGTATAGGACTTTTTACACTAGTCAATACCCTCTTAGAAAACTAGACCTCCATCAGTGAACTTATGTACAGATTTTCAAAGTGACCAGTTACCAACAATTTATTCTAGTGGTATTAACTTCTAATAGGCAATTACATAAAACTATAATTTTGTTTCATAATTCTAGAATTCTTGTTTATAAATACGGTATTTTCAAGCAATAATGAAGTTTACATCTTTTTTTCATATGTATTTCTTTCTGGAGGAAACTATTTTCCTCAAGAGACACCAAATTCAAAGACCATTAGGTTCCTCTCTTTATTCAGTTTTCCTTTGCTAGTCAGGAGAAAACAAAAAACTTCAAACCTCAACAATATGAAGCATATTAGGAAAGAGCAGAACCTTACAGAGACCTGTCCTTCACCAGACAGTATTAAAGAAGAGAGAAGGTGCCTATGCTATTGCAATGTAAAAAAAAAAAAAAAGTACATTCATATCCATGCAAAATTATTCGCTTCAAAAATAGAGAAAATCAGAATCACAAACTGAGAAAAACTAAAGACTTAGCTACTATCTCACGACATATCCTCTTCTTATACATACAAACTGAAGCAAAAATACATAGTTGCTAGTGAAAAGCAGCACACAGCAAAAAGATTTAGAAATGTTCCTTGAAGACACACAAAACGCTTACATGGATAAGAAAAGGTAATAAAAACATTCATCCCACTTCCTATAGTATTTATTTTGTTTCTATTTTCCTTTCCGGTTTGTGGAAGAAAAGTTATTCTTGTCAGAAACATTTTGCAAAGATAGCAATTACTGTTTTTAAGAGAACAAATAGCTAAGATTTTTGGTAAAACGGCAACATTTTTTAACTTTTAAAAGTCTCCTTGAAATATAATACGTTAAAAGGTTTTTCTGGGGAGGGGGGTGCAGCTTTTAGTAGATTGCTTTTTAAAACCACCTAAAGATCACATTTCCTAGATCCATTTGCCTAATGAAGTCACCATATTGCAATTAATATATGATAGAGAGGGGTTTTTGGTCAACAGAAGGTATCAATTGGAAGACCCATTCTATTTCCCCTCCCATATGAGCAGTCTACCTCTATATGGGAGACTCAGGATAACTAACTGACTCACACTCAATAAGGAAGCCTCTTCTGATATGTACTCTCAGATAGTATTTGCACATCCAGAGATATTCAAATCAGTATGACCAATATGAAATACATTTCACTGTTGATAAATACATCTGGGGCTAGATTCTCTCTCATCAATATCACGATTGGGTAAAAAGAGAGGACAGCATCAGGGAGTGAATGGGACTGCCCTAAATCCCATCAGCTGGAAACATTCCCCAAAGAATTGATTATGACCAGCTGGCTGCAAACTACAGACATTTGGTGCAGACTCACAAAAGCATTTGACATGTCTCCACCCCACTGATTTCAGCAGGGACAGACTTTTAAATGCTTGTAGGAATCTGGGTCATCTTCCCTTCCTAGCCCCTGGTTTAAGAGTTCTGTGGTTTCAAGTAAATTTGGGACTTACTCAGACGTGGGAAAGCTCTAGCTAGTAGGATGTAGTCAGAATCTGTTCTTTCTGTGCCCTCTGATTAACATGAAATTGAGGCTGAAAATTCTCCATTCATAGTTAAAACTTCTGTTCTTCCATTTGGCTCCATCCCATTTGGCTCACTGAAGGGTGCTTTTAAGCCTTACTGGCTTCAGTTGCAGGATTGGTCCCCAGTGGACACTATTGTCATTATAGCGTTTTGGCTCACAAGGGTGCTTTTAAGCCTTACTGGCTTCAGTTGCAGGATTGGTCCCCAGTGGACACTATTGTCATTATAGCGTTATGTTTGATTTTGTTTTCCTGACTCTCTTCCCTGAGAAGCAAAAGACTCTCTCTTCCAGGGACACTCAAATCTCCCTTTATAAATACAAACGGAAAGTGTGAAAAAGTAAAGTAAAAGTAACATGAACACAGAGCAAACCAAGTTGGGTTTTGCTGGTTTTACAATTTTAAAGCAATTTGGTATGTGCGTTTTATAATACATGTTATAACTACTTTATTGTGGGAAGCTTTTAGACGTGAGAATTGTTGGAAGAGGATTTTTTGTCGGGTTTGTTTGGTTTTTGTGGTGGTTTGGTTTTTGGGTTTGGGGGGGGTTTTATTTTGGTTTGGTTTTTTGGGTTTGGGGGTTTTTTGAGTTTTGCAAGGGGAAAGGCTAGGGCATGAGACATTTTCCTAAGCTGAGAATTTTTTAAGAACAGTGGTTGCTAAAACACAAATTGTCTTCAACATGAAGAGCTGTTATAATTCAGAAATACAGGCTTCGTAATGGCCTTAAAATTTCAACATGTTTTTCTTAAGTAATTCTTACCAAATTTTTGAAGAGTGCAGTTAATTCCTTTGTAAACACAGAAAATTTTAAAAATGCTGTTCCCAAATCTGGGTCATCCCTGCAAACACAGTTGCCTCCGAATTTCTCCAGTGCTTGTGTATACTGTTCTTCATTTTCCACGTGAGCTTCAAAAAGAGCAAAACATGAAAATATCATCAGTAGATAAAAAGTTATTGAAAGCACAATTGAAGTTTTTTTAAAAAAAACTTTTCAGAAGATTTCTTGCTAAAAATGTTTACTTGATACAATAAACATTTATTATTTATATTTTAACGCTGATATGCCAGAAAGATGACGTATCTCACTAATTCTGGTTTACGTGTATCTATCCACATGCTGTACAAAGGACAATGTGTCATCAAGACAAGACAATCATCTGACAGGTATCCACTCTAGAAAGACCCACAATATTTCTCCACCATACCGGAGACCGCATAACAATTCCCAACTCCTATAATGAACTTTTAGAGTCTTTTATTAACATTCTCTAATTTTAACTCTGTGCTGTTATGCTTAACTGTGTGCTGAACAAAGAAACAGGAGATCAATTGTGTTGGCAGAGTCCTGGATCTCTACAATAGAAGGCAATAGATCAAATAACACTCTCAGGTCATCTTAGGAAATGGGACTATAAACTACATTACAGATGAGGACAAACCCCATATCTATGTTAGCTCTCTGATTCAGAGCAGCAGGGGAGATCTGAAGCAAACCCTAGCAGTCTGCATTTACCACAGGCCAGTTCAGGTCTCAAAGCACTTTTGGTTCACGACAACTAGATTCCTTTCTGAGACAACAAAACCAGAAGCTCTGCCCCAGAAGCACTAGGTTCTGATTCAGACACTAGGTTCTGAATCACTGTGTGGGCTGCACCAATGCAAGTCATCCAGTACACACCTAACGCTTCTGCCTTTCAGAAAGGTTTGAGCTGCACGTGTTGGGGGGTTATTCAGCCCAGGGAATGAGAGGAAATCTAGGCCTAAAGCAAGTTCCCCTGATTCAAATATAAAGGAAAACTGAGGGGCCTCAGTCTTAACTACTTCGACCTACTGATTCACTCCTAGGACACCAGATTACTTGCTTGTTTAGACAGGCATAAAATGTCAATTTGATCTGTGGAATAAAACAAAAAGTCTTTCTGAACCCAAGCTTAGTGACCATGTCAAGCTTAAGCACATGGACAAAGCACACCAAGTTGGCACCTGAGAAAGTTAATGTTGCCTATTTCTTACTCTAGCTGTGGCCAATTTCTAACACTTCAAAGGAAGTCAGGGAAAAAACCCACACCCTAGAAAACAAATGATGCATTAATAAGAACAAAGACCCTTTCTTGGTCATTACACGAGACCAGCATAAACCCTGAAGATTATTTAGAGAGGATTAATCTGTTCAAACAAGCAATGATCCAGTTTCATTTCAAGCCCATTTGTCAACATATTTAATATCCAAAGGATTCTTGATGCAATGTCCTTTCTCCAAATTTCTATGAATTAGTTCAATAAACCTAGCATACTCCAACTTAAAAACAAGCCTGTCCACATCACTATTTGGACAGCTGTTCAAGAACTTTATTTCTCAAGTGGCTACAAATTTTCTCTAATTTCCAATATATGAAACTAAACCCCTGTGGAGTAGTGGTATAATATCGTCTAATTAAAGACTGTCATAATGTACATGCAGAATTGAAGTTACACAAACAGCATTAATTCTACAAGTTTCTACCTTGAGTGCTTGAATTTGCAGCCTGTAAAAGATAGTTTGCATATAGCCATTCAATTTAAAAACTAAGTCCTAGCATTGAACTGTACTTATTTTTCCTCAGCATCAACAGCAGGGGCTGAGCACTTACCAAACTTTTTGCTACTTGAGCTGTAGGATGAAGTAAGGATGTTCAACCAATACTACTGTGTGACGTACACACACCTGAACAAGCTTTGAATGAACTGGCACAGACAGCAAAAAATAGGATGTGGCAGGTCACAACTCCTCTAGTTTACACAGCTACCCCGTAAGGTGAATTATTTCCATATTGCTTTCTGTATTCTTACTGCTTCCTGCATCCAGATTAGCATATTTGAACCCAGGTGAGGGAGGAGGACAGGGCACAGTTCATACAGCAAAAAGAGAAGGCTGCCACTGCATGAAAACAAGGTGAAAAGGCTGCTACCATGGATTGTTGTAGTTAGATGTGCAATCAGCAGCTAAACCATGCTGACTTTTTACCTTAAGAAACAAGAGCTTTTTATTCCATACAGCATCCCCAAGAGTTTTCTATTCCGCAGCATCCTAGGGACCGTTCTTCTGGATCTATGATGTATCAGATTAAACAAAGCCAACAAACCAGCAGCTCAACAGCAGTTCTGAGACATTCCTCAGAATGCTGATGGTAGTTATTGCAGCAATACTATTAGCTGAGCTGGTACTCCACAAGTCCTTCTGAAGAACATAAAATTATATTCTTTCATGGAACCTTTCAAAATACTCTCCCTGCCCTATGGTTTCTTCCTGATGGATTTTAAAAGTTTCTCTACAAACAAAAGGTTTGGAATCCATAAAAAAAAGAAATCTTAGCTAGGTTTGTTTGAGGGTTTAGAGGCTTTTTTTAAGTAGGAAACTAAATCATGTACAAATTGGAGTCACTAGCTAATCCTCCATAACAGTTTCTAAATTCACACATTTAAAAAGAAAGCCAAAACATGTATACTTAATACTCAGGGAACCTATATTAAAAATCCAGTAACTGTTCTTACGAGTGCAGGGCCACAGTTTTTGTTTTGTCAAAAGAAACCCCAAGAGCTGGCAAGTGGCTGAGTTAGTGATATTTCTGATGGTGGAAGATAAATGCCTCCAAACCTTTATTGTCAAGATTGGGCAGCATGAATTTAAAAACTAGGCAAGGTACTGATTTTATGCAAAAACTGTAGTGATTTGCTACAATGCTCTAACAAGTACACTGGTTATGAGGCATAGTCAAGCACTTAAAAATTAAAACAAACAAACAAACAAAACAGATGAAAGGGTGCCAAATAAGTATGTAACAGATGAGACAGCTCCAGACAAATCTTAAACTGGACCCTCCATGGTCCAAAGGTAACAGCTTCATTATGTTAGGCAAGAAGGAACTTCCTTTCAATTAGCTGATAAGAATTATACCACAACAGCAGTTCTTGTTATAACCTTCTATCTGAACACCAACATGCTCACAAGTTCTGTCAGATACTGGTGGCTCTCCAAGGTCTTCAGGCCTATCTATTTTGCATATAATACAGGTTTTGTTAGCTCTAATTGCTATGAACTGCAAAGCGAGAACAAAAGCCAACAAAATGCTGTTTCTTATCCACAAAAACAAATGCTGTTTCTTATTCACAAAATGCTGCTGATCCACAAAAACAAAAGCTTCAGTTATTTTTTCATAGAAGATAAACACACAAAACTCTATGAGATTGGCACATATATGAAAATGCATGCAGCAACAGTTCTTTGTATATTCATCAGCGTTGTAAGAGAAATATCTGACTTGGGGCATTCATGACAATAAAAAATTGCAGCTCATCAGCTCTCTCTTGTCATGAAGTTCTCAACATACATAACTGGAAGCCATCAGGAAGGATGAGGTTTCACAAAGCAGTAGAGCCTATGTAGCTTCTTATTGCTGCCAAAGACAGTAATTTCACCCCTCCCATGCCCTCAGCTTTCGATGATACATATGCCTCACCACTTCAGGTGGTCATCTAATCCCAGCTGATTTCACTGCATATGCAGCTTTATATGAGCTAAAAAATCTCGTCTAGGGATCTGCCAAGCACGAGGGGTGGCAGAAGGAGCAGGTAGCCCAGACCTGGTGGAAAGAGGAGAGCACGGCTTCCCCACTTGGTAGCAGTATGCCAGCTAGATAGGTTCAGCTACCTCACAAAATTTCATCCTTACTGAGCTCATGATCAAGTAGCTAGTTCAAGACTGCTATTTAAAATGTACATTTTTCTCTTCTCAGAGTTACCCATATAACTCTTTCTGATTCAGTAAGACAACTGACTGTTTAAATCTTCCAATTTCACAAATATAAACTACCAGGAATGTACTACCATGTACTTACCCAGACCAGATATGTTTATGGCTTTGACAGATTTCTTCATTTTATAGAGAACAGTTCGGTCAACATCCAGAGCCTAAAACAAAAGAGAAAAATTAAATGTGAAATACTGGATTGTCCCCTTGTAAACCTGTGCCCTGGAAACCTTCTGTAATTATAACACTATTACGTTAGTTAACTTTATTTCTGTAATTAATAAATTACTTGTCAGTTCCTCCCACCCACATCCATACAACCTATTCTGTCCCCCTGTGGACAGAAATACATCATCCCTCCTATGCCGGTGACCAGCATCGCGTATACCCAGCACCATCTAAAATGAAACTATTTACACAATATCTTCTTCCTATGTTAAATTATTAAAGCAGCTTAAAACAGTTTCAACCCATCATATGTTCTGACACTGCTGAAGAAACAAGCAATATCACTTCCCCAGGCAGAATATTAAAACTAGAATTTAATTTCAGTTTTCCGGAATAATTTAGTTAATTAATTGCACTCCCAACCATATGAACTTTCTCACTGCTGCGCTGAACAAAATAAATTGCATATCTCTCAAACATCCTTCACACATTTTATCACTAGGCAAAGCTTTCACCAACACAACATAAAATTCAAGTTTAAATCCTGTCCAGCATACTCAAGCACTTATAACCAATTTCTTTCAAAGAAAGAAGTGGAAGCAGGCAACCATTTTGCTTACTGAAGTGAAATATGGGCAGACCCAAAAATGTACAATTGTTCCGGAACAGAGAAGCAGAATTACAGTTATACAAATGATTTAAAACAAACAAACAAACAAAAAAAAACCCTTTGTGAAACTGCAAGAAAATTCAAGTATGAGTTCCAGAGATAGTAATGTCTTTAGACCCCACTGAAGAACAATACTGAACACTACAAATTATATTACACCAAGAGCTGTTTAGCATGATACATGCTAAAAAAGCAAACAAAAAGCACCAAATTAATTCCAGTTTTCATTCAAAAGATTTCAGTGAATTGCAGCAGCTACACATCTGACCTACCATTGGTTTATTGTTAATAATTTGTGTAAGAGAAATGATGCAGAAAAGTCAGTCCCGAGGACCCTATGCACTTATTTCAACATACTGAATGCAAAAGGAAATATTATCCCTCATATTTATGGGAGTATTCTTAAACTGAATCCGTTCAGACCATAAATAGCTGGGCAAAATCTTTGCAGCATTCCATGGAAACCAACAGATTTAGACGTTGCCTTAACGTTAACGTTACAGTGTTATGGTATTACTATATTCATTGAAGTTTTACCTCCAGCATCTTTATAGTTCACATCTGAAACATATTAGCAGCAGAAGTGCAGAGGCCTTTTCACATGGAATTCTGAAGTACAGAGGAAGGGAAAAAAAAAAACAAAAAAACTAAGAAAGCCCATAAAAGTCACACACAGCTCTATTCACCCTCATCAGCAATTTGAATTGCATGCACTATAACAAACCTCTATACAGTGCGATCTCAAAGGTTAGATTAGTCACCTGTCTGGATGGGAGTACACGAAGTAAACTCCCTCATTGTGTATTCAGTGATTTCTAAAAATAACCTCAGAAAAGTACCATCTGATCAGCTGACTACAGAGGAATGATAATTTCATCGACGACTGCATCGAAGGGCAATTACCCTCTTGGAGACAAAGCGAAAGGAATGTCTCCAACTACAAGCATTACAAGTAACAGTCCAAAGAGAAGAGAAGGCTGACGGCCAGAGACTTAAAAGTTATAGATTCAGTTGCCAGCTAAGTCTCAGATTTGTGTGTGCAGTTGATAAATTCTTTAATCTCTGCATCTTAGTTTGGGGGAGGGAGAGAAGAAAAAAAAAAAAGACGACAATACTTCTTAAAAAAGAGAAGTGTTGGAAGGATAAACACATTGGATGAATTATGAACCACTTGTACTACTGTGGTCAGGGATCCAGACAGACCTATGGATTCATAAAATCTTCTGGCCCATGACTGCCTCAGTCAGAAAGCACAGAAGCTCAGTAAGGGAAAAACTTCAAGTTTTTCTCTTCCTCAACCAAAGTCACCATTTAGGTTTGCAACTTCTCTCAACCAACTCCCACTTTCCCTGGGATTAGGCAGTAGAAGAGCAAACCCGTAAGGCACAGCATAGTCAGAGTCCAACAGAAATGATAGCTAATGCCCCTAACACACCAGTGACGGCAATTCAAGCATCGGCTATCTCAGCCAGCCAGTCCACATAAAAATTCAAAACAAGGATGACAGGAACAAAAACCCCACAGACAGTACCGAGGGCAACAGAACAAGCAAAACCTAAAGCCCTAATGTGGTGAAAATGTACAGGACTGCCAGGTCAGGCTTCCTTAGGTCCTCCCTTCTTCCCCCGCCTGCCTTTTCAGCTGTGCCAGTGCAAGTACTTGTGGGCATGTGTCATAAACCACAGGAGAGAAGCAATTTGTGTTTTAAAGAGGGGGGGGGGGGGGGGAGTTTTTTTTTATTTGGGTCATCTTTCCAGCTCTGGCCATCAGGCAGCCCTTTGATACAACACAACCCAACGGAAAAGAGAATGGGAAAAAATGGGAATGAGTAGGAGGACCAACATACCCAGGTGCTCCTGCTGAAGAATCCTCCAGGGATATTTCTGAACAAGAATTCAGTAGCTGCATGACTGTGGTGAGTGCTTTTATTATGCTGTTATCTCTACCAGCTACATTTGTTTTTAATCCTTAGCATTACATTGGTCTCGGCATTTCTTCACATATTCGTTCACCGCAACAGAACAAGCTTTGTAAGTTCAGTTTGTCTGGAAACTGCTACCACATTTTTATGGTGATAGCAGACACTGATTCTGTAGAACGATGCTGAAACATCCAGGGAGCCAATATGACTGAAGCAGGCTAAATACCACCTTGGCTAACACTGACTTAACACTGACTTTGCTAGCTGACGACTCGGCTCAGCTTCTGTTCAGGGAGATGATCCACTCCAAAGCCATGAAAAACAAAGAAAAATTATCCCAGTAGCAAAGTATCCTACCTTTGTATCAAGGCAACATGGACTCAACTTGTTATTTCTTCCCTCCCCCAGCCAAAAAAGAAAAACCAAAAAAAGTGAGAAATTGAAGTAATTTGTGACAGTCGGTACCCCATGCAATTGTATTTGCATATAAAACCTAAAAGAGTATTGTAATTAGCAAAATGAACAAACTGTCACAAAAATAAACTATGTTTCATTCTTTAAAAATATGACTTTTATCGTTGATTCAATTCATTGATGTGATTAATGAGAATGGGAAGAAATTCAACAGTGAAGACTGCAAAGTTGTGTATCCAAGGGAAAAATACATGTATAAACTGGGAGATCAGCCAGAAAAAACTAAGGAGAATAAAGGGGTTTGGCTTACCAGATGATTGCAGAATCACCACAGGGTGCCAAAGCAATATATCCATGAAAAACAAAAACATGAAGATACAGGAGATCTCCTTCCACCAAAGACAAGGAAACAAACAAATAAAGAAAAAGTCACTGAATACTACATACTGTTTGAAATGCAAAAAAGGTGCAGGTCCAAAATGTTCATCCTGACAGCTTACATGTCTCTCTGAACCACTGGATTTTTGACTCTGATAAACAATTACGGAAAAATTACACACACAAAATGGGAGGCAATGTAGGTGTTACTTTCATCCACCAGTATGTGAAGTACGGAATGGAATAAAAAGTCCTTCTTGAACTGCTCTGGTTTTGTAATTAGATTACTGGGAATAAGCTGTAGCAAACTTAAAATCAGCTAGCTCAAGCAGATAGCTAGAGGGAATTGGAATGTGCCCATTGCACATATATAAATAAATAAAAAGCACAAAATGCTTAAATAAATAAATAATTTTAAAAAATTAAAAAGCACAAAACGTAGGAAGAACAGGCTGCCTTCCTGAAATGATCCCCAGTCACCCAAGGGTGTTTGGGCTATTACCTAGGCAACTAATGATCAATGCAATTTTGATTGGATAATATAGCACTGATTGCCCATACCTTGCACTTGTTCAGCTACCCTGACAGACAGGCTGTAGGTAGCCTCCTCTCTCCTGAATGGAAAGGGTCCTACCTAAATGCCTTACTGGTGGTAACAAAGAGGAAAAAGGGATAAACACCAAGAAATATTTAAGCTAAAAAATGTTAGCATAAGACAGCTGAGTAAAAGCTCTACCTGAACAAACTGCGACTAGGAACTGGGAAAAACAAATCCAATTCTGGAAAGCTTTCTAAACAGGAGATAAAGGGTAACAGATATCTAGCTATGTTAAGAGGGACCTGAATAAATTTATGAAAGATTATGTTGTCTCCTATTGTGGTAAGAAACTAGACTTGCTCCTGTAGTAGGTTTCTTCTAGTCCTCCATTCCTTTGTGAAATCTTTTGAAAATACTGCATTTAAGAGTGGCTATGTATGCCTACAGACTAATGGACAAAATACTGAAAAACTTTGCATCTTTAATACTGTATTTTAGTCTTGCTTATAGACCAAAAGATGGGGAGGGGGACTTTGCCTTTGTTTAATTGAAAGACATTGGTGCTTATTCACAACTAGAGTTTCAAAGGAGTCACTTCAGCACAAAACTTGAGAATGTCAGCTCTTTGTCTTTAGTACTGTTCTTCATATTTTCTCATCCTTTTCTTTGTCCAAGAAAACCTGAATTCTATACAGTACATTAGAAAAGAAGCTACATTATCGTAGAAGTGGTGCTACGCAGCATGAACTGAAACATAAACTCAAAAGTTACCTTCCTGAGCATGCCCTTGTCAGAGCAATATTTTTACGAACACAGTATTTATTGTCTTCTGTTCATTTACTTTTATGTGACTTCTAATGTTAATCTTGGGAAACATTTTTAAGGTAAATTACTTTTTATATCAGAATCTATGTGGTGTTGCTGTAGCATATCTAGAGATCATAGAGATGACTTGTTTGACAAGTCTAAAACAAATACGCTATGATCAGCCTGGTATTGATCTTGTTCTCTTGAAATGAATTTCAAGGCTTCTAAATAAATGGCAATATTGGATTAAAATACATGAATGTTAAGAAATTTATTATCAAACCTGGTGCTCATATCAGTAGTATTCTTCAAAATGCATAGCTAATCTCTCTTAAAATGGCATAGAAACATGATTTAGTTTGAAAACTGTTTTACCTCACAACCTAAGGCCACACAATGAAAACAATTGCAAAAGATGTCTAAGTTTATTTGCTACACTTGAAAAATCTGTAATTTTTCATTTTTCTTGCTGTATCTTCAATTAGTTTCTCTCTCTCTGTGCAGTTACCACACATGATCATATACACCACAAAAAACCCAACCCTAAAATTACCTGCAATATGTGATTTTTTTTTTAAATTGTAATTCACATTGTTTTTTTCCTAGCAAGTTAAGGCTAACATTTTGGTACCCATCACAAACGTGCTTTGGATACATTGCTAACATATTTTTCACAAGGTATTCGGTAATACAAGCGTTAGGTGTTTGGGGTGCCACAGGCTGAAAATTTCAAAATTACAATAATGAAGTAAATGCATTTCTGAGGCCCATATATAGTGTAGAAGCAGCAATTCAAATCATTACACAAAATATTTTAAAGTTCTATATGCCTGATGAGAATTTAGCAACAAACGTGGCTGTAATAAGTATACTAAGGAGGGGGACAAACATACCAAAATAAACAGAAGAAAACACAGCTTTTAAAATGAGCACTAGAGAGAGGACTCAACTACCAGTGATCAGCTTTTTTCCTCATGGTCCAGTTTCACTTGCCAAAGGCCAATTTCCATTTTAACTACTTCAAAGCTTTCTACTCTGAACAATAAAATGTGCCAACTAATTAGAACCAAACCCCTATTACCAGAAAGAAATCAGTCCAGGGTTACTAAACTTCCTGAAATGTCATTCTACCTCCTACTTCATATGCCGCAACCTGCCCTGACACTTTAAGATAATAATAACAATAATAATAAAGCTGTTCAAGTCCATTTCACATTGCCTAGAAAGATTTAAGCCCACTGGGAAATACAATGTTCAAACATTGCATTGCTGCTTCCCAAAAGAAAAGAAAAAAAAAAAAAAAAAAAAAGAACCTCAAACTAGCATCAATCCAAAAATCTATATTGTCTAAATAGATCTGTGCAATATACAGGCTTCTTTCTTCTGGAAGGGGTATTGCCTCAAATTAATAAATATATTTAATACATTTCAGGCTGGCACAAAAAATAAATGTATTATTTGCTCTTTTCAATGGAGTGGGGGGAAAACAAACTGTTCTGTTTTTATCACATTTAAATGGGGGAGGAAAAAAAGCAGGAAGGCAGAAACTGAGTAACTGAACATCCCAAAGATGATTTTGGCACCTTTTACAGAACCAAAGGGTATGAGGAAAACCAGGGCACTAGCAGCATAAATGGAGAGTCCCCAGGCTCTATTGGTTAGATGTTCATTAAACATTTTTTGTGCCAAACTTACAGCAGAAGTCTGGATCTTTATCTTATGCAAGTATCTTTACACCAGCACCTTATTTCTTTGTGGCCCAGAAAATAATTATTTATCTGTAGAGGAACAGAAAAATAGCCACACTGGGTCAGACTAACACTCCATTTAACCTGATATCCTCTTTCGGTAGTGGCCAACAGCAGATGTTGAGGGCAGCAAGCAAAGAAAAGCATGTACACATCCTTCCCCAGGATAATCTCCCAGTTTCCAGCAATCAGTTTAAAAAGAAAAGACTGAGAGACTCTCAACCAGAAACACTACACAGCCCAACAGGCTATTCTCAAGAGAAACAAGAAGCCCAAGTTTTCTAACTCCAGACAAGGGAAAGAAAACTAAACTCGACTTCTCACAGCTCAGTGTGAGTGCCTTCATGACTGCACGACAGCCTACTGTGGGAAGTAGCGAGAGAGGAAGGGGAAGGAAGCAGCCATCATCTTTGCTCTACTTTTTATTTAAAACAGTTGAAAGTCTTTAATACATTCCTGTCTTCTTACCCACAGCAGCTTCATTTTAGAAAGGCTAAAATTAACTATTTCACATTTTTGGTTATTTGGATGGGGTTTTTGCTGAAAGTATTCACAGAACTGGATCCGAATTTGTGAGAAGTCTCAAGGTAACCAATTTTTTTTTTTTTTAAAGAAATAAAGAGTCCATTGGAACAACAACAACAACAAAATGCTTGGAAGTACTGCTAAAGCAGTAACAAAATTCTGGGAAACAAATCCTCAAGTAATTTGAAAAATAATCCTGGAGACAGGAACCTATGTGTTCTTCCCTATACTGCACATCTAACTGACAAAGATACAAATAAAATATTAACATACTGACTTCAGATCCAATATAAACAATTATCCTAACCATTATATCTTTAAAACAAAATCTAATCTCACTCTCAATTTCAGCAATTTGCATTAAAACATCAGGCTACTCAATAGCCATAAATCCTTCTGTACTTCACCCATTCCAGTATTTCAGAATAAGTAATAATGCCAGAGGCTGCTGCAGATGCTGAACACAATTAGGAACGTCCTTCCCAAAAACAAAAGTATGCAGGAAGAAACTTGCTCAGTTAGTAAGGAAAAGAGAAGTGATCAAATAATTACTGTAGAGACAGCAGAGCAAGAGTCAGCTCTTGTGCCTTACTGGACTGGTCTGTTTAAAAAGTAACAACAGCAAGTTTCAAATACTCGTACCCAGCAAGCACAATCGTTTCGCTTTTCTGGTGTATCTTTACAGGCAATCTGATACTTGCTGTAATTAATCCTCTCTGACTCAAAAGATCAGAGATATCCACAGACATTCTATCTCAGTTTGTTATTTTTCTACTAGAAATGAACTGTCTACACTGCTGGCCTCAATCCACTTTTCTGTTACAGAAGGTGGTAAAAAACTTCCTAAATTATGTTATCCCCCTCCAAAATCCTCTTTCCATTCTCCTACTGTTATGTCATTTCCTCCCTCCATGTATTAGTTTCTTTTCTAAATCCTCTCCAGTTTCCTTCCGCTGATCACCTGGCACATTCAGGGAGGGACTGATACAAAGAGTGGGAAAAAACCTCATAGGCATAGTCTGGGGCAAGGCATTCTAGCCTCTGAACGTGTTACAGAATAATAATTTTAAAAACTTTAATTTTGGGTAATTACTTTATTTGGAGTATGCATGTGAAGAAATGTTCCAGAACATCATATTCTACAGTAGCTATGACAGTTAATTTGTATAAATAAGCTCTTAGGCGTGAGGCCTGTCTACTTAAGAGACTGTGAAGGTGCAGAGACAGACATGCAATAAAAAGGACAGGGTTTATGACAGAATTGTCTCTGCAAAGTCCCTTTCCACAAAAGCATTATTTCTCCAGCATCTGGGTTTGTGGTGCTTGTGGGCCCAATGCCAAGGCAATCTGTTTGAACAAGCACTGGTCTATCTGGCAGAAAAATGTAGTAAACATTTTGGCTCTAAACTATTGTGCATACAGCTAAGGGTATGCATGGTGGAAAGAGGTAATACCACTGCTTTGGGAAATTAATACTTGCAAGTAAAAGGTAATTCTCTTGCAAAGGTAAAAGATGGGAAAATTTGACACTGTTGTATACAAAAACACACTTGAGCATAATGACTTTGTACAATGACTTTATTTTTTATTAAAACAAAGAAGTGATGCCTAAAAATCAGAATTCTCTCAGAAACCACTTCTATCCGTAAAGAGAAATCCCAAATCAGAAGTTCAGAGCCTACAAAATGTTACATCATTAATACAAGTCACTACATGATACTGTTGCACATTGAACAAAAAAGGTGCTGTATCTGTGTATTAATCATTCAATTTCCACATGCTTCCCTCGCTACATAAAGTTGGAAATGCAACAGATACTTAAGCGGGAGGCAGACACCAAGCATTTTTGTATAAGAAAACCTCTTGCCTAAGAGAAAAGAATGGAGGCCGCTTATGCCAACTGTTTCTCCAGAACACATCCACCTCCTGCATTAACCAATTTTTACACTGAGAAATATTTTTTTTCCTTCTCTTTTCATAATTTCACCACCAACATTGCAGCTATCTGCTTTCAAAGACAAGATGACTGGACTTTAAATACAGATCTCATAAGCAACATAATAGACTTGATGCACTTACTCTTTACAGTAGCTCATTTTTAAACAAAGGTTATGTAAATAAAACTCCCTTATTTATTATTTCATTGTTGTTTAATTTTCCAGTTGCACTAGCCAATTCCTCATATCCATATCCATGTATTTAGTACTACATGCTTCAACATCCTAAGACATATCATTATGTAAAACAAAGTAACATAGATAACAAGATAAAGTTCCAGTGACTACTATCTTGAACAGCCAAGTAAACTTTGCCATCCCTTTACCCATGTCAAAATTCTCTGGTGCTCAGCCTGCAAGAGACTTTTCTCTAGCTTCATGTTTTTGCATTTCTGTCTGCTGTCAGCATCCATCAAAGCTCTTCGTGGTTCGGAGCCCAGCTGTTGGAAGAGGCTGATCCTCACCCTGTATCGCTCAACAGCATTTACGATGAGCTAGGCTGATGGGATTTTCCTTTTGCAGATATCTCAATTCAGTACTCTTTTCCCTAGTATTAGATCCTTTTGTACACCATCAGAGCCAAGAAGAATTAATCTTTGCAGAACATAATGCCCTTTTATTCTGCAAATGACAAGCTTTTTGAATAGAGAATTTTTAGTTATTTATGGGAGTAATCAACAAATGAAACACTTTCCAGATACTCAAAAGTTCCCATATCAATGGTTTAATTTGGTTTTAGTAGTCTTCAAACCCTCTACTTGAACCAGGCAGACATCCCAGTTGCAATCTCTATAAAATGATGAAAAACTAAATAGCAAGTTTCCCCTATATATGATGCATTTACTCTACCCTAAAAGTGAAAACCTTTGTGGTGTGTGCACAGATCAACTGGATGCCATAAAATGACCTATCCCTCCCCATCCAGCACTCCTTTGACTTTTTCTTTGTTTATCTTCTTTATTTATCCAGTAATTCTGGGGACCAGAAATTAACCAAGAAAAGAGTCTACAGCAACATAGCACAATCAAACCTCAGTCTTAACAGGCCTCTGAGAACTTCTTAACAGAAATAAATAACAAAATCTATATTACAAACATCTCTGGCAGACATATATATGAGGTGGCCATTCTGAAAGGGAATAAAAGGCACACAAACTTTATCTAGTTCATGATACACCTGGAACTTTTAGGACACCGTACTCCCACAACAAAGAATGGCAGGTAACTAGAGGGGACTCCAGAAGAGACAAAGACAAATCACCTCAAATCTACCAAGTATTCCTAGGGAAAAACTGAACCAGCTGTCAAAATTAGACAGGCAGAAGTAAAGCAATACATGAGACACCACCTCTCTATTATTACGCTAGAAATTCGTGAAAGGCATCTACCTATAATACTGGTGGCAAATTAATTACTACAGCTTAGTTTTCTTCAGTGGAGTGTTGTTTCCTTTCACAACTTAACACATTTTGTATAGTTAACCCTTCAGTTTCATTCACCAGTTCTCACATGAAAGCCCAGTGTCAAATGATAAAACTTATTTTCTTTTGAAACGCTGTAAAACTATTCCTATTCTATAGTGGCTTCCAGACTTCAGCCTGTGATTTGCACTCCAACCTCTCTATAATTCAGTATACCACGTTTGAAAATCTCTGCGTGATCTCTCAGTATTAATACATTTTTCCCCATTAAAAAGTAACTGCATGATAGCATAATTAACAGCAGCTAATGCAAATATAAGATTAGCCAACTTATGGCAATCAAATATTTGATAACATCAGTATCTTCCTCTTTTGGTTAAATGGAAAAAAGAAATTGCACTAATTTAATTTTGTTGATGCTTCGTCACGCTGTAGCTGTCGGTAAAAAGCTTGAGTTCTTGTTGTATAAATGCATAAACGTAATATTCTATGAATTTCCATTTGAGAATCTGTTTTTAAATGAAAGAATGCATCCAAACTGTCACATATTGTCATTCATTTTAGGTGACCAACTAGAGAATCTCAAGACACTATTACAGTCTTGAAAACAACGATCTTAAATTCTGCTGGAATTTCAACAGCTTTAACTAAAATTAACAGTTCAGGCACTCCTGTCACTAAGGACAACTTCCTAGAAGTGTAAGTGAATTTTAAGTCACACAATTATTAGTGTACCAAACAGTAGATATAAAACACCCATTTACATCATATTTGATGTAAAAATAAAAGCTTTCCCCCCAGGGTAACCTTTGCCAAAATAATTAGGGAGTTCACATACGTAGAAGATATCTATAAAATGGAGTAAACAGTACTTCCCTATACCACTGAGCATTAGAAAGGTAAATTCATACACAGCTGCTACCTAAGACAAAACACTGAACAACTTCTGCATTTAAAATTGAAGCAGTTTAGAACAGAGAAGCAGGTCCAGGCCTATCAGCACTTTTGTTGTGTTCTTAAAAGAAATAGTAAAGAGCTACTGAATCAACTGACTGAAACTGAAGAGACAAACACCTGAATCTATATGTGACCAGGCACCACACATCCTTGCACCATCACCACATCCGTATGGCTTGAGGGACAGGGAAGGCAGTGGCAAACACTACCACTCCATCCCTAGCACAGAGAAGACTGACTGAAAATACTTACATGAAAAGGTTGTCATCCACAACCAGAGCAGTTAAGCAACAGAAGAGAATGAAGTAAAAGAATGAATGAAACCAAACAAAAAGCAGCTTACAAAAGATTTACTACTTCATTGCTTCTTCAATGCTACTCCTCTCTTCAGCGCAGCTAGCATCTAGTCTACATGGAGCTCAAAGTGTAGGAGGACTCTGCTGGTATTTTTTCTGTTGTTGTGTAACATACACCTACAGTTCTGGAAAACAAACAAATGATTAAAAACATGTGCTTTGCAAGACTCTATACTGCATGTTTTGCATGTGACAACAGAGCAGGGGCTCTGTGTTTGCATGTGCTAAGGAAATTTCCACTCCTATTGCTATAGCCAAACAGTAATCCTGCTTGATTGAAGGGGCTTAAAATGATCAGTATATGCATTTGTTTCTAAGTTGACTTCCCTAGAATACAGTCTAAGTTTCCTTGAAATTGCATATCCTAGGAAAGAAATCTTTCACTAACAAAGAACAGAAACCATAAAACATGAGAAAATAATCCATGTGAATGTTCACATCGCTTCACTACTTTTTTCCCTTCCTATATGTTTTCTAAATGTAGAACAAAGCTTTCAGCAACATAAAAGTAATTTGTTCAGCTCTAATCACTTCAGCTGTTTTGATGTATCTACACGCATACTTAGCATAATGCCTAGACAGAATTATAGATTTCAGACTAGAACTACATTGATAATCTGATCTTTAATCAGGGATAGCTGAGGGGTCCTCAAACAGCAGATGGTTCTATACACCATACTGCTCCCAGACAATGAGGAGGAGTTTCAGCTTTCCCTCTCAATTCTCTATTTCTTCTTGGTTTAACAAATCAGATACTAGAATTTATACTATAGGTTCTTTCATGTTAACTTTTACAGCCACCTCTTAAAGAATATACTCCAAAGAAATACACTTCACTGAACAATATGTCACTTTCATAGTAAGTATTTTGTGAAACAGAGTTCACATATACAAAGAAGCAAATTTTTCAAATTCTGTCCAACACCTACTCACTTGAAAACAAAGCCTACTACTCTAGATGAAAAGTACTCAGTCACACTACCCAAGCTTATTTCGTGCAAAGCAGCATGGCTCGTAAGAAAAAAGCTATTCAGTTACAGCGCTGTATCTCAGTTCCTCCATCAATAAATTCTCCCCATAAGGTAAATTATTTTCTCTTTCCAAATAAAATTGAGAATATTCAACAGCTAATAGTCTGCATAATATTTAGTACTATGTCCCATTTTCTGGATATATAAGTTCTTCCACTGTCCTGAACTATAGGGTAGGATGTAGCCATGATATCACCCTTATCCACTTTCCTCCATCACTATCTCTTCACTATATCCCTGCCTCACTATCCCTTCCCTATATCCCTGCCTGCCTCCTTACTATACTGATTGTTTTCACATTAGCCCTCCCTCCACATTCTCTGCCTGGCGTTTTCATCCTACTTCCTGCATAAACACTGCCGCACTCCCCCATCCTTTGCAGTTCCTGTCAATACTGATTCCTCTGAACTTCCTTAGACTTTTGATGCATTTCCTTATCCCCTCCTTCTTCTGCCTATATGCCAATTCCTGACCCTCCACTCCTCATATGCTATCACAGTACTTCTGCCTATGGATGACTCTCTCGACTCCCAGTTTGTCTTTAATTCAGATTCCATTTTCTTACTCTTCACTTTTGACTGATCCTCATATTACCTCTTAGACATTTCAGCTGTCTATTACTTTCCGAGTCTTACTTTTTCTTGTGTTCCCAATTTTTGTTGTTTCCTAGCCAAATTTACTCCTCCACTTAATCCCTACATTGATGTAAACTTCATGAAAGAAGTCTGGATTTAGTCCAAATAAAAGAAGCTGGTAGTCATCTTAATCACAGAAAATCTCGTATCTAATACCAAAACTCTTCCAGCTTATATCTCTGTCCCCACCGAGAGCAACTACATAGAGTAAGCATTTTGCATACAGAAGAGCTTGAGCTTGGTACTAACAAATGTGAGACTGTGGGGGAAACACTAGGAAAAAAAGAGAAGCAATCCTACCATCAGCTTGCAATAAAATCAATAGTTACAAACACCAAACTTCTGTTTGTCCCATAACTTGATCTACATTTTCCAGCTGGGTTTAAGGCATGGGGGAAAAAAAAAAATCTGTCTCAGTTAAAATGGACCAAAGCAGAGATTTTTAACTTTAAATGAAACCCAGGTGTAATCACCCTCTACAGCTTTACATGTATGATTCTCAGTAATTCTGTTTTTCCATAAGAAATTGACAGCACCAATGCAAGAATAAACAAGGAGCCACACAATTTCTCCTGATGTGAAGTTCTTGCACATCTGACTATACTACAACTTAAAAAATTAAAGCAAACATGAAAGTACTGTCTTCGTGCATAGCAGTGGCAGTTGCTGTAAATACTTGTTTATAGTATTTTTCAAGCATTTCTGGAAGCAGGAAGGGGAACTGGTTACTTTACTAGCCTGCGACTCATCCAGGGATACTTGCAATCTTTGAGTAAGAACATCTCTCCAAAATCTGTCAGTTAAAATGGACCAAAGCAGAGATTTTTAACTTTAAATGAAACCCAGGTGTAATCACCCTCTACAGCTTTACATGTATGATTCTCAGTAATTCTGTTTTTCCATAAGAAATTGACAGCACCAATGCAAGAATAAACAAGGAGCCACACAATTTCTCCTGATGTGAAGTTCTTGCACATCTGACTATACTACAACTTAAAAAATTAAAGCAAACATGAAAGTACTGTCTTCGTGCATAGCAGTGGCAGTTGCTGTAAATACTTGTTTATAGTATTTTTCAAGCATTTCTGGAAGCAGGAAGGGGAACTGGTTACTTTACTAGCCTGCGACTCATCCAGGGATACTTGCAATCTTTGAGTAAGAACATCTCTCCTCCTCAATTTAACAGTCACGGTCTGCATTTCTGCATCCATTGCAATCATTTTTACTAGCTGTAAATACTTCTCTTCTCTCCACCGCTGCCTTTTTAAACCTCTGTGCTTAAATCAGATATCATCCTAGTCTTCAGAGGATTTGTTAGGAGTATTTGCTAGTTACCATCCTAGTTCTTTCAGAATCCTGGAAAATAAGTTAACCAGCCCCAACAAACCGAGTGCTTTAAGTTCACAGTTTTGTTTATTGCTTTGCTTACTTACACCTCTATTCCCACTATCCATTCTACCTTCTCGCACACTTTGAGCTCAAAAACTGCAGCAGAGCACTCATTTAGATTTGGCAATACCTACATTACCTTTAATACTACTACATTCTAACTGTGTATTTTCCTTTCTTTTTCTCCTCACAACTCTATGTGCTTAAAGAGTGTTTTTGGTTTTTTTACTGCCTGCGGTCATTCCTAAAGAAACTTGACTTTTGCAAATTTGTCTTTTGTCTTTATACACACTCTTTAATGCAAAACTTTCCTCTGACTACCTGGCTTTCTTTTTCTTCCCATTTCTGACAGGCTCCATTTGTGTCCCATTTGTGACATTCTTCTTGGGGTGTTTCAAGTCTGTAGTTTTTCCCATAATTTTCCCCTTTCTTGGGATACACTTCATGAACATTCTTCATGCTTTAGTACATAAACTCTTCAGTTCTGCTGACTTCACCAGCTCTCAGTTTAATAACTTTTCCCTAAATATAATTTTTTTTGCTTGTTTTTCCTTGGTTTTGCTTTTAATTCTTTGTTTCACTTTTAGTACACAATGAATTGAGCCCCAACCATTCAACAAACACTTCACTTGTTTCCAGTCCCATCCGCAACATCCACTTGATTTCTGCCTTTAAATCAGCGATTCTCACTTTAGCTTCTCCTGCTTTTATGTCTCCCTCTGTAAAAGTCAGCATCTTGGCTTGTCGTCACAGATGTCTGACCATAATGTGGCTGAAATACAGCTATTATTTATTCCTCTCGCTCTCTTCCACCATGCTTGCAGTGTTAGCAGACAGCCCGCTTTACCAGACCATAACCAACAGGTTCTCTTAAACCAAAACCTGTCCATCATCAACCATGCAGATCCCTTCTGCATAGTACCTCTAAAATATAGCCTTTCAATCTAAGCTAAGGTTTTTATCCATGATCTCATAATTTAATTTTGATTATTTCAACATTCCAGCCTTGACAAATACAGTCTCCCTCAGTCACATCCACTCATGATACTAAACCTTTCAGATTGTCTTCTATGCAATGAATCCCTCTCCATACTTGTAACAGCACTCTCCTTTGCATCAAATGTAACACAGTGGTCTTTGATTCTAATACTTATTAGTAGGCAACACCAATCATCTCTTGTTCACTCATCACTCCCCCTCCCTCCGATCAGACTAACTCCAGCCACGAACACCCATTTGTTTTTTTAGAATCACACCTTCATGTTTTCCTACCAATGCTTAGTTGGTACTTATCTTACCAACACTTACGTTTTATAGCATCCACAAACTCCTCTGAGCTATACAGATCACTAAATCATAGAATCATAGAATGGGAAGAGGAGAGAGGAGGGAAGATATCCCCACAGCTGGAGAAGCTGCAGTAAGATTTCACCCAGAGAACGTCTGTTCTTCCCTCTCTAGCAACTTCATGAAGAATATAACATTTATTTAGAGCCAGTGAGGACTGAGGGCAGGTAAAGACTCTTGCCGCTAGCCCATCCGTGAGAGACACCCCAGCTTAGCACGAAGCCGATCCGAGCCCCAGCCCTGGCTCTAGCACCATGGACAGGGCTGGGCCAAGGCTGCTGCAGAGGGGGCAAGGCTAGGGAGCTCCATGGAGGGAGGGCAAAGCACCAATAACCCCTGTAGCAAAGGAGTTTCAAGAAATTAAGAGAGATAAGGAGACTGTAAACATCAAGAAAGTATAGAGAAGCTTGATACCCAAGACAATAGAGGGAAGAGCTAACCTAAATAGGGCTAGGCCCAACTTTTCTGGGGCTTCAGGAGCAAAGGTTGTTTCTGAGGAAATGGGGCAGACAGATCATGTGGGTTGTTAAGAGTGAGGCTCAGAAGCTGGGGTGCAGGAGTTTAGGTAGGGAATGGTTGTATGTAATATATATACATACACACATACGGGAGGTACAAATTATAAAAAAATAAAAGATTTAAGAGTTGAACTAAAATGTTTAAGAACCACTACTCTAATGCATATGAATAAAAAGAAACCACTTCACGGTGGTTCAGCTACAAACACAGTACACTAGTCAGGTGCACCAAGTTTTCTTGGATTCCTCCACCTGTACTGACCAGCCATGTCCACTTGACATGTGGACTGTAAGTGCTTTGGAGCAGGGATTAGGCTTTTGTCCTGTGACTTTGCAATGCCTTTCAGAACGAAGGCCTCACCTTTACCTAGCATTGCTGTATATTATGGTACACAGAAAACAACATGAAGATGAGAAGAGGAAGTGAAGGTGGGTTAAACCTAAGCAGAATTAGCCACTTTCCATGTCTGTTCTCTTTTAGCATCAGCATGAAGTACACTAAATCCAGATAAGATGGTTCTGAGAAATGCAGCGGCACTAGGGAAAAATCAAAAGACAAAAGCCACGGTTAGTAAAACACTTCAGAAATGTACGTATTTTCCATTGATCCTCCTATGGGGAATGGGGGCATTTGGTAATAGGAAGCAGATGCATCATCGGATGCACCAAGGTAAGGTGCACAGCTTGAAATTGTTTTAACTGACCGCACATTGCCTGTACTTTAAAGGTTTAAGTGTATTGTGTATTTTAAAATATGCACAAAGCTCCAGCTGAAGACCTACAGTTTAGCGCTTGTATTTCTGCAGCTTCCATCCTCTATATTCCTCTCAAAAAGAAAAAAATTCCCACACTCCTTTTGAAATCATCGTGCCATTTGTGTCATAATGACTTTTCCAGAAACCTCTTTGGATGCTGATGACAGAGAATCACGATTCCAGAAAGGAAGCAGAAGTGGAACACAAAAAAAGTTTTAAACAACATGTATTTACGGGACTGTATTTAGTAATGAGGTAAGAGAAGTGTGCAAATGTGTTCTACCAAATAGCACGTTATAGTGGGCACAAAGATATATTTTATTAAAAGGAAATATACAAATAATAGTAGTAAATTTCCCAAAATGCACTACAATATCTGACATTTCCTACTGCTTCTCAAAGTATACGAAAACACCTTCTTCACACAGCTTTCAAAAGCAAGCCACAATCAGGTAGTACAGGAAGACAGAACTCCAGTCCTAAAGACCTAATAAGCAAAAAATACATGATGGGAAAAGTATAAATTTTAAAAACACACATGTGTATGCATGTATCCAGTCTCACATTCGCCCATCCTACCAAGCTGTTATTACCTCTCACCCTTGTTGGCTTTGCAGAACCAAAATAGAGCAGAGAGGATTACAGAATTTTAACGTGCAAGAGGGAATGAAATTCAATAAGCATCGATCCCTTACGCTTCTCCAAGCCAGCTGAAAACTGCAGGATTGCCTTAGGTGGCAAGAAATTGTTACCGTTTCTGATACAAAAACTTGTGTTATAAGTGACAGTGAGGAAGAAAAGGATTTGATACTGAAATGACATGCTGCATTCCCAGGAGTGGAAATTACACACAAAAAAAAAAAAAAAATCTTTTAAACCGTAAAATAACAGAATCATTGAGGTGCAATAATCACGGAATAGGACCTATAGAACAAGGCAAGTAGAGACCTGAAATTACAAGTTATGGCTTTAATATTAATTTCATGTATTTTACCGAAATTCCTGGACAGTGGCTTTTAAATAGACCCCAAACAATTAAAATCTATTTCTACCCAGAGAACTAAGACCATCTTTGGTACCACTACACTGTTTCTTTTAGTTGTATGTTTTACATCTTTCCACCACACGTTCGTCCTGTCTACTTACAACACATTCATCCCAGTAGCAAGTGCTCCTATGCTGGGGAGGGTGTTCCAGTAACCTATTAAACTTCTCTCAATGTTTCCATTCTCCTCTCTTTATAGGGAAATCTGTGCATGCAGTGAAGTTTAAGTAGGCGGGGTAAACTTTGCACCTCAAGTCCTGACTTAGATGGAAACGTCTTCAGCACATAAACTGCTGAGTCTCATACTCTCTGTTTGCAGAATAGCCTGCACAACAGCCCCCCACCCTTCTTTCTTGGTCCACAAGCACTGGACCACCATAAACAGGTAGAATAGAAATAAATAGGTAGGATTTTTATGGGCTTCAGTTCCAGTCTTTATTGTAGAACTTAACCTATGCTTCAAAAAAAAGTGGCACACTTGGATTCTAGTCATTAAATCACTCTATAAAATAATTTCTAAAAATCTTTGATGATCACAGCTATTAGGACCACTTCGCAGGCTCCATTACAGTTTAGGGACTATTTTATTTAACTTACAGCACATAAATGAGAGAAGTGTATGTTCTAAGTAACAGCAGTACTAAAATCAGGTTTTTAAGCGTTCATAGCTTAAGAATGGTCACCACACATTTTCAGATCCTGGGACCTTTAATAGAAACAGTCAACTAAAAAGACTGCATTTGTCAGAGTAGATTACTGATTTCAAGCAACCCCTCCCCCAATCATGTGACTACGCTCTGCACTCTATCAATTAAAACTTGTTTAATCTTAGTCACTATCATACATGCAAAGATTAAACAGTAACCTGTAAGGGCCTGTGACATACACTGCTCACTTGTAATTTTGTTTTAGCAGAAGCTAAAGATTCCCAACATTTTGCTAAGCAACATCCCAATCTGAGAACAATGCAGAAATTATGATTCCTTTTCCTTTGAAATCTCATTGTGTTCCACAAGCATGCCTTTCCTAATCCCTTTTCCACTACCAAGAGTAAAGGATCAGATTCTCTTTCTCCAAGTATTTGAATAGGCACCAGTTCCCAAACCGCAATGCAGGCGCTTCTGGTGATGTCAAAGGCCATGATCCGGGGTTTGTAATTGGTGTATACAATCACGTAAAACAGTATAACTCAAAGTACTTTAAACTGATACTAAAAATCAATAATATTCTGCAACTGACAGAGGTCAGTTAATCCAAGTTCAGAAAACACTGATTTAAGAGACATATCGGTAAATTATACACTTGTAATTGTCCAACATCTTACTGATTTCCTCACTTAACAAAGCCTTTTCCACTCCATCACTGAAAGCAAGGCCTCATTAACTAAACTTTTAAGACACTATTAGATACCTCCTAATTAACTAAGACAGAATTACAAAACTGGTAGCCAGCAGTGCTAATGAGTGCAAAAGACCTCCCATTGGGACCTGGAGACAGGTATCTGTGTTTGCACAGAGCTGAGCTTGGGCTAACAACTCACACTAGCCCCCATCTCCTGTGCTTTTGCACTGCCGCCCCCTGCGCCTCTGCTTCCAAGGGAGCGCGAGGCTTGGGAGACTCAAGCTGGCTTCATGCATGCAGTTGCATAGCCGATTCCAGAAACAGATTTGCTGGGAAAAGCAGTTAAGAGACATCTTCAAAGTATCAGTATTAACCAGTTGATTTGTTGATTTAATACATGCATACAATATCCTGGAAAATGAAAACTTAACTGTCTTCAGTTAATAAACTAGTTCTTACAGTCACTTGTTAAAATCAACACACACACAAAGCCAGCAGTCAGCACGGTTTCATTAACTGTTTTGAGCAACACATTCCCTAAATCATACACAGCCAGACTTCCTAGTTTTCAGAACCATACTGTCTACTGCAACAGAGCAGCGTGCACTGGAAACTGATGCTTCACAGCACTTGTGACACTGGAAACGCAAACACGTTCCTTGTATTACCTGTACATTTTTAGACTTTATTAAGTCTTAGTTCATAACAAGCTGATGAACTAATTATTGCCTAGCCTTTTAGAAAAAGGTGCTGAGCACTGACTTCTCTATCACACAATTTATAGACAGCTTTTTATCAAAGGACCACATTTAACCTGAAAAACCAGGCACATCATGCTAAAGGACCCGAGTATTTCCAAACCAAGGAAGTCCAAGTCTAAAAAAAGATTTCACAGTTTTGAAACCATGAAAATTTGTTTGTTGCTCTTGATAAATCACAAAGAAAACAATTCAGTAGTCATTTCAACATATGGTTTAGGACAGCAGCACAAACAGGCAGCAACTGCTGATATTTTGTCAAAAGTGCTAGATAGATCAATACTGTTAAGAACAGCTATAGCCAGTGCAATCTCTCATCTCCTGCCTTGCAAACTTTACTTAGATCTGTAAGACACTAGGCACATTCTTTATCATCATCATAAAAGATAATTTTTGTACCTAAGCTAGCAGACAGTGTCTAATATCCGAAATATGCAGAGATACAAAGATTTAACATACTGATTTTCTTTAAAAATCAAACAGCAGTGTATCAGAAATCTGACACAAAAACAAATGCCAAGCAGACAGTTTAAGTAAGGAATCCACCATATTCAAATTTTTAAATGTGAATCATTCTCCTATCGTAAAAAAAGGTTTAAGATACAACTTATTATATTGAATCTATAAAAGACCTTAAGATATATATGTTATAAATTTCATGCCATCATATATAAATTTTATATCGTCAGACGTGAAAATGAAAAAAAACTTTTTGCATGTTTTTTCTGAGAAATGATATGATACTTTTGCAACCATACAGCTTTAGAAATTGAGGCTTAGAGAAAGACCAATTTTTGTGAGACCAGTAATAACAATCTCTAAATCTAGCAAAACTGCTTTTGACCCAAATGCTTACACTAACTTCTATTTTGTGTTAATCAATTATTAGGCAGCTCTACCTTACAACTAAAATAATTCACTATTATACATATTCTTCAAGAAATAGTTGCCTTTGATACAGAATTGTTGATCTTAAGACTATCAGGTTAATAAGGTATAATTAAATCCAGGCATTTAAGTGCAAGCTTGCAGGGAAGAAAATTACCTCAGGAACAAAACAGTAATTCCTTCTGTGCAGATTATTTTGAATTCAACTCCCTGCTTTAGTGGTTTTGGGAACTGGCAAAACAGGAAAATCTTGAAAAGGGTGTTTAAACACCTAACCTGAGTTTTGCTCACTTAAGACACGTTAATAATCCATTGCTAGTGGCAGGGGGGTTTTTGGGAGGGATTACCTCAGGAACAAAACAGTAATTCCTTCTGTGCAGATTATTTTGAATTCAACTCCCTGCTTTAGTGGTTTTGGGAACTGGCAAAACAGGAAAATCTTGAAAAGGGTGTTTAAACACCTAACCTGAGTTTTGCTCACTTAAGACACGTTAATAATCCATTGCTAGTGGCAGTTCTTTTGTAAGAAGGGACATCACATCAACTACAGATTCTTTTTGCTGAAGAGGCTCTTTTTAAAATATATGCTTACTGCAAAACAAATCAACTAAACACACACTGTAAGAACTGATGTAACAGGTAGATGGAGCAAATTAATCTGCATCACAAGTAAGATTCCCCCCCTCCCACAAGTTACTTCAGAGCAGCTGCTAGAGGAATCAAGATACACAGACGCTTCTCATTTCATTGTGTGTATATGACTGGGAAGTGGAATGTGCTCTCGCTGTGTTCAGACCTGTCCCAGATTTCCCTGTGATTTGAAACAGGAGGGAAAAGAGTCTCCCTCTCCCCAGTGCTGGCAGCCACCCTCCGTGGTAGGGAGGGCTCTTACCATCAGGTTCAACGGCACGTTTTGAGTATCTTTAAAGAAAGAAAAACAAACAGCTCTCTTCGCGAAACAAAAGCGGCTCACACGAAGTATCCGCAGCCCAGGCTGTCCAAGAGGAGGCAAAAGAGAGGGGGCTCAGGCTCCCACGCACCGAGGGGAGGCTAAACCGGCACCGCTTTGGGGCGGTGTGTCCTCGCCTCCCCGGGAAGGCCAGGCATCGCCTCACAACCTGGAGAAGCGGTTCCTGAGGGAAGACTATCTTAAAGCATATGCCCGAGGCGGGGAGGGTGTTTAAATTTCTATGTGCAGGGACTGGAAAGAAGATTAAATCCCACCTGTGCCAGGAGGCAGGCAGACACAAATACATGCGGGAAAGGACACTCCAACCTCCCGTACCGCCAGGGCCCAAGCCCCACACGGCAGCTGGTGGGGCGGGAAGGAGGGGCGACGGGGTCGAGGCGGTTCAGGTGTGGCTGTGAAGGAAGAGGCAGAGGGGGGAGGCTGGGG